>NC_138552.1:104452571-104811402 GCF_964273705.1 Natrix helvetica | reverse complement strand
GGAAGGAATATCAGATATTTTGCTGTCTTGAGTTTTTTATAAAATTTTGCAGATAAAAACAATCTACAAAACATACAGAACCATAGCATAACATTTGAGTGTAAAAATGTATTCCTCTTAGATTCTTATTTTATAAATTGCCACAAGACCAAAGTATGATATTACAAGGCTCTGGTTCAGGGTGAACAAGCCTCATTGCTTGAACATCTAAGACTCAATTGCTGTCAACATTTGCTTTCATTTTGTGGGGGCAAGACTTTCCACTGGTCAGGAGTTTCTAAAGTTTCTTCAAAAGAGCAAATATAAATTCAAAATATATGTGGAATCCGAATTTAGACTGTCTCAAAAACAATATCCAGATTTCAGCAATTACACAAAATTGAAAACTCATGGACAAATGGTTGTTAATTTGATGATTATTATTTTTGGTTTAATTCTAATGAAAATATTTTTCTTTATAAAGTTTAAACATTCTATTACTATATGCGTAGTAGTTTCTGTGTTTGTATGTTTTAGAAATTGTTAGTTTTACTTACAACCATATTTGGGACTAGAATTTCTGTTGATAGGCAAGGCAGATGTCAACTGACTTCCACCCACTTTTATGACCTTTTCCAGAGTTAAGCAAATCACTGTACTTATTAAATGAATCATGTGGTTTTTAAGGCTTCCCCTTCTTTGCTTTTAAGGCATAAGTGCAAGGATTGGAGATAAGTTACCTTTTTTTTAGTGCTGCTGTAAATCTGAATGATTGCTAAACAAATTGTTGTAAGTCGAGCACTCCCTGTATTCATGGGAGATGTCACAGATATTAATTTATTTTAAGGCACTGCAAAGTTTGAGAACTCCTGCTCCTAGTATCTAAATTTAGATTTAAGGCACAGATGAATTCTTGCCCTTATCTCCTTCAAACATGGCAAGGAAGACCGCTTCTAGCAATTTGGGAAACCTGGCAGTCAAGGAGAAGAGCACTACCTACAGATAGGTTGAATTTTGTGGTATAAAAAGCCTTTAAAAACATCTTCATTAAAACATGTTCACTGCACAATAGAAACTGAAGAAATAAAACTTGGGTTTAGCTAACACGGCTTAAAATAAATAAATAAATATCTACAGTATTTTATGGTTTTCCCAGTTGCAATGTATGGCTGTGAAAGTTGCACCATAAGAAAGGCTGAGCACCAAAGAATTGAGGCCTTTGAACTATGGTGGTGGAGAAGACTCCTGCGAGTCCCTTGGGCTGCAAGATGATCAAATTAGTCAGTCCTAGAGGAGATCAACCCTGACAGATCTTTAGAAGGCCAGATCCTGAAGATGAAACTCAAATACTTTGGCCACTTAATGAGAAGGAAGGAGTCACTGGAGAAGAGCCTAATGCTGAGAAAGACTGAGGGCAAATCCTGGTATGAATATATCCTAAAAATGATTTCAATCCTACAATTAAAAACCTATCATTTAATACCCATTCCTTAACAATTAACATCAAGCTTTGTGGAATCTTTCTATTTTTGAATGTAATAATCACCATATTTGAACTGTTTGAATAGACTCCCAGAGTTGCTTATTATAATTAACTGATAATAATGACCGGTGAAATCACTTCCACCCAATAGTGCAGAATACATGAGAACAAAAGGATTTTATGAGAACATTATGAAAAGTAGGTTTTTTTCCAATCTCACAAAACTCCTCAAGGAGTTTTGGGCTGCAAAGAAGGATGTGTGTCTTTATGACCTCAAAAAATATCTGTCGGACACTTCCTTTTGTTTATGTAATTGAAAAGATCAGATTTAAGGAGACAAATTAAACTGAATACTTGCCATTCAGTTTAACTATGCATTACCTCCCTACAGCTGTCCAAAAGTCTAAAGAGGAAAAAAGAACCGCATAATATGTTGTCAAGCTCACTATATTCTAATTATTTCAGGTTTTAAAAAGCATTTAAGGTTTCCGATCCAATAGGTAGAAAATGATAGCAGCAGCTCTGCTATGGGATTTTTTTTTTGTTAAAAACATTTAAATAATCTATATTTTGTAGAGTGATATTTTGAAGATTACTTCACTATCAATATATAGAAGTAATAACCCAGTAGATAGCATTACCTATAAAAGGTCCATCCCATCTGCTATTCTTCCTGAAAGCTTTTCATGCACCAGTAAACTCAGTAAATATCAGAAGATAAAGCATAAGCCTACCACGCCACGGATTTACTCCTAATGTCTCCTCAAAGTGCAGCCCCGATGCAACGATTACAAATGATTTTCTTCTAATGTCATTTTACATAACCCTTTTTTCTGCATGAGTAGTTAGTGCAGAATGAGTGAATGAATGAATGAATGCCATTAAAACAGTTAATCATTATCTGGGACATTGGCCTTCCTCCCTTCTCTGCAAGGAATCTCCATGACAAAGGCCAAGAGATCAAAATGCCAGGGCTGCCTTGCTGGCCTATTTCTAACAGTAATTTTTTATGCAAATAGTCCTGCTGGGCAGCTCCCTCGGTGACCTTGAGATGCCCTTATCTTAAACTGACTTTGATCCAATAAGGCCTTCTTTTTATGAAGCTCATTACTTCTCAAGATATGTATCTGACTTAAATTTCACTAATTAAAATATATTATTTATTCTTGGGATCGCTTCCCCCCCCCCACCCCCCCGGTACTATCTTACAGCTACATATGCGGACAAAAGGCAGGGTGGAATTATAGTACCGTGCGAAATGGACAATTTCTTTTTTTCAAATTTCAAATTGCGAGAAATCAATCTGTGGTTTTATTTATCTTATTTGCATTTTGCTTTCTCTCTGGATTCCTAAATATTATTTAGATATTCCCATTAAAAGACTTTTTTGTAACCAGATCCATAAATATCTACTTTGGTATAGCAGGGCTGGAGTTCCATGTACTCCTCATTGAAAGAACACAGTTTTGATTGCTTTTTAAAAACTATGCTACACTGCACTGCACAACACAAGGATCAGTGAGCTTGCTTTGTGAAGTTTTCAGTATCCCCACGGTTTGTGGCTTCCAAAAACTCCTAACTTACTGCCCTACAATATGTACAGTATATTGCAAATAGTACAAGGTAAAGACATATACTTTTAAAAATATAAAAACCTAAAACTCACTCCAAAATTTATCCCACCACACCGGTATAAATGCAGTTCTACTCACTATGCTATCTTCAGCTCTTCAAAAAGTATTAAGAACAGTCTACCCGCCCCCACCCCACCCCCCGGGGTCTTCCTAATGTTTTGCTATAGACACTTGTGCAAACCTTGGTATGTTGCCAATCTCCAGGAGACTGTGAGCGCTAGTCCTGCGTTAGGCATGAAAGCAGGTTGGGTGAGCCAATCACTCTTTCTCAGCCCACTTGTGACAAGCCAGTGAGTAAATTCCGGTCACCAACAATGGATCCACGCTTGTCGATTAAAAAAATTGCACTTGTGGAAAAACACTAGGAAGACTAATTCGCCATGGCCAACTCGTCACAGCCAACTTGCGGCAGGACAAAAGTTACACTAATATCAATCAAATGGTGGCATAGAATCATTAAAGGAAGGATGCAAAATGAGGGATAGAATGAAGTGTGAATGACAAAAATGCACTGAGTTGGCCGCGGCGAGTTGGACACAGCTAGTTGGCTGCACCTACAGAAACTCCAAACTGAGTAAGAAAATTAAACATAGGCAAACTCTTGTAAGACCATGCATCTTACAAGAATTAAATATGGTATTCTTCTCTTTCTTCTCCTAAAAAAGTGACTAATCTCTGTTACAGAGTACTAGCATTACTTACTATTATGCTTGGGAAATTTTGAGAAGTCCATGTGTTTTGTAAGTCAGCTGAGATGCAAAATATGAAATCAATACTGCATTAGATTGTCCAATCGAAAGATAAGCTATTAAAAACTATAACCCTGACTGTTCTCCTTTAGTTTCATTCTGCAAAAAATAAAGCTCATATGTTACAGGGTTTGTTGTCCTGAGCAACAAGAACTGGCAATCATCTTAATGTACTAAGGCAGGGGTTCTCAACCTGTAGTCTGTGGATCCCTGGGGTCCAGGGGCGTCTGTGAAGACTTGAGGAAATGTTATGATCTTGAGTTGTCTTAGTAGTCCATGGTCATGGTCATGGTCCATGGCCACAAAAGATATTTAAAGGGAGTCCGTGGTAAAGAAAAAGCTGAGAACCATTGTACTAAAGAATTATCTTGGAAAACACAAGAACAGTGGTAGAAACTCACATACATATAGAATCAGACATGATTAATTTTCTCTATTCCAGGGCTAGGTAATTTTTAAAATTTCTCTAGAGAAGAGCACTTGAAGAAATTACCCAACCAGGAAAATCCATTATGAGAATAATAGTATTTAAACAATGCAGGGAAAATGAAAGATATATAACCAAGGAATATTCTGAAACAGCCTCCCTTGCATCATGTGTTTTAAAGGAGTTAAAACAAGGTATTAGGATGATCAAGCAGTCACCTGAGGACATCCCAGACTGTCATACTTTAATTCTTATTAGGTTTTAATTCAGGCTACATTCCTGGCTCAGAAATTCTGGGAGTTGAAGTCAACAGGCCGTAAAGGGGCCATAGCTGTTCACCCCTGGTCTACTTGGTACAGTTATGTAGAACTCTAATTGGCTTAATTGGATTTCCCCTGAAACTTTATTATCATTGGGGTTTGATAAAGCCAAACTAATTATTAAACATTTAGCTTAAGAATGTCAAATGGACTTGGCTAAATTATCAGATACCATCTAACCTGGAGCTGATTGTTCTTGTTTTCGTTTTATTTTTATCCTACTGGCCAAATTCCTTATCCTTATCCTTATCCATCTAAACAATGAAGCAACACATAACTTTTAAGTTGGCCTGCCTCATATTATGCCATCAACAATCTTAGGGAGTATATACTGTAATAATCCTGTGGGAGATAATATTTTCCCTAGAGGTACAAAAGATATTAAAACTGACTCATGTTGCATTGCACAGATCACACCATCACAGAATTTGCACTATGTACTAACACCAGTCCATTTCAAACTAAACGATGATTTGTATTTGACAGATATTGACTGAGCTGTTACACCTAATAGTGCCACATTTTGAGCTAAAGCTTGTAATCTTTGCCAAATAAATCTTCAGGAACTGATTTAGTGATAAACTAAGTAGCCCAGAGCTTTATGCTGTTCACTTCTACTTTTGCATGACTGTTCTTATTCTGGATTGGCCAAAAGACTGCAATAGTGATGTTGAATATCTCTCTCAGAAACATTCTTAAAAAGAACAGAATGGAATTGAAGGTACAGTATAGGTGGTACCTTGCTCAGTAGTAGTAACTGTGAAAGGGATCTTGGAGTCCTAGTGGACAACCATTTAAATATGAGCCAGCAGTGTGCAGCAGCTGCCAAAAAAGCCAACACAGTCCTAGGCTGCATAAACAGAGGGATAGAATCAAGATCACGTGAAGTGTTAATACCACTTTATAATGCCTTGGTAAGGCCACACTTGGAATACTGCATTCAGTTCTGGTTGCCACAATGTAGAAAGATGTGGAGACTTTGGAGAGAGTGCAGAGAAGAACAACAAAGATGATTAGGGGACTGGAGACTAAAACATATGAAGAACGGTTGCAGGAACTGGGTATGTTTAGTTTAAGAGAAAGAAGGACTAGGGGAGACATGATAGCAGTGTTCCAATATCTCAGAGGTTGCCACAAAGAAGAGGGAGTCAAACTATTCTCCAAGGCACCTGAGGGTAGAACAAGAAGCAATGGGTGGAAACTAATCAAGGAGAGAAGCAACTTAGAACTGAGGAGAAATTTCCTGACAGAACAATTAATCAGTGGAACAGCTTGCCTCCAGAAGTTGTGAATGCCCCAACACTGGAAGTCTTTAAGAAGATGTTGGATAGCCATTTGTCTGAAATGGTATAGGGTTTCCTGCCTAGGCAGGGGGTTGGACTAGAAGACCTCCAAGGTCCCTTCCAATTCTACTATTGTATTGTATTGTATTGTATTGTATTGTATTGTATTGTATTGTATTGTATTGTATTGACTAGGGCTGGAAGGGATCTTAGAGGTCTTCTAGTCCAGCCCCCTGCTCAAGCAGGAGACCCTGTACAATTTCAGACAAGAGGTTGTCCAGTCTTTTCTTGAAAACCTCCAGTGATGTAGCACCCACAACTTCTGAAGGCAAGCTGGTTCCGCTGGTTAATTGTCCTCACTGTTAGCAAATTTCTCCTTAATTCCAGGTTGCATCTCTCCTTGATTAGTTTCCATCCATTGTTTCTTGTATTGCCCTTTGATACTTTGGAAAATAAGTTGTCCCCCTCTTCTTTGTGGCAGCCCCTCAAATACTGGAATACTGATATCATGTCCCCGCAGTCCTTCTTTTCTCCAGACTAGTCAAGCCCAAATCCTGCAACCATTCTTCATATGTTTTAGTCTCCAGGTCTTTAATCATCTTGGTTGCTCTTCTGTGCACTTTTTCCAAAGTCTCAACATCTTTTTTTGTAGTGTGCTGACCAAAACTGGATGAAGTATTCCAGGTGTGGTCTTACTAAGGTTTTATAAAGTGGTAATAATACTTCACATGATTCTGATTCTATGCCTCTGTTTATACAACCAAGGATTGTATTCACTTTTTTTGGCTGCTGCCACATACTGCTGGCTCATATTTAAGTGATCATCCACTAGGATTTCAAAGTCCTTCTCACAGTTACTGTTTTTGAGTCAGGTTTTGCCTAATCCGTACCTTTGGTTTTGCCTAGGTGACAACCTTGCTTTTCTCCAAATTAAATTTCATCTTGTTGCATAGGGCCCATTATTCAAGTCTCTCAAGGTCTTTTTGGATCCTGAGCTGGTCTTCTGGGCTGTTGGCTATTCCTGCCAGCTTAGTGTCATCTGCAAATCTGATGAGTTCCTCTTCTAGTCCCTACATTATTTATGAAGATATTGAAGAGTACTGGGCCCTAAGACGAAACCTTGTGGTACCCCATTGCTTACTTCTCTCCACAGGGGTGGGTTGCTGCCAGCATTACTGCCGGTTCGCTTCGTATGCACTTCGCCCACCATGCATTGCTTGTTCATGCTCATTTGGCTGTAAATTGCTTTCTGCATGCGCAGAACATAATAAAAAGACTAAAAAACATGCCGGTAATGACATGGGTGACCAGGGAAATGGTTTGGGGGCATGGCCAGCCTGCAGTCTCTACCAGTTCAGCAACCCAATCCCAATTTCCACTACCGGTTCGCCCAGACTGGTACAAACCAGTAGCAACTCACTGTCTCCCCATGTGGATGTAGTATCATTAAGGAATACTTGCTGAATATGGTTTGTCAGCCAGTTACAAATCCATCTGGTGGTGATGCTGTCTATCTCAAATTTTTCTAGCTTACCAAGAAGTAGTTTCTGTTCTACTTTGTCAAATGCCTTATTGGAATCTAAGTATACTATTTCCACAGCATTTCGCTAGATGTTCACAGATCTATTTTTTATTATCTTTTAAATAGAATAGATATTCTACACATGCTCCAGAAAGAGCTACTCACAAGAAAGCCTGCAAGACCCAGAGGGACTGTGCATCTTGGAAGTACAGTACTAGGAGCCGAGGAAAGAAGATTAGGCTTGCAGTCTCAATCGTAGCCTTTAATGGACAATGATCAAACCGCACTTTCTAATTTTGGATTATAATTCCTTAAAAGCTAAAAGAGATCTTTAGAGCAGCATTTTAATTGGACCATCTGGTAAATGTTCCTATGACCCACAGTGTGACGAACAGAGAGAGAAAAAAAAGGAAAACTACAAGAATTTAAATATTAGCTTAGAGCAAAAGCAAATTTTTATATTATAAAAGTTTTTTAAAGTTTTTAAAAGGAACAGTTGTATTTTATGGACTTTGTTTATATCTACTTCCTTTGAATGAATGAATTAAATAATATATACCCTCATGAAAGAGGGCATAAAGATTGAAAAAAATATAGAAATACTGACCATGAAGGAATAGATTGTGAAGATGACAGAACTTGCTGTTAGGGTTAGGGTTAAACTTGTCTGATTAGGGAAGGAATAATAACCATTTTTACAAAATCTTGGAAACCTTTTATGGATTTTTTGCTGAAAATGGATAAAACTGAACTGATAATGTAAGGATTTACTCATTAAAAATACCATATTTTTTATGGGAAGAAGGGAACCATGATATATAATTTTGAAAGTAGAAATGGTAATAATTATGTTTATAACTCTTGTAAGGAAGAGAAGAAGTCATTTCCTTAGCTAGTTTTTTCTTTCTTTTTCCTTAACTTTTACTGCTTCTCACTTTTTCTTTTAATTTTTCATATTTTTTCTTTTTTATAATTCTTTTTATTTCTATAATTTTTAACTCTATAAAACCCTTTTCTCAATAATTATATATGCGGTTTGTGAGTATATTGTTAAACATGTCAGGCACTCCAGAGATTCCCTTTCTATTAAATAATTATTTACTTGGGCATATATATTTTTTTAAAAAAAACATGTATTATATGCATAATAGAAGAGAATGGCCCCTCTGATGTTGCTTTTTGTTTTTTAAAGTAAAAATCAAGTGGTAGCATCATCAGAGCTTATGGAACTTTAATAAACACCTGTTGAAGAAATGTGAGGTTTAACAATCTTAATTTCAGACAAGAGTATTTAAAATACTGGTGGGTAAACTAATTTAATATAGACTATATTATTTTAATACTGAAATCCCCCCCCCCCCAAAAAAAATCTTTCAATTTTTTCTCCTGCAAATTATATTCATAATGTCAACTTTGATCTGAAAATGGAACATGGTAATAATTCTATTTAATTGTGATTCCCAGCAGGATAGATTACAGAGCAAAATATTTAAATATGTATATCTAAATGTCAGAATGAAATCTATTTCTATGGCCTCTCCCAATTTTTTACTGTGATAAATTTTGATTTGGCAGAATTTCTAACTGGAATTCCAAATGTAAAATTTGGAAATAAAATAAATGAAAAAAAATATTTCTCACCCATATCATACAAATATTAGATCTCAAAATTCTTCTAATTCATAATCAATTCTTACAGTAAAATGTTATGTAATTTGTATTTATAAGTCAGGCTCTAGAACACTATCCATCCATCCATCCATCCATCCATCAACACTTCTATATTGCTAATCTTAAATCTTAATGATAAAATGAAACAAAACTTTATTTTTCCCTAAAGGGCATGCCACCGATTCAATGTTGCATATATATTTCGCGTGGAATGAAAGAATTATTTAAACAAGACGGGACATTACAATTTCAATCATTTCTTATGGAACTGCGAACTTTTTTTCTATTTTAAATAGTAAGTCAAGTAGCTGAGGTATCCGCCTTAATCCTTAGAGACGACCTGTACACCCAAACTAAACGTTCACATTTATGACAGCAACATAAATGCTCTTCTAAATTAATGGGCAACATTAAGTGAAATCATTTCCTGGAAAGATGCAGGTATCTATCTATATTTTATTTTGCCATCTTAAACATATCTGGGTCTTTATGACCTTATTAAAAAATGTATTTCCCCCTCTTTAAAAAAAAACATTCCTAGAGCAAATGGACTGCATAAATAAGCAATGTGCTATGAGGCTTCAGACTAGCCGATAAACCCTTTCAATTTTCATGCCAGCTTCTTCTTTTGTAATTCAAATCTGGCTGGAAACTGGCAGTTCTGAAAACTGAAACAAGCACTGCCACAAATACCTTGTAATGCTATCGACCTTGTCTGCCCATGCAGTGAGAAAGGGGGATGCATATGTGTCTGCAGTCATCCAGATAACACAACTCATTTTTTGGGGGGTGGGAGGGTGGATAACAGAAACCCAATCCAGACTGTGTACCAAAAGCAAAGTCACGACCAAGCAAAGAGGAGAGGAAGTCTCTTCAAAATACATACCACATTTTTTTTTAAAAAAGAAACATACACGGGGGCTCAGCCGCTGCTTTCATTACCAATTTTAATTTAGCTCCTCCAGTTTGCCAACCAGATAAACTCCGGTGCTGTTTTTTTTTTTTTAATCTATTTGCCACATTTTATGTTCAAGATTATAGTAATATGGGGAAGAAGGAAAAATCACTTTTAGAGGAAATAAAGAAACAGATCCGCTTATCAGCATCCATCAGAAAGTTCATTAATCAGCCGGGCTTTGTGCCCCCTAAATTGAAAGGTTAAATAATCCTCTCAGGAATATTTCTAGGCGCCACTTACAATTGTCAGTGTGGAGCTGCCATTCACAACACTCTGGATCAGTGACAGAGTGTTTTGCCAATGTTTGGACCTCAAACAATGATGGACAAATGGCCTGGCTCACAAAGAACCCCTTTTAACTAAGAGGATGGAAAAAAAAATGAACTATGAGCTTTGATGTTGATTGGAAATATGGATGAGAGAAAGGAAAGACAGGTTTATGAAGGAAACTAACATCCTTTATATAGGAACACAAGTTCAACTGTAATTGTAATTATATTTTACAATCTTCCTAAAATATTAGCATTTATGCACACACAAGTATATTTCTAGTTTTTGACACCTTGCACTTAGCCATATTTTTACTATGCAGGAAATGACAAAAATAACTCATAATATGAAAAACATTTGCATTTTTTAATAAAAGGGAACTGTGTGTTAACATATTTGTTCACAGTTAGGGAAAAATAACCGAATGAATACACCACAAGAAAGTAACAGGTGCAAAAAATTAAAATTGATTTTTTTTTACATTTCTGTGTTTTATTCTTAAAAATAGCCCTCTTATGACATAATTAAAGTCATCCAATGCATGTTATGTTACACTTAAACTGCACTATTCAATATAGGTAACTACAAAAAATTTTCAAAGCAGATCAAATGCACAAAAGGAAATATGGTGGATATTCCATATGCCAATCTACTCAGCAATTCTATAAAGGCAATTCTATAATTAATAATTCTTTGATAAATATGTCTTCTTTGTAAACCCACATTAAGTGCGCCTATAATTTTAACCACCTCGCCTTTAATCACCTCAAGAGATGCAACAGAATATTGGATGGATTTTCTTTCTTGGTTGTATTAGTAGGTTCAAATAGAAGAATAGAATGCTCCATTACTGTTTCATAATAAACAAAATAAATGTCATATTCAAAAATTTGCCACCATAGTCTCACCCAACACAAAGCCAGGCTTTTGGTCTTGGAAGACTTCAATATCCTTTGAATACTAAAATAAATAGAAATATTCCACTTGCTTTGTTAGGAGTAAATTGGAATTTCATAAATATAAAGCAAGCACAAGATTCTTTCAATAAGAAAGAGACATTTGTTCAAGATAAGTGGCAAATTTATTCTACCTCATATGGATAGAAAAATAGTTACCCATGGTCACTCACTTTGTATGGCCAGTTCAATCTCTAGTAAAATTGTAATGATTCAGAGTAGAGCCTTATCTATCTACATTGTCTATCTCTCTCGATCCATCCAGCTGTGACTATCTATGATTATTGTTCTATTATTTTACTTCTGTTCTATTTACACTCCTTCATTTTCTTTCTTTTTTATTATTGTAAGCCACTTAAGAGTAGCCCCATGCCGTGATAGTTGGCAAATAAATTTAACAAATAAACAAATAAATAAATATATAAGGAAAACCACCTGATAATCTAATAGCACTAGCTAAATGCTTATCTGGTCTAACATCTTGTTTCTCTCAGACGTCAACTAATATGAAGCCTAAAATCATGATATGAGGCCATATTGAATAAAATGGATCTATATAGCTTTGTATCAATACACACAATATTTAAAATTAGAAATAAATAAATTTCAAAAATTCAGAATGCATAATACTATAAACTATTTCTAAAAAATAATCAATGTTTTCCATCAGAATCAAAGCAGGCATTTCTGTAAGAATGACAGTATTGAAAACATATTTTTGAAAGCTACCAAATGAAAGTATTTTCTGACTTTCCAAAAGTAATCATTAAGAGTTAATCATCTAATTCAGGAAGAAGCAACATAGATCAGAAAGTATATAAATAGTGGAATATATCAAGGCAAACTACTGAACACTGATTCAGCACAGAAAAAAAAATAGAGGACATAGAGTTACGAGACTATAAATTTTTAATGACTGCTTAGGAAGCAATCCGTAAATCTGAAGTAAACTTAAAGTAGAATTGGCATATAGCAATGACAACAATCTTTCATTTCATTAAGAAGAACACCAGGTAAATACACCTGAAAAACACCAGGTAAATAGTAACAAACTATTTTCACAACCATTCCGTCTTCAATGTGCCAATTAACAAAAGAATTAATACATCAGACAGAATTGAGGATATTTCCTATCTTTTTCATCTCCAATCCTTCCAAAAGGCACTTAGGCTATGAAGTTAAGCGAGTTGTGCCATCAGATAAGTTTTACTGTTAAGTGGGAATTGCTGTTTGCAACTCAGGCATTTATTAATTGCACTTTTTAAATTATTGTTTTAACCCAGAATCACTGCCTCTACCCAGACAGCCCTACATACATAAATTGTATGTATGAAGAAACAAACAAACAAACACACAAATAGATGTAGTTTGATAAGCACAATATCTGTCAGTGCTTATACCTTCACACCAATTAAGACATGGAACTTGTATAACATGCTGGACACAGGAAGTCTAGTGTGATTGGGCAGAATGGGAAGTCTCTGGGTCAACTTGTAAATCCAGAAAGTATGCCTTTACTGAAACATTTGTGCCCTCTAGAATGATACTCCCCTCCCAAAGTCCAGATGTCTCCCATGACAATCAGGAAACTATTAAAGACCTGGCTACTTTCTCCCAGGTCTGGAACAGAGTGAAAGTTGATACCCGATGGATAGGTTTGATTATATATATTATATATATTATATTATATATATATGGACCATACATGATTCTTTATTGTTTTGTATTTCATATTTTTAATTGTAAGTAGCCCAGAGAGGTTGGGAGTCAGGTGGCCAGACAATTAGCCAATCAGTGCTATTTTCCCACCAGAACTGCAAAACAAAAACAAAAACACATTTCACTATTACTGATCCTGTAGCAATCAAATATTCTTTCAGTTTCACAGTTTAGAAGGTGGTTTTATGGTGGCAGTACTGTAATAAAAATCACTAAAGATGTCTCGAACACACAATGTTTAAAGTGAAGAGGGAAAACAGTATTCTTATTGATTTCGTTTCTTGCAAATCAGGCAAGCATTCCCCTTAAGGACCTCCTCTAAAGCAAGAGTTCCCTCCAAAGAGGGAAGTTTGTGTCTTGCCCCCAAGCTTAGCTGAGCTTCACTGCTGCTAAAAACATTACATTTCTTTTTTTTTCTTTTGCATTTCACGTTACACGCAGCTGAAATAGAAATAAGTCAGCTTACTTCCAAACTCAGTAGCCATTTTAGGATCATAAAATTACAGAGCTGCTTTTGAGCTAATGAAGAATCCCTGTCTTTTTCGACAAAAAATATCTATGAACATTAACATGATTTTTGCCCAAACCGCATTTGGAATTTGGGTGGAGGGGAAAAACCCAAAACTCTGCAGAAATTGCATGTTGTCAATAAATACTGATGGTTTAAGATAAGAGATGCTGAATAGCCAAGGGCTGCGTTTTGTTTTATTTTTAAAGAAAGGAGGATTTCTGCAACATTATGATTTCTGGATGGGGACAAAGCCAAAATGCTCTGCCTTTTGATGGGAAAGGCCCAGGGGCTTTCAAGATTAATAGCGTACTATCTTAAGGGGGTTACCACCTAGTACATATTACAGTAGGTGCAGGTAACAACTATGAGTATTAATGAATCCAAGTTAGCATAACTTTCAAATGCTGTTTCAGAAGTTGAAGCTCTCTGCTTAACTAGAATTTCAGTATCTGGATACAGTGCAGATTTTAACAAACAGCTGCCAGAAAGATGTCTGGTGTGGCTGCTAATAGCAAAATCAAAAGAGCAAGCATTCTGCCCATGGCAAGAGGACTATTAAATATCTGCACTATTTCTATGTAAAATGAAAATTATTAAATGCATGGAGAATAATTGTATTACAGGCAATTTCCTCAAGTTGAGCTCAACTTCTGCTGATGCATTTGTGGAATACAGTTTTTGAGGAAACATGGAAGACGTTTTCCCTTGCATTCTCTCTTTTTGTGAGATTTGCTTTAACTTCCTAGCCTAGCCAACAATGTTACTATTTCCCGGTGATCTTACAAACAATTAGTAATTCAATATGACCTTGCTTTTCTGTCTTTGTCAGCCATAACACTAATTGTATTTAGTAACTGTAATAAATTAAATGTTTAATTCTTTTAAAATATTTACTCTCCCCCCCCCCCCCCGGCCCAATCCACTTCTCTGCCTTAATCTCACTTAATCTCATGCCGGCCCCATGACCATGGAGACGTCTTCGGACAGCGCTGGCTCTTCGGCTTTGAAAGTGAGATGAGCACTGCCCCCTAGAGTCAGGAACAACTAGCACATATGTGAGAGGAGAACCTTTACCTTTACCGTTATGATGGAAAAACGAGTTTCAAGCCAATTTAAAAATCACAACTCATATAATTGGGAGTCAATATGAAAGACTTCTCTATGTGTTTTTCCACAAATAAACTAAAAATTAATTATTTGAATTGTGGATAAAAAAACCATTTTAATTGCTGTACAAGTTTTATATATATATATATATATATATATATATATATATATATGTGTGTGTGTGTGTGTGTGTGTGTGTGTGTGTGTGTGTGTGTGTGTGTGTGTGTTGTATTTGT
Organism: Natrix helvetica; assembly: GCF_964273705.1. NCBI lineage: Eukaryota > Metazoa > Chordata > Lepidosauria > Squamata > Natricidae > Natrix > Natrix helvetica. The sequence continues at coordinate 104,796,577 of NC_138552.1, read as the reverse complement.
GCTGATAAAATAAAGGGAGACTAGTATAGATCCATTTCGAGCTATTTAGCTCTCATCAGCTAGCCATACCCTTACTGGAATTCGAACCTGGGCTGTATTATACACTAGGCAAGAGTCTTAGCCACTATGCCACAGGCTTCTCCTCCTTTATCAGCTGAGCCAGGGAAATAAGTATGTGTTTGTGTTACAACCCCTGGTATATATATAAAAGAACTGTTATACGCTTTCTCATGAAAATGAATCCAAGCACTTCCTGAAAAAAACCACAGCAACGTGCAAAGAAAAGAAAACATTGTTTTGATGAACACAACAAATTCCAGTCATTGGAAGGGCTGATGCCATTCCAGTGGCATCAGACCTTCCAGTGAATGAGGTGAGGCTTGCAATATATTAGATCAAATTAAAAAACATAAAGCAGCATGTTAAGTATTTGGCCAAGGTTAAGGCTAAGAGACCAGAATAAAACCAAAAGAAGAACCTGGCTATAGAGGCAGTTGCTACGGACACCTAACATAGAAAAAGTCCTGGTGGGAAGGGCCAGTCAGCCATTTTTGAACTTGCTTTTATTTAAGATATGAAATTGATGAATCAATCCTCAATTAGCATAGGATCCATCAAGGGAGATATTCTCCAGCAAAGATTTTAAAATTGAAAACAGTCCATTTATTGTTGTTGAAAGGTCTAAAGTAGGTAAAGGAAGAGGCCAAAGGGGTCCATTAAAAGAGGAGTCTAAATTCCTTTTGCTATGGAATAATCCAGCTAGAGATCTATTCATTCAAATAAACTGTCAAATATTACTTTATATTGTAACAGGATTTACATGGACATTTGCTTGCAGTCAGTCTACATTGTGCTGGTTAATGTAACTTCTTTCACTGGCATTAGAATTGCGTACATTAAGAGAACAGATGATACTGAAAGACTTACAAGGGCTTTATAAGAGGAGGACTTAGCTTCCATTAGAATATTAGAGGGACATAAGAGTCCCCTTGGTGACTACACCTTCCTTGGGAATTCAATTTAATTCTTGAACAGAATCATACTTTATTTCTGCAAGAGGCATGTTGTGTGATACTGGTAGCGTACACCTCTTGGCACTGGCCATTATCATGCTTTTTCCATGAGATGAACAAATAATGGGCAACCTCATCTGGAAGCAAATAATGAAACCACATTTTAAAACAGGTTTAATGGAGCAGAAACTAGATTTTTATTATGTTGAAATTTGCAATTTTTGGTATCACGGAGAAATATTACACCTGAAAGCATTTTTGGTAACTGTGAAAACTTAAATATTAATAAAGAAATGGAGATTAGCGAGAGGTAAAGAAACAAAATCAGAATGGATAAAATACTATTTTCCTTTTCTTTGTCTAATTTCCTACTTGAGCTACTAGTTTATTTTGTGTGTGAATTTTTAATTTAAAATGAAATGTTGCATTTCAGATCAGCGATCTGTTTCATAAGTCATATTCATAAACTACAGCTGAGCAAATATGTGCAATATGTTTTACAAGTTGCATCTAAAACTGCAGAAGTTACCACCAAATTTAATGAAATTTCAATAAAATAACCTGCAGTTATGATACAGATGAGTTCAGGAAGAAAAAAAAGTCAAGTTGTAATTGTGTAGATGAAAGATAAAGAAAACATCCTATTGTCCAAAATCAATGATTTTCTTGCACTTCTGTTTATATTTTCGGCTTGCATGAAAAATAGGCATGTGTCTACATGACTTCTAAATATTACATTTGTAAATACTAATATAAAACAGGACATAAGAAAATTAAAAGCTGTAGAATGTGAAGCATGGGCTAAAAGAAAAAAATGTTATATATTCAGCAATTGGAAAATGTATGCATAGAATAACGGCATGTATTATTTTACCATATATCATGGTAAAATTGAATTTCAGAACTGGCTAGTAGAAGTGCTCAACTAGCAGGCCTAGATGTATTTTGAAAACCCCTGGCCATTTTTCTTCTTGGTGCCATTGCACCCATCCACGTGATATGGACATTTCAGGGTATGAAAGGTATGCTCATTTCTTTTACTACTTCTTTTCACTGCATGGGCTGGAAGCAAACAAAGTTTGGAAAGTATGCAAGCATGCATTACATTCATTCTACTAAAATTAGCAGCTTCAATGTAATTAATACTTTTTGTTTCTTTTTGGATGAATTCTTTTCATTACAATGTGAACTCCACACTGAGGTAATGTCCATGTAGATTCACTGAAGCTATGAAAGCTAGTTTGGCAGTTGTCTGTCAATACTTTCAACACATAGCTGATCTATTTGTATAATTTGATTTTTTATTCAGTCTGTGATGTCCACGATTTTATTTCATTTCATTCACTTCATTTCAGTTTATAAACTGGGCTGAGTGACAGTGACTGGCCCAAAGCGATCCATGCATAAGGCCATAACAGAATTAATTTTCCTGGTTTCTAGTCAGGTGCCTTAACCACTACACCAGGTGTGTCCAATCTCTTGGCTAGTCTGGGCTACATTGATGAAGAGTAATTGTCTTGGGTCGCATATAAAATATATACCGGTAATATAGTTAATATACTGTATATAAATAACAAACTTCCTTTACTTTTTATATTTTTATTATAAATAAATTACTTTGTGGGGCCACAGATTGGAAATGCCTGTACTACACCAAACCAGCTTCTATATCAATACTTTCTCCCCATTAAATTCATACAGCTTTTTCACCAGCTCTGGACCATTTTTAACAATGGGACAATTTTTTAAAACCTTGCTATTCCTTTTTAAAAGTTACTGTGTTTGAATTGTTTTTACACTATACTTTCTAATCTTTCAGAGAAGACGGGAATATTCACGGATGTAGACTTTTTCATCTAGAGGTGGGTACTTATATGCAGGGTAGAAAAGATAACTGCAAATCACATATTGCATTCTTGATATGGCAAAAAGGATGAGTATTCTTGATTAAGTGATTTGGAATACTTAGCCTATACCAGTTATATTTCAGATCTTCTACTCTAGTTCCTCTCAAACATTTATATGAATGTACACATAATTTCATTGATTATCTAATGTAGACTCATATAGGTCTAAATTTTTATATAGAAAAAATGTGAAATCAGATTTGGGTAAATACTGTCTACCCACACAATTTATGGATATTAATGCATAACATCTATAGCCGTGATGGCGAACCTATGGCACGCGTGCCAGAGGTGGCACACAGAGCTCTCTGTGTGGGCACGCGCTTTGTTGCCAGCTGCTCTTCTGGTTTCTGGCACGCACATGTGCACCGGCCAGCTGGTCTTTGTGGGTGCCAGAAAACAGCCTGAAAACGGCCAAAAAAATGCCCCCAAAACAGGCATGCATGCAATGGCCAGCTGATCTTTGGTTTTCCGGTGCTCCGGCACACATGCCTGCATGCACATTCCAGTTTGGGCACTTAGTGGCAAAAAGGTTCGCCATCACTGATCTATAGCTTTAAGTTTGCTAAGTTAGAGAGGAGTCAACTTTCTCAACAAAAAGGAATAATATATTCAAAAAACAAGCATGCTTCTAATTAGAAACAGATACTTCTGAACCAGGGGTGGGTTCCTGTCAGTTCTAACCTCTTCTATAGAAGAGGTTCCACAAATCTACAATGCTGTTTAGAACCGGTTCCAGCTCCCTCCCCCTGCCCGTCTGCACAGCATCAAGATGAAGAGCGAGAGGAGGAATTCTGGGAGTTGAAGTCCACAAGTCTTAAAGCTGTCAAGTTTGAACACCCCTGGGATTTTTTTTCCTAAAGGGTGAGGGGTGCAAGGGTCTTGTAACTTGACAGCTTTAAGACTTGCATGCTTCAAATGCCAGAGTTTCTGAGCCAACATTTTGGTTGCTAAGCAAGAGCGTTGTTAAGTGAGTTTCACCACATTTTACAAGTTGGCCACGACCACCCAGTCACATGGCTGGCAAGCCACTCACACCCAGTCACATGGCCGGCAAGCCACTCCTACAAAGCAGGCCATACCTACAGGAGAGGTTCTAAAAAATTTTGAAACCCACCACTGTTCTGAACTTAACAAAACACCAAAGAATAGAAATGTGACATCTGATGTTCACAAGCTCATTGGGGAATAAAAGGGTAAATATTTGTAAATACCTCTAGGAATTGATTTATCCTTTTCCAAACTTTCACTTGCATTTATACAAAGAAAAACCATGGGACATTTTTCCCCCATAAAACAGCTTTGGATCTACTTACATATAACAAGAAACCTTCAACTCTGGAGTTGGTCAAAGTTTAATTTACCAATGAATGATTTTATTGTAAAATACTTCGAACTTTTATTTTTTAATGAACTGTGTAAAAGTCATAAACACATACTTACATATACACCAGAGGTGGGTTGCTGCCCGGATCAGCCGAACCGGCAGTTGCGGCAGCAGGAGGTTCCACCCACCCGCTTCTGTGCATGTGTCAGTGCGCGTGGGAGAGTGCCTGAACCGGTAATAAAAAAAATGGCAACCCACCTCTTATATTCACACAAAATTAAGTGGAAACTTTATAACTTACTGTAAAATAAAACAATTTTGATCTGCAATGTAAGAATTTTGCTTACAGAAAGAGTACTTACAATATTGGCTTTCTTTTGCAACCCTAAAGATGAGTTGTGGAGAATTAAGGAATTCTTTAAGAACATGTAAAATAATATAAGATCTCAAAAAAAATGAGTAGTTAGCAAATTACTCTCCCCTTTCAATTAGAGAGGACTCCACTGAATGTAAGGTTAATAGAAGGACTCCTGTTTACAGAAAAAGACCAGAATTCATGAGAAATCTTGTTGACATAAGGCTCTGGATCCAAATTCTTAATCCATTCTCAGAGGAAACCTTTATATTAAAATGCTTTTTTCTATGTCAGAGTGTTTCTTCTGTGAATAGAAATTCTTTCTCTGTGGGCAGGGAGAATCTATAACCACAATTCAGGGCATACAACCTACAAGAGAAAGAAGCAGCTGCAAGTAGGCACTTTTTGCTACTAGCTATTAATCAAAATAATAATAATGGGTAGTAAAACGAAGCACTTTGGCCAAAATACTCCTTTCAAGTGATTTATTTTAGCTTTCTGAAATCAAAAAGACACTTTGGATCAACACAAGCTTGTATGTGATATTGCATATTTGCTGTGGAAAAAAAATGCTTTCTCAACATGAGACAGTGGCGAAGTATCTGTGTTAGAAATTCCTCTCAGCCATCAATGAAAATAAAGAAAAACAAATTTAGAAGCTATTATTTGGAGAAAAGGACTTCAGCTTATTTGAGGTTTCATTTAATAAGAACCAACCATAGATGTTTGAAGTCCCTCTCAACTCAAGGCTGGTTTGTAAGTGCAGAAAGCAGAGCATGAGCCACCATTAAAATCTCCCAGATATCTCTTCTTCCAATTTATGACACTTAACACCAATTCCCTTACTTTATAAGCTTCTTCACTTATTCTTCTTCCTTGCCACAACTATGTCTTCCATTTTGCTTCACCCAGCACAGAAAGAGCAATAATACTTAATTTATATTTTGGTAATACAGGTAGTCCTCGACTTATAATTGAACCCAAAATGTATGTGAAGTGAGACATTTGTTAAGTGAGTTTTGCCTTGTTTTACGGCCCTTTCTAGCCATAGCTGTTAATTGAGTCACTGCAGTTGTTAAGTTAGTAACATGACTGTTAAGTGAATCTGGTTTCCCCACTGACTTTGCTTGTCAGAAAGTTGCAAAAGCTGTTCACATGACCTCAGGACACTGCAACCATCATAAATATGAACCAGTTGCCAAGTACCCGAATTTTGATCATGTGACCTTGGGGGGGTGCTGCAATGGTCGTAACTGTGAAAAATGGTCATAAGTAACTTTTTTCAGTGCCACTGTAACTGAACGGTCACTAAATGAACTGTTGTAGTCGAGGACTACCTGTATTACCAAGAATGGTAAGAAAGAAAAATTAAGAAGGAAAAAAATGGCAGTGCTATTTTTTGTATGACGTGATTGTGACAGTTTCTTTAACTGATACCCAGTAAGGTCTTATTCTTATGCAAAATATCCTGCAAACAATTATAGTGTTGGCATTACTTTACAGCAAGATGGGGGGGGGGGGATGCTATCATTTTATATTTGGCCATGAAACCCTATGTGATGTTTATTCTGAAGGCTTCAACTGTACAATCACAGGAACTTCCTGTATCTGCTCATTTACTAGTCTCGTGAGAGGATGCAGTGGGTCTAGGGCAACTCACCATAGCCAATTCGCCACGGGACAATTCAATGCAGGGTAAGTTTGTTTGTTTGTTTGTTTTATTGGATTTATATGCCGCCCTTCTCCCAAAGGACTCAGGGCGGCGTACAACATTAAAAAACACATATCACGAAAGTTAAAAAGAAATTAGATACATATCCAAAAAACAAACCCAATTAATAGGACAATAACGTTTAAAAAATGAGATAAAATTAACAGGCCAGGCCGGCTTGCTGGAAAAGCCAACTTTTTAGGGCGTGTCGGAAGGACCGGAAGTCAGGGATTATGCGAAGCTCCGGGAGCAGCTCATTCCAGAGGGAAGGCGCTCCCACAGAGAAGGCTCTCCCCCTGGGGGTCACCAGCCAACACTGTCTGGCCGACGGCACCCTGAGGAGGCCAACTCTGTGGGATCGTACTGGATGGTGGGAGGTTACTGGTGGCAGTAGGTGGTCTTGCAGGTACCCTGGGCCTAAGCCATGGAACGCTTTAAAGGTCATAATTAATACCTTAATTATTAGTGAGGGGCATGTAATTTGCAGTGGGCCTTGTCTTGCTTTAGATTTAAACCTCTCAAGGTAGAAGTCTTTGAGGCTGGGGTGAGGCAGAGCATGGAGACTACAATTCACTTGTCCCTCTCTTTGGTTATCCTGTATTGAATTGTCCTGCAGCGAGTTGTCCCATGGCAAATTGGCTGCAGTGAACTGTCCTGTGGCGAATTGGCGGGAACGAGTCACCTGGGGCAAATTGTCCTATTCTGGGTTGCAGTTTCTCCTACATGTATGCCTGTAAATAATGTTATCTCTGTTGTTCCCAACCTTATTTTTTGGCCGTGCCCCACCTAAGCATCTCTAAAATCCTGATGCCCTCCCCACATCCCATCCCCGACATATAATTCTTACTTTACTCAAAAAGTGAATTCTACTCATGGGGAGGAAGCCTAAAAGGCCATTAACTTGGTTTAAACAAGGTTCAAATTTCCCCCATTAAAAATCAAATTGCCCCCTCCCCCCCTGTGGGGCGTGGGCCCCATTTTGGGAACCGCTGTGTTAGCTGAATAAAAAAACTGGGAGGAAACCAGGAACAGAAAATTTTTACATTCTGCAAAAAGTATTGTTGAGGTAGCCAGAAAGCTGGATTGTCTGTTTAAAAAAACAAAACAAAAACCCTAATAGCAACTCAATGATGCCTTTGTAGATCTCGTCCTGGGCATTAGGGCCTTCATGATTAAGCAACTATTTGAAGCCAGACTTTCTTGATGTCATTTTGACAATCCTTCACAACATTAAGCATCAGGAAATGATTCTGAACTGAAAGCAATACAAATATCTCAGTTGAGTTATGGATTCAGTGGCTTACTTCACATAAAAAAGGTCTTTTTTAATATTAAAAACTACCCTATTTTTCAGAGTATAAGACACACCTTTTTCCTTCAAAAAAGAGGCTGAAAATCTGGGTGCGTCTTATACACTGAATACAGCATTTTTTTGCCTCCAAAGATCCCGCCCCTTCACCAAAATGGCTGTGCATAGCTTGTAGGAGGCTTTCAGAGAGCTCCTGGGGGCTGGGGAGAACGGGTCGTTTTTTGCTCAATTTTGCCCCCCTCCAGCCCCAAGGAGCACTCTATAAGCTTCCTAATGCCCCTTTTTTTGACAAAAAACAGACCTGTTTTGTGAAAAACGAACCGTTTTTGGGAGGTTTGCAGAGTGCAAAAACTTTTTTTTTTTTAAAAAAAATTGCCTCTTCAAAACCTTGGTGCATCTTATACTGGTGCGTCTTATACTCCAAAAAATACGGTACTATGCAAAAATTCAGATTCAGCCGACATGTTTTAAAACATATTTAACTAAAAATATTTAATGCTACTCATTTTTATGCCATAAATTCCTTGTTGCATTTTGTACTTTCATCTTAAGGGTAACCCAAAATATTAACACAACCAACCTATATCCATGAACATAAGACTTTATGTTACTAATTACTACTTACTAACTACAAGAGGTCTTATTTACAGTCAAGAATAATTCTAAATCCTTCTAATGTGATATAATACAACATTTAAAATATTACGCCTGAAGACTTATTGAAATGTATTCAATACTGCTTTGCACATAATTTAATTGAGAACAAATATTTATCTGTCTGAAAGGTAAAAATGCAGTAGCTTATTGCTATTTCACTGAAAATAATGGAGACATACTTTATCAAACTAAATTGCAAGTTGTCTTAATTCCCATCAGTCATCATAAAAGAACTTGTTTGGAACCTAAAGAATGTCTTTTTTTTTTTTTTTAAAGTAACCATATTTTTCAAAAAGTCATAGAAAAAAATGAAGCTCTGTCCCAAAAAACTAATGGGCATTTGAAACTCAGTATGCTGAATTAACCATTATTTTTTAAAGTTTTGCATCACATTATCGTTCTATTACTTTAATAATTTCATATAGATTTGCAAGGTAGTTTGACAAAATTGGAACAGGTGTAATAATTGAGAGGAAGTCATTCTGAACTATGATAGGAATAGTGAAAAAACTACTCTAATACTGACCATGTTTTGAAAATCTTGATTTTTAAAACTGATAATTTGGCATCATTTTAGACACAATAACTCTTATCTGGTTTAGGAGATCCATGTGGGTTAACTAATTCTGATGTATGTATCACCTGTTGGATCAGGAAACATAAGTGCAAATTTGACAGTCATCCAAATACAGATTAAAAAATTTAACTATCTCAATGCTAGCAGTCTTCACTGTGCATCTTCATTCACATTCTGCCACATTGAGATACAGATAAATTAGCCTTTAAAACACGACTGGCACAAGAAGAAAGCAAATATTCCTAAGTCCATTATAAACAAGACAAATTAGAAATAGAAAATAATGACTGTTGTTATTGCTGCTGCTGCTATTATTAGGAGCTTTTGTACTTAGCAACTACATTTGATAATAAAGCGACACTTGTGGTATTGCATAAATATAATCTTTGTTGTCATTGTACTTAAATACAACGAAATTGGTTGTATTGTATACCAAACCTTAGAAACAAGTGATCAACAAGCAAAAATAAATAATATGAAAATTTCCCCAATGAATTCAATTAATATACTAATGAAGAAGTCATACTGTAAAAAGGGAATGATGATAACTTTCCTCCCCTTTTGTCCCACAACCTTTTGTAATCTTAAAATCTGCTTTGGAGTAGTAACAGGGAAGTCTGGGGGTAACCATGTAAGAAGAGAACTCCCCCTGAATTTAGCTCTATACGATAAAGACATAGAATATTTTCTCTTCTAATAATAACTTTCTGTAAATATTTAAATACATTAAATACTTTAAACACTTTAACATTTAATAATAATAGCCAGTTTGGTGTATTGGTTAAGGCAACAGACTAGAAGCCAGGAAACAGTGAGTTCTAGTGCTGCTTCAGGCATGAAAGCCAGCTGGGTGACTTTGGGCTAGTCACTCTCTTTCAACCCAATCCATCTCACAGAGCTGTTGTTATAGGGAAAACAGGAGGAGGAAGGAATATAATGTATGTTTGCTGCCTTGTGTTAGGGGATTTTTTTTTTTTTTTTGCAAACATTTTACTCAATCCAACACATAAATGACAATTTAATTTTCAATGGTACTAAGTATTATTAATTTATCAAGTGCCTTATATAGAAGAGTAGCATCTTGGCATGTTGGAAATATTTATTGAATGTATGCATGTTAAATGATAAGTTCTGCTGAATTCAAATAAAACTTACTCCCCAAATAATGCATACAGAATTACAGTTGCAATATCTAAAACAGCACTAAAAGTAAATACTGCTGCCATACCACCTCATTATAGTATTGCCATTACTGGAGGTAGGGGAGGGGTATTGATGATGTTACACAGCAGATAATGTACTGTTAGTTATTTGGGAAGATACACCATTTCTATACATACTATAGCACTCTTCTAATCTAGCAGAAAAGGATTAAGGATTGAATTAAGGAATTAATTCAATATTATTATGTTTATATAGAATGTAACTAAAGAAACTCTGATACTTAATATCAAAATATTTAATTAGTTTCAATGAAAAATTTCAAAATGCAAAGTAATGTTTCCTAGAAAATAAAGGAAAAAAATGACCATATGTTATCTATCAAAACTTTTTAATTATGATTAATTTACACACTTTGTTTAAATAATAAGTGAGAATTTAGTTGTTGTTTTTTTACTTTCAACATAAAGTATCTCTTTACAACAATAAGCAATCTTATTATTACTGAAGTTTTTCTTTAAAAACTTGGAGTTAGTAATCATTTCAAATGAGTTCCACATTCATCCAACTCCCCAACAACTCTGGGCATAAGAATGTTGTGGTAAACAATAAACACACCTAATATTGGAATTTTGTAGAATAGCATTTTGAAGTTAAATTCTAAACAATAAGTTCTCAGTACATTTTTGAATACTGCAAAACTAGGCACATTTACTTGTAATGTCATTCTATCTTTTTCTTTTGAGCTTATTTCTGGGTAAAGAAAAGGATTGGCTTGAAGACTGAAAGAAAATTGTGTAAAAATCCAAAATCTACATTTAGATTAAACAAGTACAGTTTTTCCTTAAACTATTGTGAATGAACAAGACAAGACTATTCCTTTATAAACATTATCATGTTATAACAATCAATGTACTGTATATATGCAAATATGCATTAGTTTGATTACAAGGAACCCATTTTCAACTAATCTGGCAAATCATAAATGATTTTTTATCTACACATTCTTTGTAAATTTCCTATAACTTCTTTAAATGCAGGGCTATTAAATATAGCTGTGCTTTAGGACATTCATTTTTCAATATTGAATTTAATCCAGAATTTAAGCCAAATTTACCTGCTCACCTATTCCTTTATTTTTTATACAAAAGTCTTAACAGAATTTCAATAACACAGCAAAAAATTAAAAGATAAAGCATGCTTTGTAATTTCATGCATTTGAAATATATCTATTAAAATAGAAATTCCGTGTTCTCTTTTAATATTAATATATGAACAGAACCATGAATTTAAAGCTTCTTATATGACAGTAGCCAAATTGTGATGATGTGTTGGTGGTCATCATGGGGAAGGAGGTTGTGATACAAATGAGAGGACTGAAATAGCAGATGGTGGAAAGGAAGTTACTGCATGCACGAAACACGGTAACAGAAGAAACCATAACCCTCTGGGAAAAAAATTATCCCATTGCCAATAGCTTTAAATGTAAAGAAAAGTACCACAAATAAAACAGAAAGAGGTTCATATACTGATAAAGCTTTATTTTTTCTTGAAATTCATTTTACGCTAAAGGATTTTAAACCAAATCAATTCATGTTGCATATGTAATATTTTATGCTTAATCCATAAATTATACTTTTTGCCTTTAAAACAGATGATAATCTCTCTCCTGAAAAAGGATTGGTATAGCACAGTGGTCGGCAAGCCGCAGCTCGCGAGCCAAATGCGGCTCTTTACACATTTTAATGTGGCTCTTCAGTGTGCCGGGCGCCCGCTCCCCTCCCTCCTCTCGGGCTTCGGAGGGAAGCTTCTGCAAAAGCCGAGTGACAAGTCTCCCAGGCTGTAATTTGCCGAGCTGTACGCGCGCGCCTGTTTTCCAGGGCGTGGAGCAGTGGTGAGATTCTGCGCGGCGAGCGATGATTCCGGGGGCCATCAGTGGGGGGGGGCAGGGTCTCCCCTCGCGTTCCTCATCTTCCCGGATGGCCCCTGGAATCATCGCTCGCCACGCAGAATCTCGCCGCTGCTCCACGCCGTGGAAAACAGGCGCGTGCGCACAGCTCGGAAAATTACAGCCTGGGAGACTTGTCACTCGGCTTTTGCAGAAGCTTCCCTCCGAAGCCCGAGAGGAGGGAGGGAGGCTGTAATTTTCCGAGCTGTGCGCACGCGCCTGTTTTCCAGGGCGTGGAGCAGCGGCGAGATTCTGCGTGGCGAGCGATGATTCCAGGGGCCATCCGGGAAGATGAGGAACGCGAGGGGAGACCCTGCCCCCCCCCACTGATGGCCCCCGGAATCATCGCTCGCCGCCCAGAATCTCGCCGCTGCTCCACGCCCTGGAAAACAGGCGCGCGCGTACAGCTCTGTCAGTCTCTCTCTGATTCCCTCTCTCACTCCCTCTCTCTGTTCCTCTGTCTGTCTGTCTCACTCACACACACACACACACACACACACACACACACACACACACTGTGGTCACCTTGTTGAGTGTTCCAATCACATTTGAAACACTCAACAACTGGCCTGCATTTATGGTATTTTGCAGCATCTATACCATAAATGCAGGCCAGTTGTTGAGTGTTTCAAATGTGATTGGAACACTCAACAAGGTGACTATTGTGTGTGTGTGTGTGTGTGTGTGTGTGTGTGTGTGAATGAGACAGACAGACAGAGAGAGGAACAGAGAGAGGGAGTGAGGGAGGGAATCAGAGAGAGACTGACAGACAGACACACACACACACACACAGAGACAGAGAGGGGGAGGGAGGGAGAGAAAGATAGACAGACAGAGAGAGACACACACACAGAGTGAGTGATTAAGTGAATGAGTGAGAGACATCCACATCCACATCCACATAGTTACAGAGAGAGAGGAAGGGAGGGGAGAGAGACAGAGGGAGAGACAGACACACACACACACACACACAGAGTGAGTGAGAGACAGACAGACAGACAGACACACACACACACAGAGTGACAGAGATGGGGGGAAGGAGGAGAGAGAGACAGAGATACAGAGAGACAGACAGACAGATAGACACCCAGAGAAAATGACAGAGGGAGACAGAGAGGGAGGGAGGGAGAGAGAGAGAGACAAAGAGCCAGAGAGAGAGAGAGAGAGAGAGAGAGAGAAAGAAAAAGAAAAAAAGAAAGTGGGAGAGAGAGATGAAATTAAAAACAACATACATACAAACCTGACTTACTCAAACTATCCAAGGAAATGCAAGGCCAATGTTCACATTAGTGGTTGTGACTTTGTCAGTCATTGTCAGGATGTAATTTTCTTTACATTGTAAGGCAAATTTTACGGAATTTAATGTTATCGATAAATAATATAGTTCTAAAGTTTTTGTTTTATTAGTTGTGTTATTTGTATCCTCCCGACCTATGTGGATACTTGCATGCAGAATATTCTCAATAAAAACTTATTGAAACTAAAAACAGTGTACCATCCTATGTATTTCGGTTTTAAAAATGCGGCTCTCAAAATAAATTTCAATCGTGGTTTTGGCGAGATTTGGCTCAGTTGAAAAAAAAGGTTGCCCACCACTGGTATAGCATATAAACATAACTGTATAAGATTTTACAAGATTTACCTGGCTTTATATGACCCCGGCTTTACATGTGAAATCTCAATCAAGCATATTTTATCATGATTAATTCCAGTGAAGATACCATAAAAGTTTTGTTTTAAGATATCCGCTTCAACACAGTATAGCATTTTAAAATTAATTAGCATAATACTTGAGTATAAAAAAATATACTATTTTGAAAACATCACAATATTAAAAGTTGTCTAGCCTGACAATTATAATTGTATTATAATTAAAAGAGAGTTGAATATTATATTAATATCTCTCACATACATCTTGAAAATTTTAGGGTCAAAAGGTAAGTATATTAATAAAAACAGTATTCAGGAAGCACAAAGGAAGCTAGAGTTACTGGTATATAACCACTAATGATTTTCCAGGATGCTCTTCCTTATTACCAGTTACTACTTGAAGCACTAGAACATTCCATTAGAGGGGTATATATTGTTATGGTGCTATTGGTTTCCAAAGCATCATATGTACATAAATGGTTCTACCTTTTGTCAGCAGCCTCCCATAGTTCCTGGATAGTAGCCTTCTTCAGTGGAAGGGAGAATCAGCAACCACCTTTCTGTGGCATACACACTCTTTTGAATCCCAACTAATGTATACTCAAGGCCAAACTCTCTGCCCTGATAAGACCATAGGGACTAATCTTACATCAACATAAAATCCATCTAAAATAAGAACTGTCACACGTTTTTCTTAATGGTAGTATGATATATATGAAGTCAAGAAGACCAGGGGAAGTAAGGTGCTTCTAAGCCAGATGAAATGGATAAAGGTCTTACCTATCTAATGGAAAATGCAGTGTGAATAGATTTGCAACTCACATGTAAAAATGTGTTAATGTACGCTGAAGGGTGCAAACTTCACAAGCGATAGAAAATATTGAAAATAGCACATAGCTATTTATGAAACGATCTGAGCTCATATTTAATATGCATAATACAAAAAGGAATGTGATTTATGATCTCTTTTCATTAAATACTATATATTCATTTACAGTTGCATACTAGACAGCAAATATATAATTTACCCAGTGACAAACATAGAGACTCCTGCCCTAAATTAAAAATAGTTTTGATTTTTGGATATCTTTATGGTAGTATACTTGATAGTTTGGTAATTAGAAATATTTTTTATATATAATGCAGTTGTAATTTTTAAATGTATTCGACTGCACTTTGTATTTGAAATCTGTTGTAAGTCTTTTTCTTTAATGTGGATTTGTTGATTTTAAAATTCAATGGCTTCTTTATACAACAATGTTAAAAATAAAAACGTCATTTGCAAATTTTCAAGGAACCAATTTAGTATCATCTCTTAATCTTCCATGCTTGCCAAATCTCTTATTTCACTTTTTGTTCTGGCAACACTCTGAAAATGACACCAAGACTTGGTATACCAAAAATGTCACAAAAAAGGTAAAAGCAATCCGTAACTATCAGCTACTTATTTAGCCATTGTTATTGGTAATGATTTTGGCTGTGGTAACCACAGTGAGTCAATAGATGGCACCCCTTCTCTTAGTAAGAGAGAAAAATGAATAAAATTTACAAAGTCTCAAAGAAATAACAAATATGTTCTATTGATCTGAAGCATTCAAAGCAATTAATTAGAGACATTTTGCTTATGCATGAAAAAATAACCACACATTTTATATAACCCTCTTGATAAACATGCATAATAAGTAGGATTAAAAGATTACCGACATGGTATATATTTGTATGTTACACTAAATTTGTTCTCCTTATGCAGATTTCCTATATGCTTCATATTCTGGTTTATTACAGTCTGATTCAACTGTACTTAAAGAGGCAAATGTGGAATATATTGTTTTAACATGAGCATATAAATTCAAATATGAATTACTATTTATTTCATAATTTTGAGGGCTAATGTAAATATGTCCATAGTACATCGATATAAACAGCTTCACGTTTTGTATTTTAATTTTATGAAGTTCTTTGAAAACAATTTAGGTAGATAACATATTTTTTTTTATGTAATTGCAATTCCTTGCATGTGTCCAGTCACACTTGGCTAATAAAAAATATTCTATTCTATTCTATCAATATTGGAAGGAACAAACAATATAAAGCTTTTTACCAGAATCACACAAGCAGATTGTATTCTTTCATCTCAGAACCCAAAATATAGTATAACTATTACATGAAAGCTTACTAATTCATCAAAAATTAGTTGAGGCAATTTAAAAACAAAACAAAACTTTTAGAAGTGATAGTTTTGCAGCCTTAAGATTAAAGTAGCCAAATAATAATCTAAGTAGTTACTCCATATTAAATTCCTATTTGAACAGAGAAGCTACATCATAATTTCTTGAAAACCTCAGCCATACTATATAACAATGCACATTCAGGATCTCTGATTCTGCAAAGAAATGCACAATCAAGGACATTTCAGAAATGCATTATTGTAAAAAGTATATAAGATTAAAAAGAAACAGATCATACAAAAGTATAGAAAAAATAGGGAACTCAAAATCGCTGTTGTGGTCATATGTATCATACATCTATCAATTATATTTTCTTCTAACTAAGAAAAAAGCAGTCAACGAAGAAATAAGTTCTGTTCTTGAGCCAGTTCATCTCTTTATGATCTGCCAACAGCCATTCCAATTTCCCATGAGAAATTTAGATATAGTTAAGTAAATTATGAAGCCAAACAGAACTTTGCATGAAGTTTACCACAAATATATTTAATACTATTAATAGTCAAAGTGAAAGTTTTGTTGTACATTTTGACTGTGCTTTATAAACTTCCTTGTAAACAGATATTAAAATTTTGTTTTAGTACTAATTATGGTATCTCATCAAAGCAACTAATCACAAAAACAGTGAAACTATAACAGTTCCTGTAGAGTCCGTGATTCACTTATTGATATTGTTGGTGTTTAAAGGAGACATTTTATTCTTGTTATGTACTTCTGAAGAAGCTATATGCAGCAAACTGACATGGTACTACCACGGGTAATTTCTATTACACAAACTGTTTAGAAGAACATGGCAGGAAAAAAAATAACATAGGATATTCTTGCATTCTTCAATTCTAACTCTCATCAGATATTTTATTAACTTTCTTCAAAAGATCCTTGTCTCTATTTTATGGTCAGCAGTTCACAGAAGAGTAAATAGGCCTGGTGTATGACAAAATAAAAAGGTGTTTCTACTTACTGTTAGGTGATACTGCCTCCATATTTCTGGGCAAGCCTGGAAAATAAAAATATTGATCAGCTGGGAGCATGAAACAAGGTGCTTTACAGCCTGTTGATTTTGGCATAACACAGTAACCACTGGTGTCGGTCACAGGAAAATAAGAAGCTTAACTGAGAGGGTCTGCATTTCAGCTTCAAAAACCTGGCTAGACAGTTTAATTGAATTTTACACTGGTTTAACACACTCCCTGCCATTGTCAGAAAGCCAGCAACAGTTTCTCCCCCTTTCTTTTTGCTAAAGTTTAGAACTTTTGAAGACAAGTTTATAATAGTTCCAAAATGTAAATAAATGCCAGAGATGTTCAACTTTTAAGGGTGGTGTGATACATCACTTAGAGATTGATTTAAATCATATTTTCATTTAATCATTATTCTAGTTTTGAATACAATTTTAATTTTAATCAAAATATTGCATGTAGTTATGCTTTTTTGCTTGCGGTTTTGCGATTTCTGCATTATTCCACTTTGTTCTACCTCACAGAACTGCATAGCAAAATAAGGCACATTTGAATGCACAGAACAGTTCTTATAGTTGTACTCTCTGGAGTACAACTATAAGAAAATACCAAAAATACTATTTAACACTATCTATTTCCTTCTCGCTATAATTTTCACATTAGAAACAGAATATGGAATTTTCAAATAAAATCAGACTTTCCATTTCAAATTTTATAAAATAGCTGTTTTGATGTTGCTCTGACAATTCTTTTCTAATAATTTTCCATTATCTGTAATGGGACTAATTTGCCCACTTTCTCAATCATTGCAACTAGGTTTATAATAATACATATTATAAAAATCTTTCTAAAATAATCATACAATTTTATTCTAATAATTGTAGTTTAATGTAAACTAAGAGATTTTAAGCAATGTATATGTTTTTCTTTAAAGATACAATGGAGTAGTTTCTTTCTCATCCAAATGCAAACCTTGATGTTTTTTCAGACTTTACTTAATTAGAAGAGGAACTGTAAGCTATACTCAATATCTATCTGGACATAAAGAAAAGAGGAGTTAACTATTTTGTATATGCACACATATATGCATGCTTTTATACACATAGAGACAGACACACAAAAACCATAAAGAAGATATTAAACAATAAACATGTATGAAACAAAAAATAAACAGATCTACTTTTCCTCAACTGATCGTGAAATCAGAACTAAACTATGAGTCCCCATTTCATCCTACAATACAGTAGTATTCTACTACTTTCAAGCTTTAAATGGATTTTACTGTTGGCAATATTTTCACTGGCTTACCATAGTGAATAACAAGCAGTTATTTATCCATTAGTTCTGGATAGGTCCTGATCACTGCATTTTTCTCAATGATAATTAGGCTGAAAAACTATTGGCAATGAAGAGCCTGATGCAAAAATGGCATTTTTCTAGTATATGTCTCAGTGTATTAATAATATTAAAATTTGCTCTAGCAAATATATCACCTCTAACATTAAGGGGATGAAACATTAATATTATACAATGTTGTTAGGTTGAAATAAATTAGGGACTTCAAAAATAACAAAGAAACATGAATTAAGAAAGGGCTAAATTTCATATAAATATTTCCTCACTTTTAAAATCCACACAATAAACAAAATTACCCAATTCTACAACTCACTCAGTATTTTTCACTATTTTTGTCCCAAGTAAAGATACATTAATATTTAACACAGCATTTAATGTTAAGTACAATTGACTGAACTCTAATCAAATGCATTTAGGATTGAATTTCCTGAGAGATGTTTCAAAAAATGTTTTTTCCAAATGACTAATACAAATCTGAGACCAGTTCATTCTTTGCATTAGCTTCAAAGCATTGTTCCCTTAACACTGAAATACTAAATAATTGCTATAGTTTATGGATTGCTTAATTGATGCAGAATTGCTTGCTATGGAAGACAGTACCTCTAAATCTGGTAACACCTGAATATCTGATTAAATATAAATTGTTCTCGTAGGTGAAAAACTGTTACGGAATTTCTCTACATTAGAGTATTCCATTTATTTTCTGGCTCAGTGGTGCAACTGAACTAACATCTAGTTCTATGTACATGAAATGCCTATTCTTCACAACAAAAACACTTCTGGATCTCTGTAAAATAATAATCAGTTTGCTTCTTAAGTTTTGCACAACTGGAAATTCCAAATATTTACCCTATCAGTAATTCGGACTGGTGAGTATTCATAAAAATAAAGCACAGATCAACCCACTTTGTCACACAAGATGAATCAAGAGTTTATATTGTTCCATTTGACCCATATTGAATTTTATCATGTGCTAATTATTGTTTTATGAGAACAACGGCTTAGTGCATCTGTTGTTTAATTCCCACTTCCCTATTCTCAAATGTGAACATCAAAGAAAATAAAACACTCAATCTTAAACAGCCCCTGACAGCAGACCAAGACTCAAGTGCTCAATAGACAAGGCCCTTGCCACCAGTTCTCATATTTCCACAACAATGAACAAACACAAAAACAGCACTAAGCGGCCTTTCCTCCTTTTCAGCTCCCCTTGGCCAGTTGTCTGCCTTGTACCAGAGAGAACCCTTGAACACAACCCTGCTGGGAACACAACACAGGAGAAAGGATTAGCCTTACTAACATGCTAGCATTTGCAAAAGTGAAGGGGAAAAAAACATCCCTCCACCAAGACTATATTTGGTATATGAATAACCAAAATGTATGAGCTGACAAGAGACCAGGACAGGCCTACGACTCCCCGGGAGAAAATGTAGCTGTGATGAGTGACAGGGCTTTCAGGAAATATGTTCACAATCACAGACAGTGAAGGCCATGACCTAGATCGTTTAAGAGCTTGTCTTGTCAAATTATCAAAAGCTTCTTCCTCTCTGAATAAAGAGTGACATAAGTGAGTGTCAGAAAGCTGCAGGCTGACAAGCCAAGCATACAATAACAGAATGCACGTCACATACTTGCCGAACACCGCCACTCCTAGCGGCAAATCTTAATGAGAGTGCGGCTGGCCCAGGAGACTTGGGTCCCTGCTGGCACAGCTACTCATCTCACAAAAATCCTTCAGCTCCAAGTCAGTTATGGCCTGACACAATGACTACAATTACTAAACACAACTTTTTAACAGAATTCTCTTGTGCTTTGTCAACGCTGCTGTTAAGAGCTGCCCCATTGCAAGCCACTGCAGCAAACAAAAGATTTACTAATACAAGCCATATTAATTACCTTTGCATGACAGTTAACAGGAAGGGAGCAGATTAAAGTCATCAATAAAACATTTCAGGACACCCTATCAACAGCTTGCCCCAGATAACCCTTCCTCAACTTATATGCACTACAAGAATCAGAGAATCCTAAAAGCACCCTTTACAATAAGATTCATTGTAATTTTTATATACTGAGGAAATTTCAAAGTACACACAGGTATAGGGTCCAGGTCATTACAGGGAATGGTAAGTGCTTTACATAGACATGTGCAGTTTGTTCTCCTGCATATGTCTATGTAAAGCACTTACCTTTGTCAAGTTTGTGTTACTTCCTGGAGCAGGTCGAAGAGGACAGGGTGGCTATTTGAGAACACATTCTTCTAAATACTTACTGTAACATGCTAAATGTTCACACACCATCACCAAGAGAGAGGGAAAGAAACAGGTACTTGCTCTTTTATGCATTATAGCAATGTCTCCGCATACAAGGGTGTACACTTGCCATAGATTTCTCATCTAGGAATGCATTCCCACTGAAAATCTGTTTTGTTCTGTCCACAGCTACGAAACTATAACAATAAACTGCAAACTCAGTGCTCAAGAGGCCAATATAGCACTGCAGTTCAGATATGATCCATAGGTTCCATGAGAGACACTGGAAAGCCTATCAATGTTAACTGTAAGACGAAGACAATTCTAGGACATGGGTTCTGATTTGTCAATGAAAATTCTCAGTCATCCAGGTAGAGTTGTCTGGAAGTTGAGCCATAGCAATTGGACTATCTTTTCTTTTTTGGTTTGAAACGTTTCACTGCTTATTCAAGTAGTTTCTTCAATCTGAGCAAGTTGGTTAGGAGAATCTCATAGGGGTTCTGATTGCCCACAACAGAAATTTCCATTTGCCTATGTCAACTTCAATTCCACTAACATTTGCATATTAGATTGTAATAAGGCTCTCCAATCTTTTGGGACTGGTAAGCACATCAGGATTGTTGAAAACATGTTGTAGTTGTTCGGACAAAGTAGATACTGGATGGGTTTGTCCTTTCAAAAAATGGGAATACTTACTTGTCCTTCCCATTCCCTTTGCTTACATTTGTTTTCTCTCTGGGCAGGTGAACATACCTGTCAATCATTTTTATTGTCTCAATAGTTTATGGGGTTATTTGGGACACAGAAGAATTTTGGGAAATAAGGAAATTTGGCACTTTGCTTTGCAGTTTCTCATAAGAAAAGAACTAAAGTCAAGCAGGGAGAGGAGTCAAGGGATTAAAGGATTATATGGGCACATTGGCAAGAGTACTTGAGGCACCATGTTGGGGACCCAGAATTATATTGATGCCCACATTATGCAAAAACCAAATACAGTGCTTAGGAGCTAATTATAAAGCCAACAGAACAGATTCTCACAGAAAATTGCCCAGCTAAATAATATAAATTAGACAAGTGACAGCTAGAAACATCTAAGCAAAAGATCCATAACATGAAGCAAAAAATATATTTGTACTGTTATTTTGAGCAACGTTCAAGGAACCATCTTCTGAATGTAATCCCACAAACTCATGGAGTTTGTATCAGAATATGAACCAGACAAAGCCTAGGAAACCAATAGGATCTTAGGAAAGAGTATGCGAAGAATTCTGTAAAAGATGTTGCATGCATGGAAGATCCTTTCTATTTCTAGGCTCACTTTTCCCAACTTGCACTCTTCGGCTAAGTAGAACAGTCCTTTTGTGGACATAAAATCACTTTTGGATCTAAGCCACAAGATGAAAATATTACAATATTCTGAGCAAGAAAATCTTAAAATAGAAGATAAATATATCTGAATGTTTGGAATGCTGAATTAAGATTTAAATGTATCTGATTTTTAGAAAATTGTTATACACATTAAAGAGTTAAATCTGAGATTTCATTATGTTTATTTTCAGACAAGTAATATTTCATCTATTAATAATGCATTAAATGGAATGCTGCAAGACTATTTTTGCAAATGTTACTGAAATAATAGATTTTGTTCTCAAATAAATAGGCGTATAAATATTAAGAAGGAAAATATCTGGAAAACATGCACTTTTCAAACATTTCCTATGTATTACTCTGGAAATTCTATCATTTATTTCATATATTTTCCCTTTTTAAATTCTATTATATTTTTATAATGCATTCTTTCAAATAAATACATCAGGTTGTTTTAGAAACAAGTTTGAATTTTGCATGCATAGTTTTAAATGATTTTTCAGAAAGGAAGACACAATTTATATGTTGCTGGAAAAAACTAATAAAACTAATTTAAATGTCAAGGAAGGAACTGGCAAAATCCTATTGAAAATATAGGAATAAACATTGTAACTTTTAATGCAAGAGGATGAATATAATCTGATGAATACAAGCTATTATGAGATGAGTCATAATTGGTTTGTTATGGCCTAAATACTACACAAATAAAATTTGAATTTTGATCCCATAATTAGCATAGTTTGGCAGTGAAGAATGAAACTTGTTCAAAATAAACAGAAAGGGGGAGGGGGGCGGCAAAAGATGAACTACAATGTTTATTTAAATTATGTACAAGTGTTTACTTAAATTCTAACGGTTTTAGAAAAGTAGGAAGTAGGAAAACTGAGAAAACCATTGGTAAATCCAAATTAAAGAAAGTGGAAGAATGGACAAAATATGGTTTATGTCTATTACTATCAGCCAACAAAGTATGTGTGGATTGTGTTTTTTTGTTTTTTAAAAAAACTGCAAATCTTTTAGAGAGGTGGGGAGGGATTTTTAATTGCACTGACATCTGTTAGAAAGCAATCTCTGCCAAGACTGGTCTCACTAGGAAATTTGAACTGGCCTGGTTAACAGCTTTCTCTATCAGTAGCTGAAAGAAGGCACAAGGGGATCAACTCTCCTTAACATGATTCTAACCAATGAAAAGCATTTTTGTTAATGATATGGAAATAATGACCAGGCAGCACAGGAGTTTTCGATTTTATGGAAAACTATATCTGAGCATATCAGTAAATACATAATTTAGATTTCAAGGAAGTAGATTTTAATAGAGCAGTAATACCTAAGATTCAGTGACATGAAACCCTAATTGGAAAAGATGGGCTTGGATAGAAATTCTTTTTAAAAAAATCTAAATTACATAAGATGTGAAAAGAAAACAATATTACAGTATTTGAGTTTGGAAAAAAATGCCAATAATAAAAAGGATTTAAATTGTTTGGTATGAAAGGAGTGGGGGAGAAACAGTAAACCTGAAAGCAAATTGAAGAGGCAAGATTATCTCTAAAATTGATAAGAGCATCTACATATGCTATATGAGTTCAGATTTCATTCACTCATACTGTCAAATGAATTAAATATTAAAGAAAGAACTTGTCGAGTATCTATTATTTTTGAGAAGTCCCAAAGATTAGGTATAAATATATGGTCCTATCCTCACAGTTATTACAAGTTGGGAACAAGTCTTATCAGTCTAAGTGCATCTTATTTATTGATAAGGTAATTTTCTTGATAAAGTATGGGATTTTTTTCACACATACACTGCTTAGCCAACTAATTGGTTTATTTAATATTATTGGATTTATAACCACTCAAATCACAGATGCCTCCAAGCTGATATTTTAAAACTAGAAAGCAATAAAAGGACAAAGAAAAAAATGTCTTGAGAAACAAACCCAATACACCAGAAAAAGAAAACCAAGAGATTTTGACACCAATTCACTCCACCTTAGAAGCAAAGCCAGGTTTTCAAGGATTTTTGGAACACCTACAGACTGGGTGCCATATGAATCTTGGAGAGGATGCTATTTCAAAGGACAGGTGCTGCAATCATACATGATAATGGAAGGGACTTCCATGAGTAACTGCAGTATAATGCAGAAGATAAAGGAAAGTTATTCAAGGATGCCTAAGTGGCATAATAAAAATGAGGGAAGATCAGAGAAGGATTCATTTTTAATGAAAGGGGCAAATGAAAAACAGCATTTGAAAATTATGTTCTAATTTGCACTGAACCATCAGTTTTGACGCCTATCTTCACAAGAATTTAAATAGTTTTTACAATTCTCCTATATTATGAAAGCTTTACAATGTATCATCCCTTCCAAAGTATAACATAGCAAAAAAAAAATCAATTTCATGTTTGCAAAAAACAACATTCACATTCCCATTAACTGATCTTATATATGTTAACTTTTTATACTTCATCACAGAAACTGAAAAAGAAATTAATTGGAACATAGGAATACAAAAGACTGTCTACCCTTTCTATTTTAAAGGAAATATTTCAGAATCTCTAATATAAAGTCAGACTTGAAAATGTATACACGTGGTTAAATTTCCAGAGATAAATGATTGGACATCAGTACCATGAATAGCAGCTAATCTTCTCTGTTATGATTATAAGAAAAAAATTACAAACTGAGACTATGAAAACACACACACACACACACACAAACACACACAGAGTGTCTAATCAGCTTTTCTTAGCACATGGTTTTTAGAAGAGAATATGCAAGCTGTTTATCTGGCAAATCTGTGCTACAAAGGTCTGGCTGCTGAATATCAATGGCAACCAACTTTTGCTATGAATTTTGATGAGATATGTAAATAAATGGCATCTATTAACTTCCTCAGCATTATTTGTTTCTGGTCAGAGATCTGTTGGAATAATGTAATTATATGCCATATAAAACTAAATAATTTGGACCCTAGGAAAAAAATAAACGTAATAATTAGATTATTTTCTCATCAGCTTTATTATTATTGCATTCTGAGTGTTTTAAATCATATATACTTAATAATTCGTAAAACAACTGCTTAAAGTATGCTGGTATTATTCCCATTGGGAAGAATGAGATGGCAGGTATGCTGTTTATTATGCTCTCATAGTGAAATTTAGTCTCTATATTAAACCTGTAATAAATATAGATTTTAAAATATAATGCATATATTGTGTTTTTGCAAGTTTTTCTATAGTTATTCATATGCAGGAAAGGCAAACTGCATTTCTAATGTATTCATAAAGGATAAGCATGTCTGCAAATTTTATATAATTTGAAATCATTTCTGTTAACAACAAAAATAAAATGCCAGGCCAAAACTTCATTTAATATATTATAGAATATTTTACTTCATAGAAATCAATGCATTTCAGAAATTTAAAAAAATGTGCAAACAATAATTTAGCATTCCAGTACCTATTGGTAATGCTTTTGTATTTCTATTTTTGCATTCTTTTTCATTATTTTTACACATATTTATGGTGCAGAATTTTGTACATATAAACTGTATCTTCAGACAAACATATGCTAAGAAATCAGCAATGGATAAACAGGAATACAGATTATAAATGTAAGTCTTTGGGTGGGGGGAGAAAGAGAAAAAAAGAATCACTGGGTAGTTTCTGTTAACAATGTACTCACATCTGCATAATGACCTCTCATATCACAGCGGTTGCAATGTTTTTTCCAGAACATTCTCTCAGGGCACTCTCTAGAGCAGTGTCCTGGCAAACAACAATTTAAACAAAATCGTGCTGGACAGCTGTTTTGTAGGTGACCTCTCTGTGCACAAAGACAACAGGGTGGAATTTTCTGCAACATAAATGTGAAGAAACAAAAATGATCAAATATTTATAGAATCAGAGGAATTTAAATTAAGTAAAATAAACAAGGCACTTCTATTTATATTCACAGAGAACCTCTAAGTCCTTTGCTTAAGACCTATTGTACTATTTCAGTGATGGCGAACCTATGGCACGCATGCCACAGGTGGCACGCGGAGCCATTTGTCAGGGCACGCGAGGCGCTGCCCTGTCAGCTGACCAGCACGCATGTGCACGCTGGCCAGCTGAGTTCACCCTTTTTTAAAGCCATTTTTCGCCTTCCCCAGGCTCCAGAGCCTTTATAGGAGCCGGGGGAGGGCGAAAAGAGCCTCCATCCCTGAAGGCTCTCCGGAGGCTTCATGAGCTTCCCTGAAGCCTCCGGAGCGCAAAAAACCGGCCATACGGGCAAACCAGAACTTTGGGAACGGACTTCCGGTTTGCTTGGAGGGTCGTTTTGACTGCTCCGGAGGCTTCGGGGAAGCGTCCTGAAGGTCCCTCAAGCCTCCGGAGGGCTTCTGGGGAGGCGGGGGAGGCTGTTTTCCCCTCCCCAGGCTCCTATAAAGCCTCTGGAGCCCGGGGAGGGCAAAAAAAGCATGCAAAAAATGGGTTGCACCTGTAGTGTGCGCATGCACACTGGGGGGGTCGCGCATTGCATTATGGGTGCGGCATGCCCGCACACTACCCCCCTGCGCTCCCCCCACTTATGGCACGCGAGCCAAAAAAGGTTCGCCATCGCTGTACTATTTTATAATCTCATGCATTGCCTACACCAGGAAGCCCTCAATTCATAATTAAAACATAAAGTAAAATGAATCATCTCCCGTACCGCTAGGCACAACAAGGGGTCCTCCCAAAATCCCACCAATAAGACCAATCTGCTTGAAAAGAAGTAGTTACTTAGACCAGTGTTTCCTCAAACCAGGCAACTTTAAGATACATGGAATTCAACTCCTAGAATCTACCAGCTATTATTTAGATAACAGTACTGTAGAAAGCACTTGAAAGAAGTGGTTTGCAAAATGCATCGCTGTGATTGAAGCACCTTTCTTCAAAGCATTAAAGCAGCTGTGTCCTCTGCAAACCTTCCATCAAGGCTTTGAAAGCTGGCTCCAGCTGACACCTATGTATGGATATAGAGATAACACTTCCACTGGAACCGCTATTGAAGGGCAGTGGCAGAACCTGCTCACATTCACAGAGATAGCAGGGGCAACTTCCAAAGCAGCGAGGTCAGGCACCAGTCTTGCCAAGGATCCCCAACTGTTGTAATGCTTCAAAGAGAGATTTTTCATTTGTGCTGTTTTGGAATGCCTTTCTGTGACAAGAACACATGAAATTGTATCTAATAGCAATCAGGAAAGCTCCCAATAACTGATTATGCCAATGGATTGTCTTATCATTCTGCAATGCTCTATATATTCTTGCTCACCGCTCAATTTGCCACATTGTTTAATTTTTTGTGTGGCTGCTCTTTAAATGTCTCATGGTATTAATGATATTAGTGTGTTGTACTCATAGTGAAATTTTACACTCCTGTTTCAACCATCATCTTTCAGCCAATGAGCATACAACTAATAAAATGTAGACATACTGCTTAAATCTATCCTGGAGATATTTAAACACGTACATTTTTGCTATCATCCAGATGAAAAATTATTAGCACTGGGTTGCCCACCACTATGCACAATACTATGGATTCTATATTCTGTAGAAGGAATTCTCTCATCAGCTCAGTGGACATTTTTTCCCTATTCTTCTAGGCATGCATATAGAAATAGAAAGTGTATGCAAGGTGGACACGGTACAAGGTGTAAAAGCTGTGTTTTATCATTTGCTTCCTCAATGAGGGCAGAGTGGGGACTAATTATAGGACGCATGCCTGTATCTCACTTTCTCACAAGCCCTATTGTTCTGTCCACTCATTCACTAAAGTGGGGGAAAGAGAAAAGAAATCTTCAGCGAGCAGGTGGTAATCCTCAGCATGGGCCACTGGGTCTCTCTTGATTGGATTATATTGCTGAGAGCCACTGAAGAAAGCACCAACTTCAAATACTCCATCTCCTCTCTTACAAGGGAATCATGCTCCTAATACCTCTGATTAATCTCTAGGATAGGATCCACAATGCAAAGAAATTAGCAGGTAATATTCCTTGGGTCTAAACTGCCACTGCAGTTGAGAGCATGGAAATTGCTTTCTTTCTTTTCTCTTTCTCAAAACGCCAGCCAGTAAAATTATTTCAGACAAGCGTTTTAAAGTCTGAAAGTCTCAGCTAGCAATAAAACAAATTGAAATACTACATTTACCTTTGGGGCAGGACAATTTTTTGATAAATGACCTCGTTTATCACAATTTCTGCAAGTGACGTTTTTGTCCGCTGTGTAGTATCTGTTGTTATGTCGCACTGAAACATAATTACCAATCTGTGCCTGAGGAAACAAAAGGATTTTTATTAGAAGTTGAAAGCTTAATGTTCTGCCACTCTAAGTTTTTATAACAATCAAGCCTAAGATATTGAATTTTTAAAAGAAAAGTGTTTATTTTTATAGTTCTTACACATATATATCTTCTAGAATCAAGATAGGCTTCCTATCTGTAAATAAGTACCGTATAAATATTTTTGCAGAATTGTATTGTGTCCTTTGCAAAGCAGTTTTTCGAAGTTACTTTTTTCTAAAACTTTTAGTCAATAATATTGACAATATTGTTTAATAATGGCATCTTTTGCAAAATACATTTAATTTAATTGGGAAGATGACTAATCTACCAATGAATGTAGAGATGACATTATTAAATTGCATACATAAAGTGCCATGAGAAAACATCCACTAAATTGCCAACAACAAATATCCATGTTTTTACAGAAATTTAGAAGTTGGTCAATATATTGATTCAGATTCTAATAAAACTGAAAATCAAAAGCTAGAGTATGACTTTAACAAAGAAAAAAAATCAAGTATCTCTTTTTCCAAATATGAAAAGCTTGAGAATGACTTTTTCTCAAGGAGCAAAAGTATTATTCTATATTTCCATACACTGCTCTCTTAGTTCCAAATATTTCTGATATTCCATGGTTCAAGTTAATGCTCCAATTTCTTATTACACACCACCTGCATTTTACATCTGTGCACACAGCTCTTTGACCTTTAGTTTTAAGCCCTAATACCTGGCTCAGTATGTGCTCCTCTAATTAAATAACATGGTCACTATCAACTGTAGCCTTTTGCATTAGAAAGCCAGTAGGTGCCCATTACTGCTATTGACTATTCTGCATCACCCACATAAATAATAAATTCTCACTAAGAAATCTTACTACCAGTAGATTCCTTTTTTTAAAGGAAAGAAACAGGTTCAGGAATGCACCAATGCCTTGAAACCATGACTGGAAGCTAGAAAAAAAGCAGTTTGGGCAGATGTTAGTTTATTCTAGACATTCTGCCATTCAGCTCACTGCCAGACCAGTCAAGCAGAACTCCTAAGTGGAGTGAGCAATAGCAGGTTTGTAGGTGTGTGTGTGTGTGTGTGAAATCTCCAAGAAAATTCACCTGTAATGAAGCAGAAGATTCCTCCATCACCTTTTCTGCCTTCTTCCCATCTCCCTCAGCTTACATTGCCACAACCCATGCCATTGTTTGAATTCTTATATGAAAGGTTTTTTTTCAATCTTTACATGATGATTAAGGAAAATAATAAAACTGTTAATAGTCCGTCTGGGGAGAGGGGGCGGTATAAAAATCGAAATAAAGGTAAAGGTAACTCACGCTATTATGTAGAGTACTTCCAATCATTGCAGATTGAACAAAATCCCCAATGAATCCCTATGGGTGGAGTGGTTGTATATGCTGTGAATTGTTCCATTTTAGAGCCCTTCCCTCCTGGTTGTATGACTCAGAGTACAGTTGATATTAAGTGGTTGGAAAGAATACCAGAAGTCACAATTTGCAAGCTTTCCTTATTCTATTTTATTTTGTGGGTGATGGGGGTTAAGCAGAATTTACATTGTCTCAAAGGTGCTTTTTCAGGAGGCAACTGGACTTTCTGGGTTTTCTTTGAAGACGTTTTGCTTCTTATCCAAGAAGCTCTCTCAGAGCTGAAGAAGCTTCTTGGATGAGAAGCAAAACGTCTTCAAAGAAAAACCAGAAAGTGCAGTTGCCTCTTGAAAAAGCACTTTTGGGTCAACCATTACCTGGATGACTGAGAATCTCTACAGACCTTTAGCTATACAATTTGGGATGAACAACCTTTGAATGGTGTGGGAGTAGGAATGGATTTCCAGAGGAAACATTGCAGCTTGGTTGGCTTGCCTGGATTGTCCAAATTGATTAGAAATGGGGGCAGATGTCTCAGACTTTGCAACGGGTATAAAACATTAGTAATGAACTGACCTATTGCATAAACATTATGCTTTCAATCTATATTCAGACCTTAATTTGGGAATAGAATCAGCAAATGGCTGATATATTACTTTCTTTAACAGGCAAAGAAAGCCCAACTTCATTGATTCTGCTTGATCTTTCTGAGATATTTTATATTATCTGCTAAGGTGTTCTGGACCATTTCCATGAATTAAGGGTTTAGTATGACAGTTCCACTTTAACTTGTAAGAGTGTTCTCAGCCATACTCATGAATATCTTTGCCAATACTGGCCATGAAACATCTTACAGATGCTTGTAATTTGGTGTTCTCTGTAGTGGAGTCTATGATCTCAACATAGGCTCCATGTCCTGAAATTCATGAGTTGAATTGTCTCCAAATGGATTGTTTCATAGACCTATCTTTTCCCCAGGTCTTTCTTATCAATACCACCTGAGGGTTTTGTTTAAATTTGACTCAATTGCTCCTTTTAATGAATACATTTCACACTTCTTACATTTTCTGCTTTGTTATTATATTTTAATAAGTGTTGAGACCTAATTGTCTGGGGAGTTTAAAAATCTGAATAAATGAATGGGATCTGTAAAGGAAGGATCATAACCAATCATTGGAGAACTAACTTTGGCAGCTGGGAATGGATCAATTCCTAAAGAAAACTGGATCACTTTAGCAGTCCCTCTATGAAGGAATGGAAGGACAGTTGAGAATATCCTCAAGAGTGACTACAGCCAAATAATTCCTCAATGTTCTGGAGAATGTACCAGGTGAAAGGGCTGACCATTCTGTCAAAGCTCTAGTTTTTGCTAAGGAATAAATAGCAAGTTTCTTAAAAAGTCACAATATCACTTCTGAACTCCCTTCTCTGACTACAAGAAACTCAGAAAGCATCTTTTCTGAGAATTCCAAGCACTGAAACAAGTCAGTTTATGACAAGGTCGGGCAGCGTAAATCTCACAGTAAATCAACAAAGCATACATTAGAGAAGCATTTGTTAGCAGCAAATATATTTCTTTTCCATCATTGCACTGCATTTGCTATGACATTTATGTTATAAACTGCTCTTTTCAATGCTTGGAGCTCCTCACAGTTAATTGCCCAGCAGATTTTTCTTGAGGGGTGAGTAGATCGGGACTTTGAGGATCATCTCATTCACAAACACTTCAGACTTTATGCCACAGACCTGAAAGATCAGTTTTCAAGGTCAAAATGATGCTTGAAGGAACCTGTTATGTTTAGTAAGAATTTGTAGAAAGAGTACAGGTATTCCGCGACTTACAACAGTTCATTTAGTGACCGTTCAAAGTTCCAATGGCACTGAAAAAAGTGACTTTATGCCATTTTTCACATATATGACCCCTGCTGCATCCCCATGGTCATGTGATCAAAATTCTGACACTTGGCAACCGACCCATATTTATGATGGTTGCAGTGTCCCTGGGTCATGTGATCACCTTCTGTGATCTTCTGACAAGCAAAGTCAATGGGAAAGTCAGATTCACTTAGCAACCATGTTACTAATTTAAGAAGTGCAGAGGTTCGCTTAACAAATGTGGTGAGAAGGATCATAAAATGTGGCAAATCTTATCAACTATTTCGCTTAGAACAGAAATGTTGGACTCAACTGTTGAGGACTACCTGTACAGGGGGTTCAGGAAGTAGTTAATCCCTTGTTACTGGAGGCATTCAGTTGTACTCTTTGTCTCCATTTCTCAGGGTGTGTGTATGAGAGAGAGAAGGGGGGGAGAGGGAGATTACAGAAATGAACTATGATTCTCTCAGTGATGCTTAATAGCACTGACCACTGTGATTCCTCTGGAATTACTTTTGTGACTTGCAAATTGGAGTTGCTATATTAAAACAACATTCCTACTGTTCAGTAACAGATAACAGCATTCTGCTAATTCTACTTGACTTCATAGTATCTGCATTGTAGGATCCCTCAAGATTCCATTCTCTGCCTTCTGATGTGTAGCACTTATAACAAACCATCACAAATTATAATCTCGAGATCTGTGACATGGTGTCAGCACTGTGCTAATTGCAGTTCTGTATAAGTCCTGGGAAGAACAGAGGGATGGACAACTACATAAACCTAAGATGAATTTTGAGAAGACAGGGACATTGTGGTTAGATGGATTTAGTTTAGTAGTTTAACTGTTTGTAATAAGTAACAAGTGGTCATATTCAATTTAATTGCCTAATTATGATGCTGGACAGGATGCATATCCTAATAATCCAAAAATGGTACTATTATACCTCTGTTATGTAGCTCTGTTATGAAAGCTGGTCTGGAAGTTTCAGCTTGGATAGAAAACAGTTTAGAGATAAACTTGAGCAGCTAGGTGAGATCAATCCTCTATGCATAGCACAACTTTACTTAAACATAGCTAGGAATAAAACCTTACATGAAGCTCTAATTAACACAATTATTTGATTATCTTCTACAACAGAGTTTCCCAAACTTTCTGGCTTTGCAGGCCAGAGCATGTTGGCGGCAGGGACGTGTGTGCATGCACACAGCTCCATTTGTGTGAACAGTGAGCACGCATGCCTGCCATTCACATAAATGGACCACATGCATGCACACCCTCACCTTCTGCTTGCACAAGACGGGATGCGCAGGTTCATCTGCTACTTCAGGTGGCCTGGGTTCGAACAGTTCACTGCCCAGTAGTGACCCGAGGATTGGGGACACTTATTCTATAAGGTTTTAGAGAACACACGAGATCCCCAGAAGTGTTTACGATTTATTTTTTCAGTAATGAGAAGACATTAATATAAAATTGGCAAAACACAATATTGTACCTGTAAGTCTTTATCACTGATGGTCCATCCTGTTCTATCGTCTCCTGCAAAACATTTATTTGGAACAATTGAAATGGATTTCAGGAACTATAGGATTTGTCTTATTAGTAGCAAGTTAATGAAAGAACTCTACAAAAGTTCCAAAGTGTTATCACAAAACCTTTTTAGATTTTACCTATTTTATCTGCGCAGTATCTAATCTGGTGAAGTAGGTGACATACAAATTCATCAATAATAATAATCGTAAGCAAAGTATTTTGAGAGAATATATAATGCTTTAATACTAAAATAGTATTTTAAGTATTTCAATTTATATAAGAAGATTTCAGGGATTCTTTCATGAGAAGGTTAGTAATGGCCTTTTTTTTATCACCACAAGTGATAAAGGAATGTTAATGAACTGCATACAAAGAGCAAGATCTGAAAAGTCTTTGGAAGCTTGTGTAGGTAGTAAATTCTGTTTTAGTGGCACATCAAAAGCTTCACTGCCTCAGAATCTTAATGACAGAATAAAATAAATTTTCCAATGAATCTTCACTGAGTTTCAAGAGCTCTTGAAAATATTTTGTAACATAAAAATATAACTGGAATATCAATTATCATTTGGATGGTTCCAACATGGGCACATAGAAAAACATTGTATGTTATTCTACACATTTGACATAATATTTCTTGTCAATTCTGTATTTGTTTTTTAAGTTAAGCTTTCAAAGCAATCATTGTAACTATATGCTATCTATCTATGTATTTGTCATTAAATCAACCAGATAAATATTAGCTTTTACTTGGTTGATTAATATGCAGTTCTCAAGTTGTAAGAAACTCTTCATCGTTTATATAACATAAATATTTATTTAAAATCTTTACACATTGCCTTTTGGGACACATATATAACTAGTAGCATCGAACAAAAGATGAATCCAGTTGAGATATAATGAATGAATAAAAATGTAAGAATCCAGTATAATAAGGAAACACCATGACTCAGGAATTAGTGTTATAAAAACCCTCTTAGAGAAAGGCAGATGGAACAAATGGATTTTCAAGGATATTTGAAAGCTTGTACAAAATGCTCTTTCATAGTGCCAAAGAAAACAGTCCCACATCCAGGAGTACACCAATAAGAAGGTCCTTGACTGGCACTCAAAAAGGGCCTCTATAGTTGATCTTTACAGAAGGATCATACAATTGAAAGCCGTCTTCTGTATATCCCATTTAAAACTTTAAAAGGAAACGAATACAAGAGAAAACAGTCTTCTATATATCCCCAAATTGTTTAAATCTTTAAAAAGTTAACTTAAGGGCTTTAAAAAGAACTCAGAGCTACTTTGATACCGTGTTTCCCTGAAATTACGACAAGTCCTGATAATAAGGCTATGCCGTATTTTTCCTGTGGGCAAAAATATACAGCCTCCCCCAATAATAAGCCCCCTGGACAACCCCCCCTCCAGCCAGGCAGAGCGCCACTCACCAACCTAGCGATATCCCGAAGGAGCTGGGGGGAGGGGAGGCAAAGGTGCTCACATTGCTTGATGCCTTTGGGATACCGCTAGGTTGGTGGGTGGCGCTGTACCCAGCTGGAGCGGGGGGTTGCCGGGCAGCTGCTCTCACAAGCAGCTGCCCGGCAACGCCCCTTTCCAGCCGGGCAGAGCACCACTCACTGACCCAGTAATATCCCAAAGGTGCTCAGCTGGAAAGAGAGGTTGCACAAGCACTTGTTCTGCCTCCAGCTCGCGTGTCTCCCAGCCTCACCATGCCCAGCTCTCCATTCCCTGCTGCCGCCACCGCCGCCACCCTGCTGCTGCCACCGCCACCATGCTCTGAGCATAACCCGCTTCCAAACTCCCGAGATCCGCTGCCGAGTCTTTCGGCAGCGGCTGCTCTGGGACTACGCTCTATGGTTGTGGGCTAGCTGTTGGAAGACTCTGGTGGGACTCCGGAGTTTGGAAGCCGGTTATGCTCGGAGCATGGCGGCAGTGGCAGCGGGGCCACAGCGGCGCCCTGGCCCGGTCCTGCAGGGAGAGTTGGGCATGGTGAGGCTGGGAGACACGCAAGCTGGAGGCAGAACAAGTGCTTGCGCAACCTCTCTTTCCAGCCAGGCAGAGCGCCACATGGCTTAGCGCCTTTGGGATATTACTTGGTCGGTGAGTGGTGCTCTGCCCGGCTAGAAAGGGGGGTTGCCGGGCGGCAGCTCATGAGCATGGTCACCTCATGGCGGCTTTGTTGCGTTGCTGTGACAGCGCAACACAGCCGTTTGCCCCTGAGGCTGTGCCCGGCTCTTCGGGCTCCTGCTCGCAAGAGAGCAGCCATCCGGCAACCCCAAACCAATAAGCCCCACCGATAATAAGGCCCAAGCAACATTTGGGGGGTCAAAAGAAAATAAGACCCTATCTTATTTTCGGGGAAAGAGGGTAATCATAGACAATTGGTGCAAAATTAGTGTAACATGTTTGGATCTCCTATTCACACAGATCCACAGTATACTAGTATTTTTAAATCATTTTCATAAGTGGATCAGTTTTAGCCTATATGGGTAATCAAATGTGAATAGTCACTATTTCCCAAACCAGATGTAATATTGTAATGTAGATATTGCCTGCTGTTGCTCCCTAGCAATGGTACCAGAGGGTTATTGCCATTCATTCAAAAGATAACAGTGGCATATAGCCAACATAAGTAATAGGCATAATGTTTTAAAATAACAATTGGATTGAGTTTGCAAATTTCAACATTAAAAATAATATGCTGTGTGAAAAAGTAGCTTTCTTTGTTATTCTACCTCTGCCACCATTCATCTTCATTAGTGATATTAGTACTAGTAGTACTATAGAAGATGCAAAAAATACCTTTTCCCCCATGGGAAATATATATTTGTCTGCTATATTAATTGAATTAAAGTAAAACATATTCAAATCAAGTTCAGATTAAAATAGTTTTTGTCCCACTCCACAGCCCACAAAAACATAACCCTCAGCTCCAAGATGGCTGCTCCTTCATTTCAAAACACAGCTACATCTACAAACAACTTCATAATTTTAAATATTCAATTATTCATGTCAAAGTACTGGAATATGCCATGTAACAGAGTTGATTTATCTTTTTAAATGCCATGCCTTAGTCAATTTTTCTCTGACTGGCCTACAATTTATTTACATTTTTCTTTAAGAATATAAAAGCAAAAATATTGTAAATTTTTGTTCTTGAACTGTAAATTGAAGACATGACCTGTAGCTATTATTTCTTTCCGTTTTACATACATCATACTTCCATCAGACATTTGCTGATTTACCTAAGTGTTTACCTACCCCCCCCCCCCCCGGCAGATTTACATTGATGAACAATGCTGTTTATCATCAAGCATGGCTTTCCCATCACAGCTATTCAGTAATCTCATATATTATCACCTGTATTTTATTCTAGATCTCTCTTTGATCTTTGCTGGAATTAATTGTGTAGCTTATAGACCAGTGTTCTAAACAATTAAGTTCATTTCTATCCAAAATGCTATCCTCTAAAGCATTTACAATCAAATTTTACTAGTTTATTTATGAGAATGTCATGTGGAACTGTGTCAAAAGCACTGCTAAATTTGATTACGCTGAAGATTATATCTACTGTATTCCCTTTATCCACTAAACCACTTATCTTATAAAATTCAGAGATTAGTCTGTACTGGCATGTATTTCTTACATTTACAATACCTTACCAGCAACCATTTCTGAATATTCCTCCCAATCCACTTTGCAAAGTAAAAATAAAATCCATTGTTAAAGTACTTTAACTGGGTAAAATATTATTGGTTCAAATAGCTTTATTATCACAAAAATTGATAGCATGTCAACAGTACATGCTTGTACAATGGCTTAAATAACTGCAATACTTATCCTGCATTCATTCTTTCTTTAAAAAACCATTTGTACAATGATATTTATATAATGAGAACTAAAAACTACTAATAACTTAATGATTGAATTAAACCTTTCAAAAAAATGTGTGTAGATGTTAAATATGATATGTGAGTTGTAAATGGACAGAGTTGCTTAAATTCTACAATTAATGCTGAAAATAATTTGCAAAGTGCACTGAATGATGTTGTAATATTAATATTCTTGTGTTCTGTATATGCTGTTTGTTACATCACAGTTGTATATTCTCCAAATTTTATCAGATGTCATCCGTATTATATCTTGCATCAGTTATTGAATGATTGTTCATCAATACACTACCTTCGTATAACTTAGTGATTTACTGGTGGTCTCCCATCCCATATTCCAGCTTCAGTAGGTTGAAACTGGTTTTGATTTTCTTAGATTAGACAGTTACATGCTGGGCAGACTCTAAAAGCTTAGCTTTTTATGTGTAAAAATTGAAGTATGTTTTAAAAAGAGGTTAAAAGGTTTTGCCTGTTTTACAATATTTGTTTTACATATTTCCACTAAGCAGCTGCAAGAAATCGGAGGATGTAATTATTCTGAAATAAAATAATATGGTCTTCTCTTAACAACATTAATTAATCAATCTAACCAATTCTTCTTTATGTTCTATTAGAATTTTAACAAAGATATACCTAATTAAAAACTGAAGAACTTTATGGATTTACTTGGTATAGTTCCCCCCATCTACCCAAAGGACAATATTTGGCTCTTTCTGACTTAAGTGGAATTCAAACAAACAATATTTTGTACTAAGGGTAGATCCAGATTCAGAATAGTGTAGAATAGAATTTAGGAATCTGTATATTTTTATATGCGGAAAGGGTACTCTAAATCTGTGAGGACCATAAAAGAAAGTCTGGGGTTACAAGAGGAAGGTGGGGTCAGGAAAAAGCACTGTAAGTTTTTTTCTGTAAATTCTTTCTCTGTTGCATTCTGTTGCAAGGTCAGCTCTTTATCCAACACAGTGAATCCATCATCTTTTAAAAAATTTAGTATGAAGTAATACCTGCAGATTAAGGGTAAATATTATAAAAACTACTGCTGATAGTTAACATTCCCAACTGGTAACTTCTGACATTAATTTCTATTTTAAGAGTATTCCAAGCTCGCTTTAACTCATAAGATTTTGATTAACCGTTAAAAGAGTTAATCTACAGATGGAATGGATTCTTTTTTAATATCTTGTTTGAAAAAATAACTGAAAAGCTTCATAAATTTCCTACCCAGGATTTAAGTAGTTTCAGGAAAGGCCCATTTAATCATAATTTTACTGTAACAACCACACATTCTGTTAATCTCTCATTAGAAATCACAGCGTAGAAGATTTTGCAAATTCTTTAAAGTGTTAATGACAAATTCTTATTTAAGTAGGGTTATTTGTTCTTGATACTTTTGTTGCAGTCTTAAACAATCCATACAAGAGATCGCTTCAGTTAAAAATTTGAAATGAAACAGAACATTCATTTCAAGTGTGTTAATATTGATAGAACAACTATTTTTTATTGAATTACAACAAGTAACAATTTTTAAAAACAATCTTATAATGCCTGATGGGTATATTTTTGAGGGCTGTAATAGAGGGAGGTTAGAATTTAATATCTATTCAGAAAATAATATTACTTAATCCAAACATGCATGAAATATATTTAATCCAAATGAAGACATATATACCAAGCAGCCTTTGTGATTTTTTAAAAAAAAACTTACTAAATGTAGTGCATTTTTACTACATATTCCTCTATGTATTATGGTAATTTATATTAACTTAAGATTCCATTTCAATTTATTAGGTCTGCAGGAAATATTACACGAAAGAATGGTAATATATCCCTATCTGTTGATACTAAGTATAAACATATTTGTAGAACACTGCGCCTTAGAAATGTGTCACAACTTGCAAAATGAAAAATATATCAAGGCAATAACTACAGAGATTCTTTCTTTTGCTTTCATCTACTTTGCATTTTCAAAATATGAAGCAACTGATAATTTAGGTTTTGTAAACAGGAAGTAATGTTTACAAACAAGTATCAATAGTTGGTATTTTTCAAAACTTAGTGTAACATTTGGAGAACAAAGTAATCTCTCTCTCTTTTAGTAGGTACAAGTGTGGGGACCACAGGAACAGTTAAATTCATGGCATGGTTGGTCTACCACACAGTCGGGGGAATTCTTTAAATAGAGCCTGTCACTCTCTTTGCCCATCAATGGGATTTCCTTCTCAAACTGCTGATTCGTTCAGGTACACAACAGAGGAAATTTCAGTTAACCTTTGTTTCACCCCAGGGAAAAATCTGTCTGAGAAGTATAAAATGAATAGTTTAAAAAAAGTAAGTAGCCAAGCTTCAGTGCTATTCTTTGTAGCGTTCGCAGCAGTCAGACAAAAATAAAACAAATGCTTTTACTGCCCCTGGAGAATAAATGATATAATGCACAATTTAGAATCTCGGTTGTCTACTTTTTGTTTTCAATTCATAAAAAGGTAAACACCAATCAGATCAGAGCTATTGCTTTCAGTTCAAGATTGTTTTGCTCAAACCATTTACCCAGCAATTAAAAAAAGAAAAACTTACAAATTTTTTACAATTTTACAAATTTTACAAAAACAGAATAAAACTTCTGAATAAATAAGCCTCAGAGTTTTTTATGAGTGGGATCTCCTGGTGTGTCCTCTCCATTCAAGGCCACAGGGTGCCAACAACTTCAACGGGGTATTTATTTTTCTTTATTTGTTCTATTTATTTCCCTTTCATACAAGAGTTCAAGGCAGCCTACATAGTAGTCCCTTCTCTTATTTCCACCAACAATCCTGTGAGGTTGGACTTAGACAGCCGGTCAAAGGCACGCAGGGATTTTCTATTACTGAGATGTATTAGAACTTGAGTCTCCCCAATGCTATTCCAATACCTTAAATACTATACCATGCTGCATATATTGGATATATTAGAAGTATAAAGTAAGACTAATCAAGAAACAGTCATTACTGGATATAAAGACTAGAAAAAAAGAGTTCTTATAAGAAGAAGATGTAAATAGCTCATGTTATACTTCACATCCCCCCCCCCCCATCTCAGAGTAAGTTGCAACCTCCTATTTAAACTGTCAGAACATCTTGGTTTTCCCAATTTAATAGTACCTGGAGATATTAATAAGGTGCTGTGGTTTTTTTGGGGTGGGGGGGTGGGGATGCAGCTCAGGATTTTTAATAGCTGTGAGAGTCATATGCTAATATCAAAATACAGAAAATCAACAGCAAAGCAGATTATAAATTGAATGTGTAAGTATATATTGGATCCACCACAAGATATCCTGCTCTTGCATCAACACCAAGAGGTGACTGAGAATAAATCAATGTCATATCTCACAATCTGTTACATCACTAGATTATCTCTAATGATCAACATGTACTTGCAGGGAGGAAGAAGCAGATTCGGTTGTTACAATTCAATCGCATATGCAAAAACAACCTAAAACCAACTCGAAAAAGAATACAGCTAGAGCAAGTACTACTGCTGAGTACGATGTGCAATATAGTAATGTGATCAAACATTGTCATGTGTGAAGCCTGGGGGTATAGGTGTACACACATATAAATACACGACATATACACGAGCACACATACACACACGTGTGTCTGTGTGTGTGTGTGTGTGTCTGTGTGTGTGTGTGTGTTATTCACATATATAAATAATGGAACTAACTCCTATTATGAAGAGGGAGAAATATTTTGGAGGCAGACGTCCTATCATAGTAGGACAACATATGGAAGAATTGTATTAGATCCACAAAATATGGGTCTTTGTCTTCTAAGTTTAGCATTCACTTTTTGACTCACTCAATGGGAGAGGGGGAGGAGCCAGAACATCACTGTACTACCATTAAGTCTCAAACTTCCGGATCATGTGAGTCAAGTTTCCCTGAAAACCAATTCTGTACAAATAGGGAATTTGTTAGAGCTGAGTCATAAATATTCAATGCAATTACTTTTAAAATATCACTAGGTAAGAGAGACAACTTTAAGATGGGAAGGGAAGCATCTCAGTGGTCTCAAACTTCTCAGTTCCATATTGAGGAATGGTATTAGTCCCCTTACCAATCATATCAGTCGCCCCTCCTTCAAACCTTACATACCTCTTGAATCTAGCATGGCATTTGGAGAAGCCCACTGTTTTCCTCAATCATTTGTATCGTCTTTTTGGTCTCTGCAGATCTTTGCTGGACATGTATATTTTTTCTCCTTATTAGCTACTCATTGTCTTCCTTTTTTTTTCTTAAAATGGTTTTTAAAATAAGAAGAAAAATAGGGGGTAATTGAAGAACAGGAGCATAACCACTGGCATCATTCACCTTACACTGAGGTGCAACTCATTTGTAAGTGTAACCTAATTCACTACTGAAAAATCAACCTCTCAACCGTATACTTCTAGCAGAGGATATAGAATATTCCATACTGTTTTATAAACTTCCCAAATACCTCTCTAGTTTCTGCCACACTTTACATATGTAAAGGACATGCTACTTATTTTCTATTCCATTCATGAATTAGAAAATATGTTTCGAAAGTTGACTGGGAAAAATAAATCAGTTTGGCCTTCGCAACACAGAAGTACTACCTGGTAAAATTATTGCATTAAAGTTCCCTACCTTATCCAGAGCAATGAAAAAAAATGAATTAAAATTAATTGTTATGCAAATTAATTCACTAATTTTGTTCACCTTAGCATTTCAAACTTTAAAAAAAAGCTCACACTTCTGAAATTTCTTTTTTTTAAAGTTTGTTATACAAATATATACTTCCTGTCAAATCCATCAGCACTTTCTAATCAATTCTCAGTTTTTCTATACACAATGTTGTCTATATTGCTTGCCCACAGATGTTTCATCTAATCGTTAAATTCTAACCACAGAAAAAGAAAGAAAAAAGAACACAAGAGGAAGTTAGAATGGATTATATCTTTTGAACGGATGTTCTTAAAATCTTTTAAGGACTACCTCTGAATGCAACCGTTAAAAAAATCCATTTAAGTCCTTTGAATAAGTCTTTATTCTTACTAAAATTCTGACAGTTAACTCAAATCATGTACAGTATCTGGTATTTTATGCATGTTCTTCAGTTGTATAAAAAAGATATAATACATATCTAATAAATCATTAAATAAACAAGAAAGCTGATTCTATTAAATCCATTTCCCTTAGATTCTGAATTCAAAGCAAAATATTTGTTGATTAAATGTGTTGCATCCTTAACAGTAAACAGATAATTGTGTAGGTTTGCAATACCACAGCTATATCATTATTTTATACATTTCATTATATTATTATATTATATAGATATATATTATAGCTAACATAAAACATAAAATATAACATAGCATAGCGTAACATAAAATATAATACAAGATCAGTAATAATCACTTTCTGTCAATGTGGCCAAGTGTAAGAACTAAGTAAAGGAGAAATCACAGACACTTCCATATTGTATGTAGCAAAACAATTGGCTATGTATTAAGTTTAACTGATTATTTCCTATGGAGGTAAAATTGCTTAAGACCTATATGGCTCTTTGGACTCTATGGTTAATTTTACTTTGCAATAGGAAGTGAAATTTCACATGGCAGTCTGGAAGATAGGAAGCCTATACACCTTTGCTGGCTACCTCTATCCCTTGAATGGTGCAAAGTACAAGTTGTTCACATCTAAGAAGTAACTTGCTATTCAAGAGTGGATCTTAGCTAGTCATATTATTCCTCCAATGTATTTTAAACTGCTTAGTATAATTAATTAATGAACCATAGTAAATTATGTTTATACTTAAGGGTATAAGAATTGGAAAGAGCAGCAGACTTTGATTTCAAGAAAATTAGTCTGAACCTAAGCATTATTCAAAATTCATTCTCATTCTCTCTCTCTCTCCCTCCCTCCCTCTCCCTCCCTCCCTCCCTCTCTCTCTCTCTCTCTCACACACACACACACACACACACACACACACCACACATACTTAAACAGTTTCTGTTATTATTTAATAGAGAAAATTTGGATAGACACACCTTCTGGGATGTGCATGAATAAATACATACATTTTCAGAATTTACCCAAATGCACTACAATTAAAGA
Organism: Natrix helvetica; assembly: GCF_964273705.1. Lineage (NCBI taxonomy): Eukaryota > Metazoa > Chordata > Lepidosauria > Squamata > Natricidae > Natrix > Natrix helvetica. The sequence continues at coordinate 104,753,707 of NC_138552.1, read as the reverse complement.
CTCCGAAATGCATTTTTCTAAAATGCTGCTGTAATTTCCATTATAAGATTTAAAGTATTGGTTCCGAGAAGCAACTTTTTCCCAAAGTAAACTGCAAAATCATTCTCATTTGTCCAGTTCCTCAAAGTGAAATAAATCAAAAGCTTATGCAAGATAATACTGCTTCCATGAACATCCAGATGCTGAGAGCCCCAAAGCAATTCTCAGTTTAACATTTCCAAAGGCATAGACTAGTGATCACACGATAGTGGTGATACTCTCTAGTTACCCTTGGCAACCCTTCTCAACTGTAACGAGGCTCTGCCCCTACAATAGCTCACTGGGCAGCTTTCTCTTCACTTAGCTGAATGCTTTGGGACCATCTGCGTCGGTAAGCATAAAAGGCCAGCCTGCCTGTGGGCCCGTCACTCTGAACACCACCTCTCTGACCCTGATTAAATACAACTTTCAATCCTTTTTGTCCTCCCTGTTGACTTCTCCTATTAAGGGAGCCCTCTGACAAAGAAAGCGGAAGAGTGGACTAACTGCCCCCAAGAAAGGTGATGTCTGATACTGCTCAACACAAGGATTAGCAAGCCAATACATAACAAAAGCAAGTTGGGATGAAGGGGGAGGGAGGGAAAAATGGTTTTAGCTAGGCCTTTGAGCGATTCAGTGCAGCCACAATTCAACAAGAGGCATGTTTTGAAAGAAAAGAACTATGGCAATATTTTGGGGAACTACCTTTATCCATCCAAAGCCATGACCCTGTTAAAAACCCTAAGGGCCCATGTTTTGAACAAGGTGCATTAATTAGAAACCCTAAGGGCCCACGTTTTGAACAAGGTGCATTAATTAGAAAAATAGTCCTATACATACATCTATATTTGGATTCCTAGTATTCTCAAAGTCTTCAATTACAGCAAGAGAGCCCTCCAGATTTACAGTATACACAGAGATCCTCTGTGGATGCTTTAAATAACGTGTGCAGATCAAGGCAGAATTGGCCAGTTTAGTGCTTCTCTAGACATATTTGTTTGCACCCATGTGTTTTTCATGCCTAGGAGCAAAATCTTGGTAACAGACTCAGGTAAGCTGCATTTTTACTATTTGAATCTGCTACTATAGGGAGGGAAACAGCAAGCAGTGTCTTTGGTTTTGGCTTAGTGTATTGTGCAAGCCCACCTTTCTATGAAGCATGGCATTATGGCTTGTTCAAACTAAGGTAGTCAGCTTGCTGTTGATTCAGCAGGAAGTGCAAACAGATTCACAGTATTTTCTTTGCATGTATCCTGTAGAGATAAACTACTCTTATATTATTTATTTAAATTATATTTTGACTTTCTACCAAAGTGGCTATCCCTCCATTAATAAAATGTACTCCTGAGACATTTGTTTTGTGCCAATATTCTCAACTAATGCAGGTAAACATGTTTGTTTAATATGTGTATGTAGTGAGGTTTTATGGTAGTGTTATTATAACATATTATCACTTGTTTGGTTTTGTGCCTTTTGAGTCAGAGTTCATTCCTGGAAAGTGCTTGGACAAGTCCCTGCGGTTCCCTTGGGAAGATTTTGGAAGTGGTTTGCCACTGCCTATTTCCTAGGGCTGGAAAGTGTGACTGGCCCAAAGTTACCCAGCTGACTTTGTGTAAGGCAGAGATAGAACTCACAGTCTCCCAGTTTGGAGAGATAGAACTCACAGTCTCCTAGCTTTGTGTCTTAATTACCACATCTGGCTCTGTTGTCATTTACTGCATTTTATTTTGAATTTTGCATACGGACATACTAAAATTAATGAAACATTCAAACTAAAAATAGACGATTTCTAACCTCAGCCCACCTCACATGTTGTTGTTTTTCTGCATAAGGCCTCATAATTTTCCTTTGACTTTTTTGTTTGCAGAGACTGATTGAATATTCAGAAAACAGAGATGGAACCCGAAATTGCTTGAACAGAAAACAACACATTTAGAGACCCAGTTTCTCTACAGACAAGCCTAGGAAATATTTTGTATTTATAGTAGCACACATGAGTGTTACTAAACATTTAATGTTCATGCTGCCCTGTTGAAATCTGTAGCAAATATTAATATTTCAAACATTAGCTTCTAATGAGGGTATGTTTGTAGTATTAATTGTAAATTAATCGTTGAATTCAATAACATCCAAATGGCAATGACATTATGGTTTTGATCATACAAAAATCAGTTTATTAAAAACATGACCAATCATCCAAATAACTAATTAGATGGTATCTTTAAACATATTGTCACAAAATAATTTCCCCCCTTCTTGTAACAGCAGTGATATTGCCCAACTATTTCTTATTTAGAAAAGCATAAGATTACATAGTTGTTTGCCTATAATGTTATTTAGCAAGGTCCACTATGAATGCTACATAGGCATTTACTGAAATAAATACCATGTTAGAACAGAAATAATACACATCAGCACAATGCTGAATTTCCCAATTAACTAAATAATAATAATAATAATTAACAAGAAATCTGACTCAGATGTGGAAGGGACTGGGTATAGAGTCCTTTTCCATTTTCTCTGGCTTGTATTAATTCACTCTCTCAAGTGGCATAGCTAATTAATTAGTTTGGAGGCAAGCATACAAAAAAGTCTTATGCAAGCAGACACATAGCACCATATAGCACCATATAGCCGGACCTCGCAGGAATAACGGAAACCTGGCTGGGCCCAGAGGGGGGGTTGCCCCTCAGGGAAATGTGCCCTCCAGGTTACCGTGTATTCCACCAGCCACGGGCCCAAGGTAGGGGTGGTGGGGTAGCGATAATCATCCGGGAAGATTTGGCACCGAGGGAATTCACTGTGTCGCAGATTTCTGGTTGTGAGTCTCTGGGTGTGAAATGGGGCCCAGGGAGTCAGCTGGGCCTGTTGATAGTATACCTGGCTCCCCGCCATACATCAGCGGCCCTGCCCGGGCTCCTCGAGCGGATCACGGAGATGGCGGTTGAAACCCCCAAGCTATTAGTGATGGGGGACTTTAACCTGCCATCGACGGGAGAGGCATCCGGGGCAGCCCGGGAATTCATGGCCTCCATGACAGCCATGGATCTGACTCAAGTAGTTCAGGACCCCACACACGAGAGAGGCCATATACTTGATCTTGTGTTTGTCTCCGACCAGTGGACGAGTGATCTGGGAAGAGGGAATTTAGTCATCACGCCCCTGTCATGGTCAGATCACTCACTTCTCCAGCTGGACTTCCCTGGCGCTGCTCCCCACCGCGGGGAGGTGGAACCAGACTATCCCAGATGGTTCCGCCCCAGGCGTCTGATGGAGCCAGATAGGTTCCAGGCAGAGCTTGGGCCACCTCCTGCAGACCTGCCCCACCCCCGGGCAGAGGACCTGGTAGCCGCTTGGAATAATGCGGCCGCCGGTGCCTTAGACCGGGTGGCGCCTTTGCGGCCTCTTCGATGGCCACGATCTACCCGGGCCCCCTGGTTTAACGGGGAGCTAAGGGCAATGAAACGCCTTAGGAGACGCCTAGAGAGCAAGTGGAGGTCCTCCCGCTCCGAATCCGACCGAGCACAAGTAAGAGCCTACGTAAGGACTTACCTTGTGGCAATAAGAGTGGCCAAACGTCAGTATTGTGCCACCCTTATAGCGTCCGCGGAGAACCGCCCTGCCGCCCTGTTTCGGGTGACCCGCTCCCTTTTGTCACAGGGGCAGCGGGACCCCCCATTACTGGGCCGGGCAGAGGAATTTGGAGAGTTCCTGCAGGATAAAATCGATCGGATCCGAAGGGGATGGACCCACCTCAGTGCTCCAGTGGGGACGTCTGAAGCTAGTCTTGAGAGACCATGCTGGGAGGAGTTTGACCCTGTTGTCACCGAAGATTTAGACAGGTTGCGCGGGCGACTGCGAGCCACTACATGTTTATTGGACCCGTGTCCCTCCTGGTTGGTACTGGCCTCCTGGGAGGGCTCACGAGGCTGGCTACTGGAGCTGGTGAACGCTTCGCTGGGTGAGGGCCTTTTACCAGCCGCCTTGAAAGAGGCGGTGGTGAGGCCCCTGCTCAAGAAGCCTTCTCTGGACTCAACGGAGCTAGCAAATTACCGTCCTGTCTCCAACCTTCCTTTCTTAGCGAAGGTTGTTGAGAGTGTGGTGGCTCAGCAGTTTCCGCGTCACCTAGAAGAAGCTGATTATCTAGACCCGCGCCAGTCCGGCTTCCGGCCCGGTCACAGCACGGAGACAGCCTTGGTCGCGTTGGTGGATGATCTCTGGAGGGCAAAGGATGGGGGTTGTTCCTCCATCCTTGTCCTATTAGACCTCTCGGCGGCCTTCGATACCATCGACCATGGTATCCTATTGCGCCGTCTGGAGGGGTTGGGGGTCGGGGGCACCGTATTACGATGGTTCCGCTCCTACCTCTCTGGCCGGACGCAATGTGTGTTGGCAGGAGAGGAGAGGTCGACCGCGAGGCCCCTTATCTGTGGGGTCCCACAGGGCTCGATCCTCTCGCCTCTCCTGTTCAACATATATATGAAGCCGCTGGGTGAGATCATCCGTGGTTTTGGGGTGGGATACCATCTGTATGCTGATGACACTCAGCTGTACATTTCCACCCCAACGAGGCTGTTGAAGTGATGTCCCGATGTCTGGAAGCCGTACGGGTCTGGATGGATGACAACAGGCTCAGGCTCAACCCCTCCAAGACAGAGTGGCTGTGGCTTCCGGCTTCCCGGTTCAACCAGCATATGCCATCGCTGACCATCGGAGATGATCAATTAGCCCCGGTGGAAGGGGCACGCAATTTGGGCGTCCTCCTTGATGCCCGGCTGTCTATGGAAGATCATGTGACAGCCGTGGCGAGAGGGGCGTTCCACCAGGTTCGCCTGGTGCGCCAGTTGCGGCCCCTTTTGGACCGGGAGGCCTTGCGTACAGTCACTCACGCGCTGGTGACGTCTCGCCTGGACTACTGTAATGCTCTCTACATGGGGCTCCCCTTGAGGTGCACCCGGAGACTGCAGTTGGTCCAGAATGCAGCCGCGCGGGTAATTATGGGGAGATCGAGGTTCTCCCATATAACACCTATCCTGCGCGAGCTGCACTGGCTTCCTGTGGTCTACCGGGTGCGCTTCAAGGTACTGGTTACCACCTTCAAAGCGCTCCATGGCACAGGGCCTAGTTACCTGCGGGATCGCGTCCTGCCCCATACATCCCTGCGACCCGTCCACTCACACAGAGAGGGACTACTCCGGGTGCCGTCCTCCAGAAAGTGCCAGAGGGCAGCGCCCAGAAGTAGGGCCTTCTCTGTAGTGGGCCCCACCCTTTGGAATGACCTCCCCCCAGACATCAGAACTACAACCGACCTTCGCTCCTTCCGTATGAAGCTGAAAACCTACCTGTTTCGACTAGCTGACCTGGCATAACTCTACAACCTCCCCAGCCCAGGGCATTTTTAATTGTAATTTTAGTTTTTAAGGGTTAATTTCACTGGGGTTTTAACTTTTTAAGTATTGTAACTTATTTATTTATTCTTACCTCCTCTATACGCTATATAATACCTTTGTACGTCGCCCCGAGTCCCTGTGGGGAGAGGGGGCGACTAATAAGTTCAAGTAATAAATAAATAAATAAATAAATATATAATCACACATATATTCTGCCATAAATCTTACATTGTCTCACATAAAACCACAATATGGGAGAACAATATTTCAAAAACACAATCTTCATATCTTACATTAGTATAATTATAAAAGTTTGGATGAGGGAACTACTGTTTTTCCCCGAAAATACGACAGGGTCTTATATTTTTTTGACCCATGAAATATGGCCTTGGGCTTATTAAAGGGGAGGGTTTATTGTTTTTGGGTTGCTGGGCGGCTGCTCCCTTGCAAGTGGGCGCCTGAAGAGCTGGGCACAGCCTCAGGGTCGAATGGCTGTGTTGCGCTGTCGCAGCAGCAACACAGTAGGCATGAGGTGACCACGCTCGCGAGCAGCTGCCCCACGTTCGTGCGCAACCCCCCTTTCCAGCCAGGCGCAGCACCGCTGAGCGACATAGCGGTACCTGGAAAGCACCAAGCAACGTGAGTGCCTGTTCGCTGCCCTCTGCCTCCTGCGGCTCGGCGCCTTTGGAATGCCCCTAGGTGAGTGAATGGGGCTCTGCATGGCTGGAGAGGAGGGTTGCGTGAGCGGCTTTTCTGCTCCCCGCTCACACAACTCGCAGGCTCACGATGCCCTTGGCTAACTCTACAGTACCTGCAGAGCCAGGGCATCTCTGCTGCTGGCGCCACCCACTGCTTGGGTTTTTTTTTTCGGCTTTCAAAGCATGGAGGACGGATGCCGCTCTGGAAGTACGCTCTATGGTAGCGTACAACCATAGAGCGTACTCCCAGAGCGGTATCCTACCTCCGTGCTTTGGAAGCTGCAACGGAGGATGGATGCCGCTCTGGGAGTACAATCTATGGTTGTATGCTTTGCAGCCCACAACCATAGAGCGTACTCCCAGAGCTGAATCCTTTGGACTGAAATTTTATGAAGTATTCTAGGAGTTTTCTACCCTCAACATACATTTCCTTTTCTATAAAGCTATGCCCAGAACACTTCAGACTATTTCTGGTTCAGAAAATGTGACTTCTGGAAACTGATAAATCACATAATAGAACAGGTTAGAATGGAGAGAAACAGGACATTTTGGAACCCTTGGAATGGACCATTCCCATATTCCTGTATTGATCAATTCAGCCAATTTTTATGTAAGAGTGTGATGTGACTAGAATGAAAGTACAAGAGGAAATGGTCACTAACTGCCACTATTTAAAGAGAAACATCTTGTTTTATAAGGAAATATACAACGTTGAACAGTAAGAAGCACTAACCAAGGAAAACCAAGGATTACAGTAAGACGCAGTAACCGGGAACTGTCATAATGACAATTTGATAGTTAATAACAAATAAAGTTATGTGAATCCAAAGAGGTCATTTTACAGACGAATATACAAAGTAATGATGTGATCATGTTACTCAGAAAAATATTTTGCTAAATGTGTGTTTAGCATTCAATTAAGGATGATAATACCGATTGGAATTAATAGATATCTGATGAAGGCTGATATGTTTCCACCTATATGATAAAGGACACTATGGCAAACTGTAGGTATTAACTGAGGAAATCTACATGATTAATAGATGATTGGAATATAAACGTTGGAGAAATGAAGGAATATGGAAGTATAAGATCGAACTATTTGTTGGCATTCTTGGTTGAGATGTTATCCTTACTTGCTTGATATTAAAACTCTTCATTCAATCATCATAAACCTGACTGTTGTTCAAGACTTTCATCCTCCAGCTTTACTCCGCTAATAATAAAATATAGGAGATAGGCTAATAGCAATTAGCGAAGATAATTCTTTTTTCCTTATCAATACCTGCATTAAAAAATATAACACTGTAAATGGATATCAATACATACACCCTCTTGGAGTGTAACTGACTACACAATATGAAAAAAAATATTCCAGGTACCTATTGTGGAACTGATCATGAATTATAGATGATAAATATATACAGATTAAATTTAAAAAACTAAGAGAGTAAGATATTAGCAAGATTTGTCTTGGAGGATATACAGCCAGAATGTAAGGTCTATGTAAGGAAGAGATTTTATTAGTTTAGATTAGGTGAAGGAAGACTGTAAAGCTCTAGAAAGAGTAAAACTATGAAAACTGATAAAAATGCCCTAAATTTCAAATGAGAAAAGATACAGATAGGTTTTAGAACATGTAGATAGCTAGGGAAAGTTGGAGGATGAAAGCCTTGAACAACAACAATTTTCATGATGATTGAATGAAAAGTTTTAACATCAAGCTACTAAGGATAATATCTCAACCAAGAATGCCAAGAGGTAAATAACAAAACAAAAATATTTTAAAAAATATTAGCAAACTCACAGGAAAATTTACAGTGAATATAGTATTTCTCAACATTAATTATGGGAGAGATTTTATAGAAGAAAAGGAAGGTAATTATGGAAGAGATTTAATAGGGAAAAATGAAAATCATGAGAGACATTTAACAGAGTGAAAAAGAAACTAAAGGAAATCAAAACCCTTTACAAGCGAGATTATGCAATGATGAATTTTTTTGCAGAGGCAGAATACATTCAGGAAATTATTGTGCTGTAAAACTGAAGCAGAAGAATTAATGGGTCAGTTGTCAGAAAGCTTCAACCTTAGATTATATACTTACTACTCTGTTTAAAGTAGCAAGAGAAGAAACTATAAAAGTTCTAATTTCTCTATGTGAACAAATATAGAAAAAGATTGTTTCCCTTAGAGATAGAAAAACAGGTTTGTAGCTGTGTATGTGTATACACAGACAGGGTTTATGTTAAACATGACAATGACAAAGATGATACGAACCAGTTTGCATAATAAATTCACAGTTGATGGAGAAGGAAAGACGGCAAGTGTTAGTTGTATTTTAAGGGACTCAAAAATAAAAATAAGTATGTTAGACATATAAATAAGAAATTAATTCTATGGAGAAAGGCATGACAAATTTGGATAAGACCATGAAGGACAAAGATATTTCTATGACAACAAAAATCAGAATAAAGTAATTTCCCCCACTGATAACGTACCACTGTGAAAAGTGGTTATTAGGACAGTGTAAGAAAAAGAGGTTAAATGCCTTTCAATTATGACTTTAGAGATATTTACTAAGAGTACCATGAAATGATTGGAAAATCAATCAAATAATCCTAGAAGAAATAAATACTACTTTTTAGAGGCTATTTATTAAAATGATTCCTTGGATCCAATTTACAACAGAATTTATAACAGAAATTTCCATTCTTTAGTCATGTGCTTGGCAAGAGTAAGGCAAATAAAAATACTGTGTTTCCCCGAAAATATGACATGTCCTGAAACTAAGGCTATGCCACATTTTTCGGGTGGGCAAAAATATAAGCCCTCCCCCCAAAATAAGCCCCCTCGGCAACCCCACCCCCTCCGACCAGGCAGAGCACCACTCACTGACCTAGCGGTATCCCAAAGGCACCGTGGGAACTGGAGGAGGCAAAGGCGCTTGCATTGCTTGTCGCCTTCGGGATACCGCTAGATTAGTGAGGGGCGCTGTGCCCAGCTGGAGAGGGGGTTTGCCGGGTGGCTGCTCGCTTGCGAGCGGGCTCCCGAAGAGCTGGGCACAGTCTCAGGGGTGAACAGCTGTGTTGTGCTGTCGCAGCAGCGCAACACGGCAGCCATGAAGTGACCACACTCACAATCAACCTCCCGGCAAACCCCCTTTCCAGCCGGGCACAGTGCCATTCACTGACCTAGGGGTATCTCCAAGCCGCGTTACCGCCTATTCACGGTCCCTGGCTCCCACAGCTTGGCGCCTTCTGAATGCCTAGATCAGGTAATGGGGCTCTGCATGGCTGGAAAGGGGGGTTGCGCGAGTGGCTTTTCGGCTCTCCACTCACGTGCCTCCCAGCCTCATGATGCCCTGGCCCAACTCTCCCTGCAGAGCCACGGCACCTCTGCTGCCGTCCCAGCATGGCTTTTCCTGAGGCTTCTAAACCTCGGAGGTAGGATGCCGAGTCTTCTGGCAGTGGCCACTCTGGCAGTATGCTCTATGGTTGTACACTCTGGGAGTACACTCTGCCTGCAGCTGGCCTACAACCATAGAGTGTACTCCCAGAGCGGCCACTGCAGGAAGACTCGGCAGCCTACCTACATGGTTTGGAAGCCACAAAAAAGGCAGCTGGGATGGCGGTGGCGGCAGTGCCCTGGCTCTGCAGGGAGAGCTGGGCCATGGCATTGTGAGGCTGGGAGGCACACAAGCGGGGAGCAGAAAAGCCACTCGCACAACCCCCCTCTCCAACCATGCAGAGTGCCATTCACTGACCTAGGGGCATTCAGAAGGTGCCAAGCCGCGGGAGCTGGGGGCAGCGAACAGGCCCTCACGCGGCTTGGCGATACCCCTAGGTCAGTGAATGGTGCTTTGCCTGGCTGGAAAGGAGGTTTGCCAGGTGGCTGCTCATGAACATGGTCACTTCATGGCTGCCGTGTTAAGCATGGTCACACAGCCGTTCTCCACTAAGGCTGTGCCCAGCTCTTCGGGAGCCCGCTCGCAAGCGAGCAGCTACCCGGCAACCCCAAAACAATAAGCCCTCCCCTGATAATAAGGCCCAAGCCATATTTTGTGGGTCAAAAGAAAATAAGACCCTGTCTTATTTTTGGGGAAACACGGTAATAATATGGTGAATATATGGGTTCAAGGAGAGACTCTATTTATTTGTTTGTTTATAAAATTTGCCACTCATTTTGTATCCAACGACTGTCAGCAGCTTATAGTATAAAATGTCCTTGAAAGAACTGTAGATTATAATCAGGTGGTGGTCATTTCTCCTTAGTATCATCAGAAGTCAAATAAAAATACTATGTCACAAAAATAAATCAGTTACTTAGTTTTTAGCAGCACACTTCCATAAGATAAGTTAACCTTGTTGTGTTACAATCTGAAATATTATTTAATACTATGGTTGACATTTCTCTCTCTCTCAATAGTCACATTCTGTTGGCAGTCACAAGTGATCTGTAATGATGTTCGTCCTTTGTGTTCAAAGAGGACCTTGACCTCTAACAGATTGTGGGCTATCCACAATGTGTCCGCAGGTGACTGGTAAGGCTTTTATGGGCATGAAACATTTTGCCACGTTGGGCAGACATGTGTGGGCACCATTGTTGCAGCATTTGCAGCTTTGGCTTTGCACATTGCTTGCTTCTCTTGTGCTATGGTTGTCCTCAGATGTCTGGCAACCTTGGTGGATCAGCATGTGGCATGTCGATCAATCTTGTGTGAGAGTTTCCCAGGAGGTGGTGTCGATATCCAGGGACTTGAAGGAGGCTTTCAATGAGTCTTTGTATCGCTTCCTTTGTAGCCCATGTGATTGCTTTCCTTGAGACAGCTCACCATAGAGGAGCTGTTTAGGGATGTGATGGTCTGTCATCCTTGCAACATGGCCTGCCCAGAGCATCTGGGCTTTCATCAGCAGGGTGTGAACTGATGGCACGCCTGCTCTGAAAAGGTCTTCTGTGTCTGGCACCTTGTCCTCCCACCGGATCCTCAGAATTCTACGGAGGTAAGTCGTGTGGAAGTGGTTAAATTGCCTAGCGTGCCTCCTGTATACAGTCCAAGTCTCACTATCATAACAACCTTTGGTTTGTATTTTCCTGCCTCTCCCTGTATTACAGTAAAATGTGTATTTTACCTGATGGTCAACAGATATGAAGTTATAAATGAAAGAAACAAAATGTTTAAAAAAGATGCCATTTGTGTAATTACTTAACAAGCACATCTAAATTATATTAAAGTAACCAAAATATTTTCACGATCCCCAAGGCATGTGACAACTTTTGAGCATCTTTAATGTTTTGAAATTGAAAGCTGAAAATTTTGACATACCCCACAAATGGATACATGTGCAGTGCTTATCAACAATTAACTAGTTAACAAATTTTTATCTTATTTATTTCTTATATACCATCTAAATCAACAAACTAACTCTAGGCGGTTTACATACTAGATTTAAATCAATGATAAAAACAATATAAATAAGAAAACGAATACCCGTTTTTTTTACTGACCATATATCAGATACTCAAAACAAATTCACTATCAGAATAGATTACCTCAATCTATTCAATTCAAAAAGTACACTATCAGAATAGATTACCAAGAAATAGATTACTGTCCTTGGCCTATTAGAAAAGCCACATTAGGGAAATTGTATACAGCACTGGCAGATAAAAAAAAGAGGGATAGCAACCTATATAAAGGAAAAAATAAACTCCAAAGCAGTCTACTCTGATGAAGAAGGCAGGATGCTAATGATTGAATTAGAGACAACAGAAAAAACGATATTATTAATAGTCATATATGCACCAAATCAGAAACAAGAGGAATTCTAAAGGAAATTACACAACAAAATAAACGAATTAGAATATGAAAATATTTGCTTAATTGGGGCTTATAATGCAATAGTGGATAAAAAAATGGACTATGAAAGCAAAAAGAAAAATAAAACAAAAAAAATACATTACCCAAATCCTTTTTTGAGATGGCAATGGAATATAAACTACATGATATTTGGAGAGAAAGGCACAAAACAAGAAAGCAATATACCTTTTATTCAAACCCCCACCAGTCCCTATCAAGAATTGACATTGCCTGGATTTCATCCGGTCTATATAATCAATTAGACAAAATTGAAATAGAAGCAAATGAGTGGGCAGATCATAAGCCAATAAAACTAAGATGGAAAGGTCAAAGAAGAAGAAAAAGATGGATGATGAACTCAAATATTGTAAATGAAATAGAATACACTCAAATGCTGGAGAAAGAATTAAAACTATTTTTTAGAATAAATAAAAAAAGAAGACACCTCAATTCAAAATCTCTGGGACACTATGAAAGCATACACAAGAGGCCTCATGATTACCTACATGATGAGAAAAACTAGAAAACAAAAAGAGCAACAAGAATGTATGCAAAAAGAACTTAATGAAGCCGAAATTGAACTACAGAAAGACCCAAAGAATAAAATTAAAAAAGAAAAAAGAGAGATGATAAAACATAAGATCAACTTAATAACTCAAAAGGAATTAGCACAGAAAATTAAAGCGGCCAGACAAAATTACTTTGAATAAGCCAACAAACCTGGATGATGGCTGGCATACAGATTGAAGAATGAAAGAGAAAAAAGGATGATATTCCAATTAAAAGATGATGAGGGAAGAATTCAATACAAAGCGGAAGAAAAGAAGCATATTATTCATAAATACTTCACAAAACTATAGGCGCAAGATAGTATGGAGGAAATCAAGATAAAACATTATTTAAACACAAAAAAGATAACACCAATCTCAAAAGAACAAAGAGAGATGATAAACAGGCCAATAACGTTAGCCGAAGTAGAATTAGTCCTGAAAAACCAGAAAAATAATAAAACCCCAGGACCAGATGGAATACCGGTGGAGTTATACAAATATAATAAAATAATATTGAAAGAACTAGGAGTGGAAATGTTTAATGAAGTTTTAGGAAAAGCCAAGATGCCTGAATCATGGACAGAAGCAATAATAACAACATAATTTGGAAATTTATAATAACACTATTATACAGGATGAATTTTGGAGGAAAATTTACAAAAATGATAGAAAAACTTTATAACAGTCAAACAGCCAAAGTTCTGATGAACGGAGAAGTAACAGAGAAGATCGAAATAAAAAAGGGAGTCAGACAGGTTTCCCTTTCTGCACCATTATTTTTTTGTAAGCAACAAATTTCCACAATTAGGTTCAGGTCACGATCAAATTGGTTTGTGACCAAAGTTATGGAACGAATTATGGTTGTGACCAGAGATTCTATTGTACAAATATTTCTTTCCAATATTGTAATCTCCATGATATCTGGAGGAAATTCTTTTTAGGAGTCACTGCTAATAAAAGGAAAAAATATTCAAAAGTGAGTGTCATAGGTGAAATCAAAAGCTGCAGTGACAATTCTAGTTTCCTGATTCTACCAAACTAATCATAGATATGTTCAGAACTGGAAATCAGAAACAATCTCTTTATCTGCATACGTTCCCCATTCAATTGTATTTTAAGTTTAGGCAGTTTTTCTTTTCAGATGCATTTTTTTCTCATTTCAAAGTCTCGTTTTGATATGTGTGGTAAATATTTGCATGGTAATTACTTCCATTAAAATTAATACTCAAAGTCCAAGAAATTATGTATGAGAGTAATAGAAATAATACTTTAAAATAAATTAAAAATATAGACACCCTTTAATGCCATTGATTTTCTAGGCTGCCGTAATCTAGACCAACCAACCAATCAACTTCTGTCTGTCTGTCTGTCTGTGAGAGAGGCAAGGGAGGGAGGGAGAAAGACTCATAGACAGAAAGAGAGAGAGAGAGAGAGAGACAGAAATATTTACAAATAAAATGTTGAAAGCTTTTAAAATTGCTGGATAATTGTGTATCTAAGAACAATAGCAACTGCAATAAATGTAACCAGTCTTTTGGAAATAAGATCTGTTCGGTAACGTGGGGCAACAATGGATTTCAGGTTATTAAGAAATTTTGCTACACCATGTAGAAAAAGCAGTGCTATTAACAAGCTTGCTTAGTGTAGCTGGGTGCCATGGCATTCAGTGGATACTTAGCTAACTCAAAAATTGTTTTCGAGAGGTGATCCTCATTTTTTTCAAACTAGAGTACTTATATCTGGTGGGATATCACAATCATCAGTTTGGATACCCCACTCTTCAATATTTTATTAAACAATTTAGATAAAAAATAAAAAGTGCTTATAAAATACGCCAGTAAATACACCCCAAACTGATTGGGAAAGATAATAAGCCAGAAGATAAAAATACAATTTGAAACAATCTTGATAGGTTGCAGAAATGGATTGAAAGGAGCAGAACCAAATTAAGCATAGAGTGTGCAGCATTTTTCACAAAGCCAAATGCATAGATATAGGATAGGAATATATGGCTTTGTAATAGTACTGGTGAAAAAAGATTTTGGAATAATAGCTGACTACAAACAAGATATGAGCCAGCTGTGTGGCATGGCTGCAACCCCCCCCCCCCCAAAAAAAAAGTCTAATTTTCAAATCGCAAGCAATAATCACTCTACTATATTTTGCTTCTGCCAGTCCCTACCTCAAATACCATGTCCCATTCTGGGTACCACATTTTAAGAATTAATCGGAATAGGTTCAGAGAAGGACAAAGAGAATGAATAGGCACTAGAAATGAAATCCTATGAAGACACAGTTAAACAGAAGAATATGTTTAGCCTTGAGAAAAGAAGATTGAAGAGAGATACAACATTTTTTTAAATATCTGAAAGGATGCCACACAAAAGATGGTTAAGATCGGCTGTCTCCTTTCCAGAATATATGACACAGAATAATACATTTAAGCCATAGGAAAATAGTTTCTGATTGAATGGTTAGGTTTCTAACAGTATAATATTTTGACAATGGAACTAATTATCTAGAGAGATGGCGACTTCCCCTCATTGGTTGTAGTCGGATGGCAGCTAAACAGTCATTGTTTGGGATGATTTAATTTGAATTCCTACACTGAGTATAGGGGGTATAAGGGCTGAACTTAATTATTTAAATTGTCCTTTCCAACTCTAGTATTTTGAGATCAATATAACTATGGTAGTAAACCATTAATGTAACTAAATAACCATGATTTTTATTGTTCAGAAGAATGGAATATCTTTGTGACAATATGGTGGTCAGTATCATCTCTAGACTCTAGATCAGCAGTTCTCAACCTGTGGGCCGCGACCCCTTTTGGGGTCGAACAACCGTTTCACAGGGGTCGCTGAGACCAGCGCAACTCTAAAGTTTAGACTCCACCTCGCGTTCCTTGAAATCCCCGCGGATGGGCTCTGGAATGGCTGTGCAGAGCGTTGCTGCGGCTCCACATCGTTAAAAATCATAGGTGTGCACGCACACCCCATACAATTAACCTCGGAGACTTCGTAATGGAAAGAAAGTGTTCCTGCGAGGGAGGAAGGGGCTTAGGTCCTGCTCCGGGCTGTAATTGTGCGGGGAATGCGCACGGCTATGTTTTCCATGCCGCTGCCAGGTACTTTTAACTATATCTAAATCCACAACCAGACCTGTCATCAAGAGCCAAGCTCAGGAGCCTGAATGGGTCCCATTCACACAATGAAAACCCGCTTGCTAAAAGTACCATAAACCATGCACAAAGGAAAAGAGCAAAAAAAAATAATGCAATGCAAGATAACAATTTTAAAAATGATACAAGTGGAATTATTATTAGAAATAAAATGTAACACAGAAAATGATATGTATGAAAATATAAAGTTGGGTTTCCTGAAATGCCACCCCGAGAACCCATCAGAGAAAGTAAATAAGCAAGGGCAACAACGAAAGGAGGAAAGATGAGGAGGGAAAGGAAGAAAGGGTAAAGCAGAGGGAATAAAGGAGGAGAATCAAGAGTAGGAGAGAGGGTAAGAAGGAGAAGAGGAGGAGGGGAGGAAAGAGAGGGGAAGAAGAAGGGAGAAAGGAAAAGAGGAAAGAAGAAGGCAGAGAAGGGAGGTAGAGAAGATAGAAGGAGCAAGGTTCTTGCAAAATAAAATGGGGTGGCAAGAAAGTGACCCAAACTGTATTCTATATATTTGTAAGAAAAGAACGATAAATGATTAATGATATAATTAATGGTAATTATAAGAGTGTATATTTGTGAATGAACTTGAAAGAGAAAATAAAAAACTTTAAAAAAATAAAAATAAACAATAAACAATGCATGATGTTTGCCCAATAAATTAAGGTTAAGCTTACCACCACCAAGGTTAAGAGCACTCCTGCAAACAACCCCAAACCAGGTTGAAGATCCATCCAGGCAGGGTAAGCAAGTTTGTGAATGCAGCTGCAGGCAACTTTGTTAAGGAGGCTGTGGGAATAAAGCCACTGTGTGTCTCTGTGTATGTGTGTGTATGATTGTATAGCAGCCGAGGTTGTCCAGCCTCCAGGATGTGATTCTTTTCAGACCAAAATTTAGAAGCAGACAAGATGTTGGTTACCTCTATAAAAAAGATATGGAGACTCTGGTCTAGAAAAAGTGCAAAGAAGAGCAACCAAGAGGATTAGGGGACTGGAAGCTCAAACATACAGTATGAAGAACAGCTGCAGAAACTGGGTATGTCTGGCTGAATGAAAAGAAGGACTTAAGGATGATATGATAGCAGTCTTCCAATATCAATATCTACATTACGATTCATAACAGTAGCAAAAGTACAGTTATAGAGTAGCGATGAAAATTTTTTTATGGTTGTGGGTCACCACAATATGAGGAACTGTATTAAAGGGTCGCGGCATTAGGAAGGTTGAGAACCACTGCTCTAGATGATTGTAGAGAGAAGTTGGTCACATGCACTATAAAGTTTAAAGTGTAATTATATTTTCTGACATATCTGTAAAAAATGCAGAATTCAGAACCAGTTTAAGAATATATTTTGTTAGTAACACACATTGTTCCCTGTGGTCTCATAAACAGGCTGTTGCTTTAACTACTGCAGCAGGCCTTCAATTTAAATTTATAGAAAAGCTGAACCATAGAAGCCTCCACTCAAAAATTTTTAATAACCTATTAAGTTGCGACTTCAGATTCATTTTATAATCATGTTCCTCAGGGAGCAGTACTATCTGGATAAAGATAGATTTTTTTTCTTTTAAAGATAAATAGCATCATTAATCAGCAACATTTCTTTTCTATTATCTTTCAAAATGAGGAGTTATTTTGTTCTGATCTTGAGGTAATTAGCCTTCATTCAGCAGCCAGAAAATGACTGTGTTCAGAAAATTAAAAATATGTCATTAAGCGGAATTTACCATAATGTCATTTATCTTTATATAGTTCATCAGTGACAGCAATGGGCCTGGGAATCCATCAGCTTTTACTAAGGAAGCATTAAAACAAATTGAAAAACAGAATAATCCCAGACACTGTTTAAGAGAGTCAAAGCCATTTGGGTAATTAAATAGTGGTATTTAAAGTTTTAATTTAGATTTCCTCTTCTCTTCATCTATAGTCAAATGAGATGTCCATATTCATAATTGTTTGTAATAAATGGCTTCATAAAGCAAAAAGATACCAATGTTATAAAAAATGAAGAACACAAGAATCTTTCAGACATCAACAGAAGGCCTTTGTTTTTACTAAACTATGGCAATCTTGTTAGAACCTTTTCGAATTGAAGGATATAAAAATATTAAATTAGTATTACCCCTTTGAACTCTTGTTCAAAGACAGATACAGCAACAAAAGTTCAATCAGACTTTATGAGAGATACTGTCAATTCTAAGAGGTCACAAGCATGGTTAATGAGAATTGTCAAGGAAGCTGTTAGACAAGGAAAAAAAGTTCCCTTTAGAAAATAGAAGACTTATCCAAACAAGAAGAATAAAAAGGAACTCAAACTTGCACAGAAGACAAGGAAGAAAACAAAGGTGTTTTTTTTAAAAAAATAATCTTGAGTTACACATTATTAAAAACATCAACACCAACAATTAAAGACAAAATAAATTTTATTCCTAATAAATGTATTGAAAGTGATGTTAAAAATATACATAGGGAAAGCACTGATGAAGAGGAATCAGTTTATATAATATTGATCTTGCTGGTGCAAAAATTCAGTGGTGCATACTCATGCGGCATGTTACCACATAACATTAGTACTAAAGGAACTTGCACTGTCTACTTATTTTATTTATGAGCATAAGTCTAGGTGCTGGTTTATGGGTGATGCGCCCTTTTTGAGAATATCTATCTACTATAGATACTGCCTACCAAATTTGTGGACAAAGAGAATCCCTGCTGAAGATTCACCTATTGAGAAGTATGCCAGGAGCCGAATGAAAAGAAGGCATTTGTTAAAGACACCCTACTCTGCAACAGTTCCCTCTAACCTAAGGATAGGTCCTACTCTCTTGGCATTCTGGAAGTTTGTAAAAACATGGCAGTTCTAGGTGCCTTTTCCAAATGGTTTGACAACTAAGACCTGAATGACTGAGAATCTCCACAGACAGTTTTAAAAAGCTTTTGGATTCAAGTGCAATGAAGTTCTTAGTGCTAGGGATGTTATACAAATTGTATTTTCTATCTGTAATAACATACTGTATACCATACTCTGAATGATTGAATGAATGAATGAAATACTGTAGTTTTTTTCACTATATGCCAATGAATTTGAAATTGTTCTATTGCCTATAGTTGCTGTTTTGGTTATTTGAAAGAGGATTCCAGAATTCTTGGAGAATATCGATAAGCATGTGGATATCGGAAAACCTTTACACTTGTACTTTGCCATACCTTTTGATAGTTGCTCACTAAAAGTTCCTGTGCAAATTAGAAGTGATTGTTAAACAAATCCTCTTCAAATGTAAATTCTGGATGAAGAATAAGTAGAAATAAATTATAGATCATGCAACAGAAAGATGTAAGAAGTAGCATCCTTCAAGGTCCTACATTGGGACGAATTTATTTTAACTTGTTCATAAATGTGCTAGAGTTAAGATGAAGAGTGAGGAGCTCACATTTCTTGATAACCTTAAATTATTCAGGCTGATTAAAGTAAAAAAATACACAGAACTAGAAGAACTGAAGAACTTAATATGAAGCTTGCAAAGCCAATTAAGTGCCAGCAAGGGTCAAGGAATGCATACTGATGCAAAAACAGCTAGCCATATATATGCTAATATGGTTTAAACTAGTAATGACTAGAAAAGAAATACTGTAATTGTAGTAGACAGTTCAACAAAACATTAACAAAATTTTTAGCCACTAGCTGCAGATTATCCTATGATTATATTGACAAAACCTGGCAATCGCTAAATTATAACAGTAAGATTTTTTAAAAAACAAATATGCAATAAGTTTAATATATTTTTCATTTTTTTTCCAGAAAAATATATTAAGTCATATATCAAAAACAATGTTTCTGCTCTGACTATGGATCTATTTCAACTAATTCATTGGCAAATTGGGATTTTTTTGAGAAAAAGTGGATGGTTACCAATACCCACTTTCTGGATATGTCAATAGCTATCATCCAAAGCCATGTTAAAGTGGCTTTTATTTAATTAGACATTGTTGTTTTCTTGACATTCTAAAGCTCCCCCATATCTTTCTCACATGGAAGGAAGGCAAAAAGATAAATATTTCAAATTATATTGATGGAAGGTGTTCCATAGAAGATTATATGATTGGATAGCTATACAGTCAGAATACAGTACAATCATAATCTATTTGTTATGATATTGTAAGTCACCCACAGTTACCCTTTATAAGATGGGGGATTTGATAAATAAATAATTCAAATTATAATTAAAATGTATTCAAAAGGCATTAGTCTAAGAAACTTCAATGAATAGTTACCAAAATATTTATAAAATAGACTTTAATTTCTCATTTGTAGGATCAGCAATTATTTTATGAAAACAGCACTAAATAAAAATATATAGATATCTCTAAAGATAACCAAAAAACTATCATAAAAGATGAGGATAGCTATCTGCTTTCAAACCATCCTATAATGCTCTTCTTAAAAAATATGTCATTGATAATACTCCATTTTATCTTAAAGTAATATTATCACTAACATACTACTTTTTATAGCCCAAGAAAAATATGTAGAGGTTTTTTTTTGTTAGCATAGATGCATTCATAGCATCAGATCTAAAGTCATAAGGACTACTTGTATAATATACAGATTGTCAAGCAGATTAGAAAAACATAATGTGGGATTTTAAAATTTATATTTTTCAATAGGATTATGATCATCAGCAATAGATGGAAACAAATCATCTTGAAAGTATTTAAGTATTTAACTAAATATTGGTTTCGTTTATATATAGTCATATATAGTTGTATTGACATATATAGAAATAAAAGGATAGCTTTGTGATGGAAAGGGGACAGAAGAGAATACATTACCTCAAGGACTATATAGGTACTTCTCAAGGTACAATAGTCCAATTTAGAAACATTAAGTGGTTATAATAGATAATAGTTACATATGATGCCATTTCATAGTTACAACAGCTTCAATGGTCCTGCAATTATTTGGCCTTATAACACATCACAGGGTTGCTGCAATAGCCCCACATCTGTCTCCTCTTCCCACCCCACTGGAACCCTGCAGCACTTGGCCCTCTGGTAATGGCACCTGCACATTATGATTGCATGTAGCAGCAGTTGTTAGGTGAAATCTTGAACCTAACATACTCCCGATCCCTAATTATTCCCATGAAATGTTAAAATGAATATGTGGGTTGTTAAGCAAAGCTCCTGGGCGGGGGTGGGGGGTCTTGATGGCTTACCACAGGCCCAGGCCTGCCTGCCCTTCATCTAACAACTGCTGCTAGATGCAACCATAATGTGCAGGCGCCACTATCATCATATCTTGAGGACTATCTCCAGTTGAAGTTTTATATGACACAGTCTTCTAGTGGTAGAACACTAAACATGACTTCAGGTATAGCAACCCACTTCACTGTAGCCAACTATTTATTCTAATTGCCTTCTTATAAGATATGTCAGTTCTTATACAATCAGTCATATTAAATGCAATACCATTGTGTAAAAATAGCATGATTATATCAAACTTCCCAGTTCCTCTACAGTTGTGGCACATAAAATGATGTTTTGTGGTCCAGTGGACTAACTGCTGAACAATTTAGAGGTACAGTGCTAGTTCATAATTGATGTACAACCCTGGCATATTTCTCGCTGCAAGGCATTGCAGACATATCTTTAAGAAGGTGGAATAACATCTTCGTGTGAGTCGAACCTTTCTCACAAAAAGCATATCTAAAAATCTAAAGAACTTCCAAGAAAAGTCAATATTTGGTTCAACATACTATTCAGGAAACTGTCATATGATTTTGCATGATATCACAGGCATCAAACATACGCTAAAACATTATAATTAAGAACAGTGATTGCTAACACCTAATGGTTTTCCAGATTTTTTCAAATCATATATGATAGTCCTAAATTTGTGGTTGCTGTGTTGCTGACTCCCTGGACAAAAGATTTTAGATGGATGGGATTAAGTCAGGATCTTCTGAAGATCTTTGTATTTAGCTCTGTTATATTAACTAAACACCTTTAAATAAAGTGAAAATGCTTTTGTATTTTTTGAGCATTCCAAAGATCAATACTTGTACTTGACTTGTAAAAAAAAGTCAAAGCATTTTGACTTTTACAAATACATTTGGGTGAGATTAAAGTATAGAGCAGTCAACATTAAAAAAAAAAACGCATATTATAGTACTATTCCTCACACGGCCCCCTTCCCAGCTTAACATGCTCGGTACTATGGTAAAAATTCTAAGAATATAATTAAAATAAATAATTCTGGTGTGACAGTCCTTCTATACAGAACAGGCTAAATAAAATTATCAGCAAAGAAAAGCTAGGAGTTGCAAAGAAAAACTGTCATGTGTAAGCATTCATTTTATAAAACTCGGCCACTTGGCTAAGAACACTAGTAAAACAAAGTTTCAACATTTAAGTTTGACATTTTAAAAGTAAAGTTCAGACTAACGAATGCTATAACTCAGTTGCTTTGAAAGAAAAGACCAAGTAAGGCTTCCCATGACTAAATGGATTAATTCTTTGGTCTATCACAATTACTGTTCTTCACACTGTTTCACTGGACATCTAAATAAGTATCCAGAGCTTATTTTGTGCAATGAAAAGATTTAAACCTAGGAATAATCCCAATGTTCAAAGATCACACTTTGTATGAAGAAAAAAAATAAAGAAAACCTATTGCAGAGATCAGAATGGTAAATGGTCATTTTAGGCAGATTTATGGGTGACATCTATCGACTAATGGATATCTTTGTCAAGGTAACTTTGTCCAAATGTCTATTTTATTTCTAGACAGCTTTCTCAGAATAATGTTTTCCTCCATGATGTTGTGAGGTTAGCTTCCATTTGTTGCAAATTTTAAAGTCACAAAAAGATCTATTTAGGAAGTACTAAGATCTAAAAGGGAAAAGTATCTTGCAAATCATTACTGTACATGATTACATAATCCTAATAAGAACTCGTATTATGTATACATTTGTTAATAGATGGCTGTTGTGATAGCATGCAGTCACTCTAGACATGGAAGGAAGACAAATATTTCCTTCCTAAAGACTATTTTAGGGATTGAGCTCCATAAAATAAAAAGCATCTTTAACAGCACCTGATCACTTTCAATACTATTATTACCTATTGGTTCCCATCCTATAAAATGGCCTCTGCTGCTACATAATTGCTCAAGTGAAGTGAAAAAGTCCACATCCACGGGATAAGAAAATGCCGTCTTTCTATTTTGTTTTCCTTCACGAAGGAGGAGAATCTTAGGTCAGTTGGTTGTTCATCCAAATAAAAATGAGAAATAGATCATTTTTGTTGGTGCAATTAATTCTGGGAGACAAAAACTACTCACCCTCCATATCTTACATTCTGCACCATGTTCACAAGTGAAGCTCATGCTTATTCATGAAAGTTATTTGCAATCTAATACTGTCTAAGCCCTAAAATCACAGAATTTTTAAAAAAATGCTAATCTATAAAAAGAGGTCATAACAGGTTGAGTTTTACAGTTTTTCAACTATTTTGATACATATGGAAACTGTTCAGTCAGTGGCCAATTCACATTTTACCTCTGGTCTAATTGGGTATGTAGCAATAAACAATTGAATTAGGCCACTAACATTCTGTAGAATTAAACCATCCTACTGAAATGGTTTAATTTCAATAGAATGATTTAATTCTATAGAATGGATAGTACAGCAGTTTGTGGCCTATTGTTTCTGTTTCTCTTAGTGTACATGAGTATATTCAATCTACTCTTGGGATTTTATGATATTTTATCCATAAAAAACATGGAGGACAATGTGAGAGGAGGATATCAGATTCCTATATAAGTGATCTTTTTAAGATAACATAGGAATAAACTGTCTTTTATTAATTTCTCATCCAAGCTGCAGAGGAGGATGCCATTTTTTTAAATAATCAATGTGCAATACCTAACACCTGACTTTGGGCCCTGTTTCTTTAGGCTCAGTGATGATTGTGATAAAAAGTGCCCCGTAGCTTGTTTAATTTTTTCCCCCTAGGATAAGAGTGGGATATAAAAGTTGTATTTCAGATCTTTTATCATTTAAATAAAAACAGTTCTGTGAACCACACGGCATTTGAGTAATGGTTTTAGCCTTAACAATCTTAAAGCTACTTGTGAAAAGTTGCACCTTTAGTCTCACAGTAGCTTTATGTCAAGCCCCAAACAGATGGGAAAGATCAAAGAAGCAAGAAATAAAAAGATAGGAGTAAGGCATTTTTATCCTGGTTTGGCAATAAATATATAATATTGGAAATGGAAAAATAAATTTATTTATAGTGTGCTCCTTAAGGCAGATTCTGTCTGAATGATTTGATGTGCTTCTCCGTTTCCTTACAATCTCTCACATTTAAGATGGATCTGGAGGTCCTATCTACTAACATTAGCAAAAATTAGAATCATAAGGACAGATCTGAAGGTGTACAGAAATTACTACTCCAGGATTCATTAAGATGTTCAAATTTCTCTTTTTACGCATTAAGCAGAAGTACAGGATCCTTATAAGAAACCATCACACCAAAGCAATGACGACTAAATCGTATCTAATAAATTTTATAAATGACCCTTATCAAAAAAGCAATTACCACTGTCTATATTTTTTTCATCTGACTTCCTTTATTATCCTTATTATAAGATCACAGGTTTTTATTTCAAAATGTGCACTTGATGCTAAACTGTAGTTCATAAAAGCTTGTCCCATAAAAATGCATTTATTTTTAAGATGTCATTAAGATTTCTACAACAGATTAACCCTAATCCTATTTTCTTGAAAGGCTCTAGAAGAGTCTCTTTCTCATACCTCCATGTACCAGAATATTTTACAGTCTCATGAGAACAAAGATTAACAAAACTAACTTGCCCCAGAAAAGTAAAAGGGAACTAAAGAAAACCAAATCCATTATTGGGTTTGATCCATCTATCTTTCTAATTTAAATTCCAGTGGGAATTTATCTATCTAGATAGAATTTATCTATCTTTCTAATTTAAATTCCAGTGGGGGAAAAAAGACAAGATTGAGTCTATCCTGAAGGCAAGATTCTTATCACATTCCCTGATTGTCATTTAATATTATGAGGTGAAGGGGATGAGAACTTGAAGCCAGAAAATACTGGTTTTCCATCCTAGTACCTTGAAATAAACCCTCTCTAGAAGCTACACCCTTCAATAATAGTCTTTCAGAAGGTTGAACTCTTCCAGAGGGTCTTGGGGAATAATTATGAGTTATTTGAAACTAGTTTTAAACTAAACAATGTATATAATTTATTGATATTCAATATTATTTATTGCTGATTTTATTTGAGTTTGATATTACATTTCAATTTTATACTGTTGTAAGCCATGATATATTGTTCATTTGTTTATTGTGACTAATAAAATCTTGGTGAACAAAAATTTAAGGGTGATTTTGAGTTGGATGAAACAAAAGAAACAACTCAAGCATAAAAAGCATTTTAAATTGTAGGTATTTTGATAAGTAAGAAGTTTTAGACAATTCAGGAACCACTCTGAAACAATGGGGTAACTTCATCATGATTGGTACCTAATATATGTCATACTTTTAATGTCCTTTTTCACTGCAGATCAGCAGAAAATGATGTTTCTACTTTTCAATCATTTGCTCCTGAATGTGACTGTTCTACAACCTGGGGGAGAGAGAAGATTTGAGGAATCTGCAGCCACAGCTCTTGAAATGGAGGCTCCTATTTGAGTCTTAAAGGGTACCGGGGAATAAATAAGCCCAAAAGGATTTGGTTCCAGAACAACCCAAACTGGCTAGGTAAGCAAGCAGGATTTGCCTTAAAAGTGAAGGGAGTTGAAATAATGGACACAAGGAAATCAGAAGAGAATCTAATCAATACATGAAAGAACAATAAGATTCTCAGAATCATAGTCTGGAGAGGGAAGAATTGAAAATGATGAAGCTAGTAACAGCACATGGGAACATCTAGGCAATTATTACCAGAAAGTGATTAAAATCAGTTTTAGGCATCTATTCTTTTCTAATGAATTTAGTATTCCGTGTATATTAAGATGGGCATGAGATTTATGCAAAATTGACAGAAGTGCATGGTTGTTTATGAGATTAATGGGAGCAAATAGGAAGTAACTATTATCTATAAATAAGCTTCAAAACTCTTGAAATAGACATAGACAAAGATCTCAGAAATATCTGAGGGTTTGGGGTTTATTTGCATGGTGAAACACAAAAAGATATATAGTGAAGAAAGAAAGCTAAATATATTAAGTAGTTAAAATAAATGAAATGTAATAAAAATGAATCTAATTAACAACAAATCCATGTAATTGAATGCAAATAATTGCATAAAATTAATCCAACCATTAAGTTTATCATTAAATATAGCTCATATAGCAACATATATCACCTTTTCATTTTCAGAAAAGAGATTTTTCTTGTGATCCATTCCTTAAAATGGAGTACATTTCATTCCAATTACATAATATTGTCTTCTTGCTGTGCCCCTGACTCAACAAAGCCAAAATGTGATGAGACAGCCAAATCCATGTTTTGGGGATATAATTCAACATCATACTGAGATCCTTAATTAAAACATTTCTTTTTAAGATTACATTAACATATCTAAAAATTCTAAGCTAAAGCACAGTTATAACAGAGCCAAGACCAAATCATATGAGTCAAAAAATCTTCAGTTTTTTTTACATATAAGAAGTCTAACATTCATCTATTTTTCAACATTCTTTGTTGAGTCCATTAAACATAGAATAATATTCTTTGATCTGGAATGACCTGAAAGATTTCGAATACTATGCAATCTGGAATACAGTTTGTAAAATACTGCAATAAATTCACCTATAATAAACTGTCAAATACAGAGCCCCTCAGAGAAGACAAATAATATCCAGAGATGTGTATAATGGGTAGGATAGCAGAGGTAAAGAAATTGGTAACCCGGAAATATTTCTTCCACAAACCTGGTAACCTGGAAATAGTTCTTCCACAAATCCTCCTGGAGACACAAGATAAACATTAATGTAATTTAATATGATTCTCACCTAAATATAGAAGAGAACAAATTAAAGATTTTACCACAGTTGTCACAACTCTTAAAAAGAAAATATTAATCTTGGAAAAAACAAGGTACCCAAATGAAGACTGGAAAAACTGACAATAGTACAACAATAATGAGTATTACTGAAACACATGAAAAAAAAAATTGACACAGGACAGGGGGAAAACCCCAAAGTCACGAAGTCTGTCACAGGCTTTTTTGCCAGAGTTGCTTAGAGCATGAAGGAAAAATACTCATAAACTGATCTCGATTCTTTTTAGGAAAAAGATAACTTTTAACAGCCATCTTAAATTCCAGCAAAAAATGAATGAATGCAAAATAATACATGAAATTTCATGCATATTTTACAGCAAGACAATAAATGCCCATTTTATGGTGGAGCTTCATTAATTGAAATGATAACTGAATAGGAATGCAGTTTTTGAGTTGTAACATGTAACTGGAAAAGTATCATTTATCTGTGCTACAAAATTAAGAGCGTATCTGAAAAAGTTAGACTATAAAACAGCAGAAAGTTAGCATTTTCTACATCAAAGAAACTATTCTATACAATTTTGGAAATTTTATTCTGATCACACTATACTAAGCTCTCACCATTATGTTTAGTAACTTTAGATTATCCCCTAAATGTATAATAGCCATTTCTAGCAGAAAACATCTAGTAAGTAATTTAATGTAGTGAACCACTTTGAGTAGAATATATTAAATAATAGAGGGACTAAAGTTCGTTTAAATTTTATTGCAAAGTAAAAATGAATTAGCTATTAAAAATATCACAGTGTGTCATTGTGTTATAATATTATTCTAGGCAAACTAAAGATCTTGCCTACTAACTCTGATATATTTGCAATACCCTAAAGATTAAAAAGCATAAAGTAATAAATCCTATTATGGTGTATAATCTCCACATTACATTTAAAGGGATAAAAATTCCCAGCTTTTTAATGAACTTTATATTTTTCATAACACCATTAATATAGCATACAAGAAGTCAGTTATTTTAGATAAAAGTTTATGAAAATCCATTTCTCAAGGCTATTCAGCACAACATATTCTGCTCCTTCTTAGAATTTGTTATTTTGGTAATGTTCTTAGCATTAGAACTGGATTTCCATTTTGAGGATTTACTGACATGGCATACTATTATGAGAACACCAGGGAGACAGCTAAAGAGAAGAGGAATAGAAATTATAGTTTGGATTTTCTGAATACCAAATGGAGAGGAAAGCTTCAAATAATATTTCAATGCCATTGGGGGGAAAAAATCAATCTGTTTTCTTAACGGGTAGGTTTTAAGACACAAAAAGTATGGCAGAGGAACACAACACATTCAAAACCAAAATTCTACCCCCTTTAACATAAAGAACAAGTTTAGAAGTTCCTGCAAATTAAACATTCCTTTTTCTTTCCCACTAAAAAGAACCACAATCTATATTGTTATACTGTAGAACAGTGTTATACAGCTCTAGGACTCCCCCCTCCCCAAATAAAAAGAATACTAGACTTTTATAAAAGGCCTCTTTGCAATGGATGAGTGAACCTTCTTTTAGTCCCATACAAATAATATGGAAACTAATGTAAATCTGTGCAAGGAGAAAAACTATACTACTGACTGCTAGGCAGTCAAAACTTCCAGTTGTAAGGATTATGTTAAAGGAAATACTACATTTGTTATGTGATGGTTTGTTTTATGTAAATAATTCTAATAGAAAAAAACCCTGATCTTTAAAATAAAAAGATGTTAATTTGAAATATTTTAAATAAGCTATTCATATTACTTAGGAAATTATTCAAATTCATTCAGATGTTCTGTATTTATAATTACTCCAAAGTTCAAACAGATCTTTTTATGGTTTTAAACCTGCTAACAGTAGCACAGTTTTGTAGTAGTTTTGTCCTGGGTAGAAAATGATTTCAGTCTATGTCTTCTGCACTGTATATACATACATACATACATACATACATACATACATACATACATACATACATACATACATACATACATACATACTGTATGTATGTATGCATGTACTGTATGTATTTATATCCTGTTGTTGTTGTTGTTGTTGTTGTTGCTATTATTATTTAAGACAGCTTACATATCCAATTCACTTTATTCCCCTTATTTTCTCCACATCCTTGTGAGGTAAGTTGGGCTGAGAAGCTGACTAGCCCAAAGTCACCCAGCTGTTTTCATAAGCCAGAACTTCAACTCATGGTCTCCTGATTTCTAGCCTGGTGCCTTAACCAACAGACCAAGTTTACAGGCTTATAAGGTAGATACACAAAAAGTGGTAGCACTCAACATCTATTTCTTCTCAACGTGTGTCCTGTACAGAAACCTGACCCTTGATGCATAGGTTTTTGGCTCAGTAAACATTCTCTTCGCTACACTTTCATATCTTTCCTTCTGAGAGTAGCACAGGGAGTTAATAATAATGCCTCCTCGTGAAGATGAGTTACATATAGTTTGTTGTGATTTACAGCCCTTCAATATCTCATCCTTTGGAATAGGGATCCTTAACCCCTGAGCCACAGACTGGCACCAGTCCGCAGCCCACCAAAAACCGGGCTGCGCAAGTGCCAAGAACAAGGCCACACAATCAAGTGAAGCCCCATTTGCAGATCTAGATAGTGCATTGAATCCACGCCTCCCTGGTCCGTGGAACAACCGCCTTCCACACAACCATTCCCTAGCACCCAAAAGGTCAAGTGCCACTGCTTTGGAAAATGTTACTGAAACAAAATAATCTTCCAAAATAATCTCTAAGATCCTGAAACTGTCATAAATAAATATAAAAAAGTAAATTTGGCATGATAACTAAGAACTTTTGATTTGCATAATATTAATTCTATATATTCACCATTGCCAAACTATCTATTATCTTAGGATATTATCAATAAAGAAATAAATAGAATCTGACATTTGGCATCATCCATCCATTCAATATCCATCTTTTCAAATCAACCTATAGGAGAATCATTCTTTATTTTCTCCTCACAGTAATCTTTTGTGAGCCTGGACCAAAAGAGACAACTCCAAAGTCATCCAGCACAGTTCTATGACGACTATGTTAATTATGACAACTATTGCCACTTTATATAACTTACTGGTAATAGGGAAGCTTTGGTAGTCATATAAGTTATGGATATAAAACCAAAGTTGGTTTTTTTCCTATTGTTTTATTAGACATACCAGGTTCTGGACTACTTGACTGTCAATTTGTAAATAAGCTGTTATCTGAACTTGGCTTTTTTCTTACTTTTTCTTTTAAGCTGACTCACCTCAAATGATTGAGATATGCAGAACATTTCATGATTCTATAGACATCTACCCTGATCTTGGTTAGAGAGATAATTGGGGGGGGGGGGAATCTGTGAAAGAGAAATTGTTTTCTTTATGCATGCTATATGAAATATTATGAAATATTTTCTAATTAAAGATGAGTGAAAACTTTTAAAGACAATATTTACTATTTACTACTATTCCAAGAGAAACTGAAATAAATAGATCCATTTACAGTCCACTTTAATTCACACATTGTGGACCAAAGCTATGAGTGATTTACCCTATTAGCAAATCTAATATTTCTAATCCTTCATTTACAAATGGAAGAAAATCTCATACTTGATTTCCAATAGACTTTTGCTGATTAAGATTGAATGATGAGGCTTTGGTATATGTTAATAAATAAAATATAAGATCTGGGTTGAAGAATTGTTAGTGAGGTGACATGTTATTGAAATTTTATGTACTTGTCTTGATGAAAGGGAAAGTCATTTCTTCATTTTTCTTTTACATATTTTTTCCTCCTTCCTCTTCCTTTTTTTAACACTTTGCATTTTTTCTTTTTTGTATTTTTTTTGT
The DNA here is from genome assembly GCF_964273705.1 of Natrix helvetica. Lineage (NCBI taxonomy): Eukaryota > Metazoa > Chordata > Lepidosauria > Squamata > Natricidae > Natrix > Natrix helvetica. The sequence continues at coordinate 104,723,088 of NC_138552.1, read as the reverse complement.
TTTTGTTTAAAGGATTTTTAAATATAAATCTAAAAAGGAAAGCCAAGGACCGTAAGTATTTTAGCCATGAAAACCAGGTGGGCAACCCTGGGCCAGGCACTCTCTCTCAGTCCAATCTACTTTACAAGATTGTAGTTATGGGAAAAATAGGAGAAGGAAGATGTGTTGGATACTGTATGTTTGTCACCTTGAGTTATTCGTAAAAATAATAAAGACAGGATAAAAATCGATAGTAATAAATTTAATTTCTGATTTCTAAGCAGAAAAGTTTTTAATGCAAATCTCTCTCTCTCTCTCTCACACACACACACACACACACGAAGAAACAGGTATTGTGACCTCCGGAACTTAAAATATATTGTTCATTTAGGTTTTGTTAGCTTCTGCTAACATCGTCAGAGTGTTAAAACTACCATTAAAGAGATATTTGCCAAGCTATGCTCGATAGCAGAGGAAGGAATAGGAGCTAAACCTCCATCGATTAACATGCCTGATGTAAAACGACAAAGCTAAGTAGTGGGAGGTGGGTGGAGGGGCCTATCACTCGCGCAATGGTCAAATTGATTAATGGTGTATAATAGGCAGATACCTCTTTAATGGTAGTTTTTACACTCTGACAATGTTAGCAGAAGCTAATGAAAGCTAAGTGAGCAATATATTTTAAGTTCTGGAGATCGCAATGTCTGTTCAAATAGGTATAGATAGATATAGAGATAGAACCGGTACAGTGCAACGGGGCTGGGCATCCACCACAGCATGTATTTACGGCCCGTGATGTTCCACGACGCTTCAGCTGCTTGGCAAAGTGTCGCGCAGATCATTGCTCCTTGCGCATAAGTCCCGATCGGCTCAAATACAGGTAATGAGGGGGGCAGGGGGCCCTCCGGAGCATCGAACCGGAACGGTACCTGGTGGTCCCAGCAGGCACCAATACGCCCGTACCGGGGTGTACCGGTTGTATCCCACCACTGATATATATACAGACATTGCGATGTCTGTGTGCATGTGTGTGTGCGTGTGCGTGTGTGTAGAGAGAGGGGAGACATATAGATAGTTGTATAGTTATATATATTGTTATAGTAGTTTCTTGGTAATCTATAAAGCAATGCCAAACAGAGTTTTTCAACTTTCACAGTTTCTGCTTCAAGCATCCTCTTTGGATGACTATATAAGCAAGGAGCAATGATCTGTCAATCAAAGTATTTTCTCAAACCACACTATCATAATTTAAATGATGGATCAGAGAAAACATATCTTTAAGACAATTGAAATCTCATGAGAAGATTTTTGTCTCTCTCACTTCTGAGATTTCATGAGATTGTGTATGAGAACCCAAAAAACTCACAGAATGTCAATCATTTTATAAATGTGATGTTGGGGTTCCACAAATAAAACTAGTGATGTTGCTAGTACCAGGCCTTTTAGTTCCTGAATTAGTAAATTAAATCTTCTTTCCTCTTTCACTTGTGGCAGATTAGCCAAACCTTAACATTTTAATTAGGAACATCAACTATGTTCCAGAAAAAATAAATTCTTAGTGTCATTAGGAAAAAGACATTGTCTGTGTTGCAGAAAAAAACAATGTAACTGTTCCTCTGCCAACCACAGAAAAAAACATGAATTATATTTAGACAAAATATAGGATAATTTTATCTGATGTGAAAAAAAATTGATTTATGTTTCTTCACACATCATCACCAATAGGCAGAAATTCTTTTAGAGCCTAATTCATATAGCCATCTCATACAGGAAATGAAAGCATCTGCATCTTCTCAAAAGCAGTTAAAATACTGGAGCAAGTACAAGAATGGGTTTGATTCCTGATTACCATTGACATCTGTTTCTTCAGCTCCATCTAATCTGCAAATCTGGAATATCTAGTTAAAATGCTGAGGACAAGAATGTTTTTGAACAGTTCTTTTTGGCAATTTCCTTACCCTAACATTATTACAAATGTCACAGAATCCACATCTATCATACAGAATCCCATCAGTATCAGGACATGGTTTTCTTTGAAATGACAAGATTTCCTAGGTGGTAAGACTACTATCATTCAAAAATCTAAATATTTACATTGCCACTTAAAAAAATGTAAGAAACTCTATTCCAAAATGTAGTTTTAAAAGTGAACATAAAAACATGGCTGATTAGACCAATTTCCCTAAATAAACTTTTTAAGATACTATGAAAATGGAGAATGCGGATTAGCAGCCATGGTAAGATGAGGTCATCTTGACATACTGAAAGAGCATTCTAAACCTTGAAAACTGACAATGGTGCAAATTCAACAAATCCTCTGAAGTGCTCACCCTTGTTTTCCATAGAGCATGGATTAGTCTCAAAAGATTTTCAAACAGTTTCTAAATTGAAAAATACAATGAGCTTTTTTTTTTCAGGCACATGAAGAAAATGGTCACTCCAAAAAAGAAAAAAAAAAACCTCCAGAAATGATCATTTACATATTCAGCATTTTAAACTTCTTTATGATGATAATTTCATTTGATACAACTGTTAATAAAACCCCAAACATACATAAATTAGGTGAAATATTTTAGAAGCTTTTTTTGCAAAATAAATAAGAAACATACACAAGCCATAAACTTCTTACTTCCAGTATGGGATGAAATGATTTAATATCACTGACTTGATAGTTCAACTTCAAAGTCTCCTTTGGAGAAATATAATTCTACCAGATTAGCTGGGAGAATCTGCTACCAATGAGGATGTGGAAGAATGTTCTTCATGGATAAGCGTACTTCTCAGACCAAGTGTATCATGCATTTTATTTACCGTTTTTATTTCTGACTCTTAAAATATGACGGAAAACTTCCCATATTTTCATTTTTGAAGAGCTGCATTATTGGTTGTTGGGACTGGGTTTTCAAATTTTCAACACTAGCATTTATTTAGAGATGCATCTTGTTCCAAAGTTATTCTTCCTCTGACAGGGTGTTCCACAAAGCTTCGGCATCTGTCAATCTCTAGCTAGTACTGAACATTTTTGTAAATGCTTAATATAAAAAAAGGAAAAGGTAAAGAAATAAAAGAAACAAGAACAGTTAAATGATTGAAAAATGGCAAGCATGGACAGGAAAAGCAGATAGCATGTTTTAATGTTTTGGTCTTTTAACAAAATTCATTATTTATATTTTATTTTTTCTAATTATAACACCTATATTGTCAATTTAGTGTTGGATATTTGAATACTAATTCATTTGTATTGGTAAATAACGACAATAAAGTTATTTCAAAAAACAGAAAAAGGAACATTGGCTGCTTAAACAAACAGGGAAATAAAAAATATTCTAGGAATGCAGGTCTTTAAGTGGTTCAAAATAGAGCATAATAGGAAATTTTCTAGAGAGGATTACTAATCATTAAAATCATTTACTGATTGTTTTGTTATTAGAAAATATCTGAAAGCTATCAATAACCTTCACCTCACATTCATCAATATCTAAAGAAAAAAATTGTGTAATTTAACTGGTTAGCAATACTTGTAAAGCATGTTTTGGGCCAAAGCTGGTAAGAAAATGCAATTGATGTTTTGGTTATAATATTTGGATCACGGAACTTTTTCTATTAGGGAATAGGTCTGCTACAATATTCCACCATCATTATTTCAGTAAACATTTGGTCTGTCTGCTCTTAAAAGAAATAATTTGGGTTGTTACATATTCTGAGTGCTGGTTTCTTTGTTCTCTGCAGCTTAATTCTTATTTTATTATGATTAATTATATTGGATTGAGGCCAAAAGCTCCTTCTTCTGCTAAAAGATTACTGGTTCCATCAAAGAAAATGAATCTTTGGACACAACCCAATACTATTTATTTTATATTAAACTGCACTGAGCATTTTCATCTAGAAACTGAGAAGCATAATAAAAATAAACAAATTATTTTCAGTGAATGGTGTAAAAATAGATTAATCCCAATTTCTCCTGAGGCTGTGATCTGACTAAATTTAATGAAAGGCATATAGGCTGCCTTGAATTTGGTGGCTTTGGTGACATATAAGTTTGCAAATAAATACATTTCTACTTTTTCATTAGAAGAGCAAATGAACAAGTTTGAAAATACTGAAGATGCAAATTTAAACAAATTAATATTATTGTACTTAATAAAACAGATCCTTTCATTCTTAGTGCACTGCAGTATTAAAGCTTTTAACTAAATAACTGGGCATATATCAGTCTAACAATATTTTTTTCAAGTTCACTTTCAGAAGAGCTATTAGTTAGTGGGAAACTTATTTTGAATCTGACATATATTGCTTTCTTCCTAAACCTACAAAAACAATATATGTAGACCTTCCATTCAGAAATTTCTTTTAAACTAAATATCATTCAGACAGCTTCATTTGCTACTAAAAATATTAGAAATTCTGAATAACATAAAAATGATAAGATACCATTGTCCAATCTTGTTATATTTGCAAGTTTCAGGCATTCTTAAATCTGTTTATTCTACAGTAGTTCTCTAATTTAATTAAAAAAAGAAAAAGTGTTCCACTAAGCAATTTATGGTTCATTCAAATGTATATAAAGCAAAAGTATGGCTCCTAATCTAATTCCTCTAAAATATTTTTGCAAGGTAATTTTCATACATACAAAAAACCCCAAGGACAGCCAAAAATGTCCTGCACCCATATGGTTGGCAAAGCTGTCAGTCATCTTGATGAGCAGCAAATAAATGAATGTCCAATGATGGGATTTTGCATTATCCATAAAGAAATCCATCCACTAAACATCAACAAGTAAAAGCTTATACCCGACAGCTATCAATTTCAACTATTCATGCAAAAAACAGGTGAGCTAAACTAGTAAACCTTGAAATTAGAGACATATTAATCATCTACTCATAGCCAAAACAAACAGATTTTTAAAACAGTAAAAATATCATTTTTCCTTAAAACTTTATTTGCAACATATGATGTCCTATTACATTTTTAATCAAACAGATGAAGTTATTTTTAAATTGAAAATCTGATGCACTCACTAAATCAGGCAAGCAAATACCAAGATGATTGAATGGCATTGCAGAATACACTATTACAGCAGGTAAATTGTAAATTTACCTGTCACACCACAGAAGTTATTGCTCAGTCATTGCATCTGCTCTTAGACGCAGAGTAAGACAAAAAGGGAAATCGTGTTAAATATTTTAAAATGCATAATATTTTAAGGAAACATTATTATAGTTGATAGAATTAAAAAAAAATACAAACTTCCTTCATGAAAAAGCCAATGAAATCTTAGCAGTTTCATGTAAGCCCAATACCCTACCCCAATATTTAAAATAGCCATGAATGCTCATATTGTTTTTCACAATAAACATTCCCAGAAGAATGAGGGCATCTTAATCATCACTATACTTTTGTCAGAAATTTTCTGGTTGACTTGATCCAAGTCACTAACAGATAATTCCTAAATATTTTTTAAAAAGAAAAGTTTCCTTCAGGTTGAAACTTGACTCATGGTAACTCCATAGACACCAGGCAATGGCCCAAACAACAGTATATTTATTTGGCACTAACCATCTTCTGATATACAGTAAGTTTCCCTAAATTCAACGGGGTTAACCACCAATAAATAAGTTTAAGATTATGTGTTACAGTAACCATACCTTTTCTATTCCACCTGCATAGCCTTAACAAGATGGCCAGAACTGTATTTAAATGATAAATATTTTGAACTTAACCGTACTGAAGATGAGAGGCTCAGTGCTAAACGTATCACAATAATGAAACCATATCCATAAGGCTATTTTAATCTATATAATAAGATTTATACTGACCTATATTCATGACATTTATAAATTATGTATACCTAAGCTTATTTCAGTCATCTTATTAAAATGAGTGGCAGCATACAACTCATCTGGCCAACTGTCAGTTACCCTGATTTAGAAGGTGCCAAGTCCTGTAGTTAGTTACCAATATAGCACTGCTGACCTTGAAGGCAGCTGTTTTTGAAATACAATAGTTAATAAATTCACCTCATTAATCCTTTCCTCTCATTTTTGGATTCTTATCATTATTACCTGAGTTAGACCCCATCTATACATATTATCAGCAATAGTATAAAGGTGGCTAGTCTACTATTATTTTGCATTTTTGAAAAGAATTTTCTAATTTATTTTCTATTTTTTAAAATAAAGGAGTGACTGTATATAGCATAAAATAAATGGACAGTATTTTAGGTCTAACCAGGCACTATTATCGATTAAGAAATAGTATTTCATAAAGCTCATGGCCATGCGTAAATAATTCTCCATTGTAAAATTGCAAGAAAACAATACATTTATTCCCTGAACATCTAACACAAGTGTATACAGTAATGTGGTTTGCCTCTATAGTCTATAACACCAAGGCAATGGCAAAGGTACAAGTCATAAACAATGGAATATATGTCACACAAAGAATTTCCACAACTGAAACCAGATAACATTATGGTTACTTCTGAAATTAGCTACTGATATCCACTGAATTAAATATAATAGCATGAGAAAAAATGAAATCATTAATGTTAATGTAGTTTAGTGCACGAAGAATAAATCCTAATTTTAAGACTGCCTGGATGCCAGTTTCAGTTTGTCATGAAAGTAATAGAAATCTTAATCTGTTTATTTTATACATTAGTACTGTTAAAGCTTTGAAAATGATTTGAAAGAAGTGTTAAAATGGTGGATTTTCTTTCAGGCTTCTCTAGGATGTGGTTGCTTTAAGGAGATGATTCAGTCAAATTAATATAACTCTTAAAGTAGCCATACAATGTCAGACTTTCAAGAAGCCTTGAAAATAAGCAGTAGCTTTAATGAGTAGAAGAGAAATGCTATGGTCACAAAACCAAATAGATAACTGTCAAAGTTAGCCCAATAAAAAGTAATAATCAACTATATTTCCATTCCACTAGATTACCATTTGAGGAAAGTAGCTTTAATTTATTTGCCTTGCAAATAATTAAAGCCACCTTCCTCAAATGGTAATCTTGATTTATCTAAGGAAATTCTTGATAGTCCACTATCCCAAATAAATCTCCTACATTATCCAAAGGAAATATTTATTTGGTATAAACATAGAAATACCAATAAGACATTAAAACATATAAAGGACAATATTCATTTTAATAACAGTAATTTTACCCCACAAACATTAAGGAATTTTAACATCCAAATGAACCCTTTCTAAATGTTTCAAAATTCTCAATTTTCTATTTGAAAACTGTATAATTTGGAATTTTATTAGAACATGAACATGGGATTTTAAAAAATATATACAGTAATTAACAAATTTGAAATGAAGTTTTTTTTAGTTCATTTGGAAAAACCGATAGCCGCATTTATTTATTCCTCGACATCACAGTCAAACTATTAAATATAATCAGTGCCCAGGAGTTTTAGCAGGAAAAAGATAATTCCTTGGGGGAAGGGGATAGCAGGGACAGCAGTACATATAATTTAAAATGTTTGCCACAATTTAGCATTTTCAAAGAAAGTGTGTAAAATAAAGAGGATACTCTGAACTGGATTTAGCAAAAATGCATAAAAACCCTAAGAATCAATTTTCAAGTGGTGGTGGTGTATCCTTAATTATTCATAGTCTTGATCTAAAGGCATCTCCCCAAACCCCTTATTAAGTCAGTTTCTTACTTGAGTGCTGCACTGGCCCTATAAAGGGATTATCTTAATGTGCCTTTTGGAATTTTTCTTATAGCCAATCCAGCCTATCCTTGAGATTTGTTTGATTTTGTAAAGACCAAAGTTAGTCTTTTAACAGCAGGGTCCTACGCTGCATAAAGAGGTTTGTTTGGCAGCCTATTTAGGATTATTCTAATAGTACACCCCTCCCAAATGCTACCTAATTTGGCCTCGGTTCTCCTCCTTTATCCAGTCCCCTTTTCTAATGGAAAAATGTAAAGATAAGATTTTGTACCCAGTGAAGGCTTTACTTTGTTTGAAATGGGAATTTTTAAGTACCTCAAAATTAATATATAAACAGGCTTTAATTAACCAGTATATAAAAGAACTACAGATATTTTTCTCAAAGCTAAAATAATTATGTATTTCAAGTCATTGATACATTTTTATGAGAAGCAAAATGTATTAATATACTGGGAATCCTTACATAATAGCTGCATATTCTAAACTTTGCATTTAGAAATACTTTGAAAAAAGTGTACTTTACTTGATGGTGTTAATTTCATTTTAAAATTTTATATGATTTTCTCTCCTAAATAAGTTCATGGTTATTAAAATATAAATACTAAACATCTTACAGTGGTCATCATAAATAGTCTGTGAGGACTAAATTGTAATGAGGAAAGGAAAGTTTGCTCTACAACAAAGCACCAACAATGAAAACCTCTGCAATCATATGAACTGGTCCCTTCATAAAAGGTGTGCTTACTATACCTTTAGGGTAAATCATCATTTAATGCATAAATTCTGAGCATTCATTTTCATCTAAAAATTGCCTGCCTGAAGATTTAAACATAAAAGGTTACATTGGTACTGACATTTTAATAGTGAAGACCTGAAAATCTGAACATATACAGAATATATCGCATCATTAGTTACCTTACTATATTTGTCAAACAGAAGAAAAATTCTGCCTCTAAGCCAGCCATAGTTGTCAATCAGTAACTTAACTAAAAGATAAGCTATTGGCAATTTCATCAATTAATTTTTTCCCCAAAGTGATATCAAAGAAAATATATACTGATCAAATACTCAAAGAATCAAACTCGCAACGTCACAGCGTTGTCAAGTGATGTCTTACGACTTTTTTCCCCTTTGCTAAATCAGGCATGTGTGTAGCAAGCACATGATGCAAATGGCCCACAGGCTGCAAGTTTGACAGCCCTGGTCTAGTGGTTAAGGCAGTGCTTCTCAATTATTTTCTGTCATGCCCCCCCTAGGAAGAAGAAAACATTTCGCGCCCCCCCCCCCGCGACTGTAAATAGTATCATTTGTCTATAAAATTGTTATAAGTACACCTCTGCATAACATAGCACACCGGTCTTTCCTCCTCTCCCACCGTAGTCACATGCTTTCTTTCCTCTTTCCCTCTTACTTGTCTATCCTTCCTTCCACCCTCACTTCCTCCTTCCCTTCCTTCCTGCCTCCCTTCCAGTTCCCTCCTTCCTCTTTCCCCCTGCCTGCCTGCCTTCTTTCCCTCCTGCTTATCTATGCTTTCTTCCTTCCTTGCACCTCCCTCCCTTCTGCCTGCCTGCCTTCTTTCCTCTTTCCCTATCCTCCTATCCTTCCTTTCTCCCTCCCTCCTTCCCTGCCTCCCTTCCAGTTCCATTCTTCCCTCCTTCCTTCTGCCTCCTTCCTGCCTGCTTGCCTTCTTTCCTCTTTCCCTCCGGCGTGTCTGCTTTTCTTTCCTTCCTTCCACCTCCCTTCTGCCCTTCTTCCCTCCCTCCCTGCCAGCAGCTCCTCCAGCATCCCAGCTGGAAGCAGCAGCACAACAGTCGCCGTTACCAGGGGCGAAGGGGTGGCGGTGGCAAGATCGGGCGACTGCCGCCCCTTTGTCCCTTCCGCAACAGCGGCTGTTGCAGTGGAGCTTCCAGACGGAATGCTGGCGGTGGAGCTGCTGGCGGGGAGGCGAGCTACGCGGTGGCGAAGACGGGCGGTTCCATGCTTCCCTCCCTCCCACCCCCGCCCGAGCAGGCTTCTTGCACAGCTCCAGCCCGCGGCTCCAATGAAAATCCACAGTCCGAAGTGCTGCCACTTCCAGGCGGCATATATTATGCCTCGCCCACGCCTTCGCCGCCGTTGCACCCAGATGGAAAGGGAGCCTTCGCGCCCCCTTTACGGAGCCTCGCGCCCCCCCCAGGGGGGCGCGCCCCACTATTTGAGAACCGCTGGGTTAAGGCATCAGGCTAAAAAGCGGGAGATTCTAATCTCCCCGTAGCCATGAAAGCCAGCTGGATGATCTTGGACCAGTCATTCTCTCTCAGCTCAACTCACCTTACAGGGTTGTTCTTTGGGGAAAATAAGAGGAGGAAGGTTTATTAGAGATATTTGCCACTATGAGTTTTCTGTAAAAATAATAAAGGCAAACAGGCAGGAAGGAAGGGAATTTGCTATAAGACAGACCACTAAATTATTATATAAACCAGTAATACTTTGAATGTATTACTAACAATGAAAAGACAATCAAGAGGAAGTTTACCCTTACTGCCAAAACTCTTATTAATTATATATTTCTCCAGTGTAGTTTTGCTATCAATGTACAATTATACAGCCTTTGTTTTAAGAAGTTTAAACTTACTAAAACATGAGCATTGGTTAGAAGCATTTAAGGTAGAGAAGAGATCTAAAATTATTTTAATGGTCTGGTTCAAAACATATGGGTGACATTTGGCATGGTTTCATTATTATTTTTAAGTTAAAGGATTACTTGCTTCTCTTCTTGTGCTCACATCTTCAAATGGAAGATTTAGATAAAAAAAAATTCTGCAAAATTGCTGCAGTAAATTTGCATCATTATGTTTAAATGGATGTACAAAACATATCTACAATGAAGCTTCATGGTAATCAGATAATCGTAGGAATGTTTATTTTAATGTCACCAATTCTAGATGTAATGCTAATTTGCAATGCTTTATAAGTTCAAATAAAATAGTCACTACATGTAAGAGTAGACTTTCTATTGGTTTCAACCTCTACCTGGAGAAACATTAATTTCAAGTATCAGTTGCTGTAGGACAGGGGAATCACAGCTAAAACACTGAGGATCACTTGGAAGTTGTATCCCAGTCTTCCAGGAAGTTCAGTCTGGCCCCATCCATTGACTAAAAAGAAATCAACCCTACAAATGCTTCTTTTTGAAAAAAAAAGACCCCAAACTCTAGTCAGTTGCTCTGGGCCTATATAGAACAGGAAAAAAGTACTCCCTAGTTTTAAAAACTTCTACTTCTTTCGTCAATGAAGGACTGCTAAATTGCAGGTATCCAGCTTTAGATCATGGCAGAGGACAAGGAAGAGATTCAGGGAATAATTTAATACACATAGCAAGTATAAATACTCAGATGAATACCACAGTTTCATTTTCTCATACTCAATTAAAAATCAATTTTGCTGTCTCTGATCAGAAAAAATGTGACTTTACAGATTAGTTTCATTAGTTACCTTTTACTACTAAAATTTAATGTTAAAAGTTAAAATAAAGATATGACTAACTATACAATGTGCAATTTCTATGGAATGTTGTCTACAAATGTCTTGGAAGCTTAAAGGAATATACTTGTACAATGTTGAAAGTAGTATTTTCTATCAACTTCACCTTAAGAAAAAACAATTACCATATTTTTTCAGAGTATAAGATGCTCCGGAGTATAAGACGCACCAAGGTTTTGAAGAGGCTTTTTTTTTAAAAAAAAAGTAGGTAGGTAGATAGAAGGAGAGAGAGGGGGAGAGATAGAGAGAGAAATACAGTAGGTAAGTAGGGAGAGAGAGTAGATGGTAGATAGGTAGATAAAGGGGGAGAGAGAGAGAGAGAGAGAGAGAGAGAAAGAAAGAAAGAGAGAGAAATAGAGAAATACAGTAGGTAGGTAGGGAGAGAGAGAGTATGTAGGTAGGTAGGTAGAGGGATAGAGAGAGAAAGAAATATAGTAGGTAGGTAGGGAGAGAGAGAGTAGGTAGGTAGGTAGATGTTTCCAGGTGTATTTATCCATGTGCTGGAGAAGAAAATCACTGACAATCTGCAGCACCTAAGACTTGTTTCTGCTGGCACAGCACTTGATCAATCTAATTCTCATCAATCACTCTAACTAAAGAGCTTTCCGAAAAGAAAAGTTTTTGCATTCTGCAAACCTCCCAAAAAACAGCCCGTTTTTCATGGAAACAGGCCCATTTTTTTAAAAAAAGGCATGAATAGCCTTGGGGGGGGGCTTGCAGAGTGCTCAGGGGGGCAAAAACAAGCAAAAAACGGCCCATTTTTCACAAAAACGGGTGTGTTTTTTGTCAAACAAATTGCATGCATAGCCTTATGGAGGCTTATAGAGTGCTGCTGGGGGCTGGGGGGGGGGCATTTTTTGCTCATTTCATACTCCGAAAAATACGATACCTTGCTGAATAGTGATGCTAAATCAGAGTTTTTTCAAAAGAAAATCCAACTCTATTCACATCCTTGCTTTTTCTTAATTTCAGATTTTAGTTTTATGTAACTAGATTATAGCAATACTTTTAGATATAAAAAGAATAATACTTCATAGAAGCAGAATTTTATGCTTATTTCTGTTTTTTAATTGCTTTAAGAAAACTTTAAAAACAGAAATAAGAAACAAAGGGAGTCCGATCTTTGAACTAACATTTTTCTATGTGTAACTGTGAAATTTTACATCTTAAAGTCCACATGCTATGTAAGAAAGCTTTAAATGGCATTCACTTATTTTTTATATATTTCATAAAGTGCCATAATATTCCAATACATTCATACTTGGGAAGCTGTTGATTGGGAAAGAATGTGCATATGGAAATTAAATGAACATAAATAAGAAACACAAAGCAAGAGAAAGTTTTAATATTACTTTAACATTTCATATTTCCTAAAATTGAATATTTGTCCACTAATATTTAATGATCTCAGCAATTCTGCTGTGTTTAACTTTTAACCCAAGGCTAATTTCTCATGAAGAAAAAGACATAAACACATGGTTTTAAAAGAGAAATCCAACTATCATGTGATTCTGTAAAAACAGTATTCATATTATTACTATTATAGCTTTACTGATTAGCCTATAGACCATATCAAAGCACAAGGTTCAAACACATATCACTAATACAATCCTATACAATTTAAAATAAGAGTAGGGTAAAATACAATAGTTATAGGATAAGATACAATATAATTTAATGCATAAGTATGCTAAATAAAATCAAATAACATAAAATTATATTTCAGTGTCACCCTTACAATCTACCCCAATCGGTCCCACGCATGCAGATCTTAACCAAACCATTTTGTTTAAGTACTGTGCTGTGTTAAATCTTATTTTCAGGTTCTGGTAGTTGTAACTTCAAATAGCTGTCTACTTGAAAAGTATGTTTGTATTTGCTCAGCCATTTCAAGTTACCCACCTTACTAAGGACAGCTATATCATTTTGTGCTGCTATATCCTTAATTCTTTGGGCAGCTCTTTTATACAGCTCTACTGTATAAAACAGTATTTATACTAATCTGATAACTGAATGTTATAATTATAGATATACTGAAATGATATCAAAATGTATTTCAAAATATTCAGTTTAATGGGAGGAGCATCAGTTTCAATATTTAGTTCTTAGTTTCTATTTTAACTCATTTTATTTAAACTCTTAGTTTCCATTCTAATCATTTTGCTTAAATCACACTTCCTTGTTGTTTTTATTTCCTAGCTCATGAGTTGTGCTTTATATTATATATGCCTGTATAAAATATTTGCCCTAGAAATTCTACAAAAATGACATGTCAAGTTTTAGCAATTAATTATTATTTTGCATCTTTAAAAAACCTTTAAAGTCAAGATCCAGAGTCCCTGTCAAGATGGAAACTTTCTTCTTTAAAGAAAAGAGCAAAATATTCAAGATTCACCATTCAATTAACCTGAGTTGCTTCCTTTAACAGTTTATAAATTTCCCAAACTGATGAGTTCTACAGAATATAATAGAAACAGAACTACTGGTAATAGATTTTTATTTACCTAATTTTTATCATTTTAACATCTGGCTGAGAAAATGCACCTCTTACCTGATATGGATGTCCTTTCAATACTCTTCGGTAAAGATAGATCTATATCTATATCTAATCTATATCTATAACATTTCACAGACTGAAGAATATTCAGAATCTAGAGATATTGCTGTTTATTTCAAGGATATATGATATATAAACTACAGGATGAGACCAGCACCTTCTTTCAATTCCTTCAAAATAATTTCAAAAGCCTAAAGGTGCAAGAGGGTGGAACAGGCAACTGAGCAGAGAATTTCTCAAAGTTCAGAGTTATGATAAGGTATCTAAGTTTGAGTCTTCTACATATCCATGTTCAAATGCAGCACCTAAGAAAGTTTTATGCATACTTTGCAAAATCTATAAAAAAGGCAGTTACAGTATGGACCTGCAAAGCTACTCAATACAGTAATTGCAACAGAATCAGAATTACTATTACATATATAGCAAATAATCTATGTACCGTATTTTTCAGAGTATAAGGCGCACCTTTTTTCCTCAAAAAAGAGGCTGAAAATCTGGGTGCGTCTTATACATCGAATACAGCATTTTTTGCCTCCCAAAGCCCCGCCCCCTTCACCAAAATGGCTGTGCATACCCTTATGGACATACCCTTTCAGAGAGCATCTGGGGGCTGGGGAGGGCAGAAATGAGTAAAAAAGGCCCGTTTTTTGCTTCCCCCAGGCCCCAGCAGCACTCTATAAGCCTCCATAAGGCTATGCATGCAATTTTTTTTGACAAAAAACAGGCCCATTTTCGTGAAACACAGGCTGTTTTTTGCTCATTTTTACCCACCCCCACCTCCCAGGAGCACTCTGCAAGCTCCCCAAGGCTATTCATGCTTTAAAAAAAAAAAAACGGGCCTGTTTTTGCCAGTTTGCAGAGGGCAAAAACTTTTTTTTTCCTTTTGGAAAGCTCTTTAACTGATTGATGAGAATTACATTGATCAAGTGCTGTGCCAGCAGAAACAAAGTCTTAAGGTTTGTCAGCGATTTCCTTCTCCAGCACATGGATAAATACACCCGAAAACATCCACCTACCTACCTACCCTCTCTCCCTACCTACTTAATGTATTTCTCTCTTTCTCTCTCTCTCTATCCCTCTATCTACCTACCTACCTACTTACCCTCCGTCTCCCTACCTATCTACTGTATTTCTCTCTTTCTCTCTCTACCTACCTACCTATCTACCCTCTCTCTCTCCCTACCTACCTACTGTATTTCTCTCTCTCTATTTCTCTCTTTCTCTACCCCTTTATCTACCTACCTACCTACCCACCTACTCTCTCCCTCCCTATCTACTGTATTTTTCTCTCTATTTCTCTCTCTCTCTATTCCTCTACCTACTTACCTACACTCTCTCTCCCCCTACCTATCTACTGTATTTCTCTCTATTTCTCTTTACCCCCCTACCTACCTACGTACCTACACGCACTCTCTCTCCCTATCTACCTACTGTATTTCTCTCTATCCCTCTACCTACTTACCTACTCTTTCTCCCTACCTATCTACTGTATTTTTCTCTTTCTCTTTCTCTCTCTCTATCCCTCTATCTACCTACTCCCTACCTACCTACTGTATTTCTCTCTCTATCCCTCAACCTACCTACCTACCTACTCGCTCTCTCTCCCTACCTATCTACTGTATTTCTCTATTTCTATTTCTCTCTCTCTATCCCTCTACCTACCTACCTACACACACACAATCTCTCTCCCTACCTACCTACTGTATTTCTCTCTCTCTCTCTCTCTCTCTCTCTCCCTCCCTCCCTCCCTCCCTCCCTCCCTCCATCCATCCATCCATCCATCCATCCATCTATCTATCTATCTATCTATCTATCTATCTATCTATCTATCTATATATATATATATATATATATATATCCCTTTATCTACCTACCTACCTACTCTCCCTCCCTCCCTCCCTCCTGTATTTCTCTCTCTTTCTTTCTCTCCCTCTCTATCCCTCTATCTACCTACCTTTTTTTAAAAAATGCCTCTTCAAAACCTTGGTGCGTCTTATACTCCAGTGCATCTTATACTCTGAAAAATACAGTAATACTTGCAGGAATCTCTAACTCATAAAACAATCCTCAGATGGTGAAGGAACTATGAAGAGCAATACCACAAGAATTGGCAAAACAATTGCTTCTAGGAGGTTGACCAGTTCTTCAAATACACTCCATAATGACTATATTAATGTTTTGGCAAAGTCCAAAACTTGCAAGAAAAGCAGTAGGTAAGGGGTAGTAAGCAGAAGATAAAGAATTCTGTTAGGACAACACCTAAAAGAATTGTTTGTGTCCAGCTGCAGAAATCAAACATTTATATAAATGATCTATCCCTGGGGTGTCAAACTGGCGGTCCGTGGGTCAGATGCATCATGTGCAGGCCACACCACTCCAGCTCTATAAAGGGGGAAACCGTTGCAAAATGTCACATGATGGCAATGTGACACTGCGAGTTTGACACCCATGATCTAGCCTGTAAAATTAATCCACAGAGATAATTACTGATATGGACAATAATTACTGTCCCTCCCATTTAGTGCTTTCCATTTCTTTTGCTAACTACAAGAATATTAAATAACCTACCATAATTATAATTATGGGAAATATCCATTTTTTCTGTACCAAAAGGAGGCATCCTTTTGATCATTACAACATTTTCTATTGATATTGTCACCAGTCACTTGGCCGTGGAGTTATGACACGAAGGACTCAAGTGCCAGATTGATAATCCTGAACAACAACAGACTGATACATGACTCATTTTCATCAAGCTCTCTATCTCCAAGCACAGGTACCTGTAATGCTGCAGAAAAGAAGATCATTTTACCACTGCAGAAGAATTTATAAATTTCAATCATTGCTTGTCTAGACTGTCAGATTGTTTAACGTATTCTAAAACCATGTCCGGAAGACCTATAATAGGCTGTGCACAGCATTTGAAAGAAATGTTTCACAAAATACATTAGAAAGAGGGAAGCACTTCTCCTCCAAGTGTTAAAGCAACCACATCTTTTGGAAGCCTTTCACAGTTGCTTGGAAAGTTGTTCCCAACGGTCTTTACTTGTATATGGACAGCTGTTTCATTTAGTTGCCAGGCCCAAAAGAACTGTGTATGTACATACAGCCAGAGACAGCCTTTCTTTGAAATGCCCAAGTGAGAATGTATAGCCATTTCTACATTGGCAAGGTATCGTTTAAATCAGGGGTTTCAACTTGTGTCATCACGTTGTCATAATGTGACGTATTGTGACTTTTCCCTTTCGCTAAAACGGGTGGGTGTGTCCAGCGCATGACACATCCAGCCCGTGGGCCACAAGTTTGACAGCCCTGACTTAAATTGTAATTCCAACTAACTCCATTCCTAGTTCATTTAAAGCAACACGTCATGCATTGCATGTATTGAATGGCTACTGGAAAGCTTGAAATGTCAAGGGTACTTAATACAATACAATACAATAATACAATACAATACAATAGTAGAGTTGGAAGGGACCTTGGAGGTCTTCTAGTCCAACCCCCTGCCTAGGCAGGAAACCCTATACCGTTTCAGACAAATAGCTATCCAACATCTTCTTAAAGACTTCCAGTGTTGGGGCATTCACAACTTCTGGAGGCAAGCTGTTCCACTGATTAATTGTTCTCACTGTCAGGAAATTTCTCCTCATTTCTAAGTTGCTTCTCTCCTTGATTAGTTTCCACCCATTGCTTCTTGTTCTACCCTCAGGTGCTTTGGAGAATAGTTTGACTCCCTCTTCTTTGTGGCAACCTCTGAGATATTGGAATAATGCTATCATGTCTCCCCTAGTCCTTCTTTCTCTTAAGCTAAACATACCCAGTTCCTGCAACCGTTCTTCATATGTTTTAGTCTCCAGTCCCCTAATCATTTTTGTTGCTCTTCTCTGCACTCTTTCTAGAGTCTCCACATCTTTTTTACATCGTGGCGACCAGAACTGAATGCAGTATTCCAAGTGTGGCCTTACCAAGGCATTATAAAGTGGTATTAACACTTCACGTGATCTTGATTCTATCCCTCTGTTGATGCAGCCTAGAACTGTGTTGGCTTTTTTGGCAGCTGCTGCACACTGCTGGCTCATATTTAAATGGTTGTCCACTAGGACTCCAAGATCCCTTTCACAGTTACTACTACTGAGTAAGGTATCACCTATACTGTACCTGTGCATTCCGTTTTTGTTGCCTAAATGTAGAACCTTACTCTTTTCACCATTGAATTTCATTTTATTAGATAGTGCCCAATGTTCAAGTTTGTCAAGATCCTTCTGTATCTTAAGCCTATCTTCTGGAGTGTTGGCTATTCCTGCCAGCTTGGTATCATCTGCAAATTTGATGAGTTCCCCATTTATTCCCTCATCCAAATCATTGATGAAGATGTTGAAGAGTACTGGGCCTAAAACAGAGCCTTGGGGTACTCCACTGCATACTTCCCTCCATGTAGATGCAGTTCCATTGAGAACTACACGTTGAGTGCGGTTGGTCAGCCAGTTACCAATCCATCTGGTGGTGGTGCTGTCTAACCCACATTCTTCTACTTTATCTAGTAGTAGGTTATGGTCTACCTTATCAAAAGCCTTACTGAAGTCCAAGTAAACTATATCAACGGCATTCCTCTGGTCCACTAATTTTGTCACATTATCAAAGAATGCAATAAGATTAGTCTGGCATGATCTGTTTTTGACAAATCCATGTTGGCTTTTGGCTATTACTTTGTTTGCTTCTAGGTGTTCGCAAATTCGTTGCTTGATTATTTTTTCCAGAATCTTTCCTGGTATTGAGGTTAGGCTGATAGGTCTGTAGTTTCCTGGATCTAATTTTTTCCCTTTTTTGAAGATGGGAACCACATCAGCTCTTTTCCAGAATGCATTAATAGCAATAACAATAGCACTTAGACTTATATACTGATTCATAATGCTTTGACGGGTCTCTCTAAGTGGTTTACAGCATCAGCCTATTGCCCCCAACAATCTGGGTCCTCATTTTACGGACCTCAGAAAGATGGAAGGCTGAGTCAACCTAGAGCCTGGTGAAATTCTATTTGCCAAACTGCTGGCAGCTGGTGATCAGCAGAAATAGCCTGCAGAACTGTACTCTAACTACTGCAGTAACCTGGAATAGATATCCCTCTCTTACAGAAAACAGGAAAAGACCATTATCAAGAATCACCCTACTATCTAATTAAATATATTTATTATCCCATTTTATTCTTAATCCTACTTCATCACCTCTAATGAAAAGTTTGAGAAGCTCATGGAGAGTTAGGAAATTCACTGTTCACTTCAGGAAGACAATTATAATATTTAATGAAATACTAGGGTGATCCTTGATAATGGCCTTTTCCTGTTTTCTGTAAGAGAGGGATATCTATTCCAGGTTAGAGCAGTGATTAGAGTGCAGTACTGCAGGCTCAAGGTTGACTCAGCCTTCCATCCTTCTGAGGTCGGTGACTAGAATTAAAGTCCTCCAACCTCTGAAAACTTCCATGGCAGCCTTTTATCTTCATAAGTAAATAAATGCATTTGAAAATGTATTTTCAAATGTATTTTCATATGTATCTACTCAATATATACGTTTGGTTGGGTATAAGAAAGACTATGTGGTTCTGAGCTGGTGGGAAAAATGTTCTGAGACCTGTAGCTTTAGCCTAGTGTTTTACCACTTGTGTTTATTCAGAAAATACTTTTGGTTATTTCCTTCTCTGGTTTTTTTGTTTGTTTGTTTTTATTGGATTTATATGCCGCCCTTCTCCCAAAGGACTCAGGGCAGCGTACAACATTAAAAAACACACATCCCAAAAGTTAAAAAGAAATTAAATATATATCCAAAAAAACAAATCGAATTTATGGAACAATACATTTTAAAAATGAGTTAAAAATTGCCAACACTATATCTCATGCTCAAAATACAGACAAGTTTTCCATGTTTGGTAAAGGTGTGTGAAGAGGTGTGATATGGCAGAATGTGCCTTCAAAAGGAGAAGGTGATATGATGGATTACAGTAATGAACAGGTTCCCAGGAAAGAGGTAGCACATTCCAAGGAGGAGATTGAGACAAGAGACAGAACAGTCTGGAGCTGGATCATGGAAAGAAGAAGAAATTTAGGATAATCTCCATGTTGCAACCCAGTAGCTGGGTTGAGATGGGTGTATCTATTGGGTAACGTGATTTATGACACAGACTGAAGGGGGGAAAGGAACAGGGACAAAGTTCAGAAGCAGATAAAGAAAGCAAAGAAATGGCTGCAAATAAGAATTGCCTAATGAAGAATGCCTAATGAAACTGTTAATAAAGCACTGGTTTTTGTATTACAATATTAGCTTGCTTATTATGAATCAGGCATCGTTAGGAAATTTTACACTGGAACTGGATCTTGGGAAGAGGAAGAAATTTAGGATAGGCACTCCCTAGAATCTACCATAGTATATCCATTAACATATCATAATACATATTAGTCTGGCAAGAGTTTGTCTCTATGGTATAAGTAAGCAAATAAAGAATTGACCTTCAGCTGAATTGTGTTACTAATTCTTGGGCTAGGCCTGATATTTGCTTATACAAGGGAAAGAATAAGGATAAAATTACAAAACAACAACATTGTCTGATGAAGCTGGTGAAATCATGACCAAGATTTTTTCACAATGAAAATTGTAAAAAAAGAAGGCAACATATGAAGCAACATACAGCCATATTGGAACCTGGCATTGTGAACAAGCATAGAAAGATGTGGAGAGGTACAGTTACAGTGGAACCTCCGGTCACAACCGTAATCCGTTCTAGGACTTCAGTCGGCACTCGATTTGATTGTGACTGGAAGCAAGACTGACTGCACATGCGTGCACTCACAAAAAAGATGCTGAAGGGGAAATAGCTACAGCTGTGATTGATCACCACCTGAGGATGTGTTCGTGAACAGAGTGAAACATTTAGTGGATTTTTTGATTGGCACCCGATTTGGTCGTGGTCAGAAGCTTTCATGGCCTGAGGTTCCACTGTATTATAAATGAGGTTTCTTTTTCTTATTTTGTTTAATTTCCTTAGCATTATATTACTACACTTCGTTTTTCCATTCTGCACCACGTTTACTGTAAAGAAAAACAACATGATGTGTGTATATTTACTATTTTTCATTAATATTTACTATACTGAATTTCACCTGCCATTTTGGTATTCTTGGTTAGACACAATTTTCTGGTTCTTAATAAATCAACGTGTAGCCGCCACCCCACCAACCCCCTCCCCTCACATTGAAATGTATAATGAAGGGAAAATAGGGAAGAAAACATCACCAATTCTACTTTGGTATTGACATAAACATTTATTTTAGTAGTTACTTTATGGGATCTGAGGTTAGTATTGATTTTTAATCATTCCTTTCCAATAATGTAATTGGACAAATGAGTATCAATAGAACTAGATCCTAAATAAAGCTACTGACTGACAAGAGGGGGGTGTATTAAGTATATATAACTTTAAAAATTGAAAGGGAGAGCAATCCCATTCCACCCTTGCAAATTATCACCTCAAGATATTCAACAATCTCTCATAGCCACTAAATATTAAAAGAGTGAAACTGAGCCCACTTGAGTCCTACCAAATTTATATTACAAGTGATCACACCCAAACTCTAAGGAGTAGGGACCGTTCGTAACGTTTTGTTGCTTTCTCTAGTATTAAGTTTGGGAGGTTCTGAATACAAATTGGGGACAAAGAAGCACTCAGTGATGTTTTCTGGATACACACTTCACATGAATTTTGGTGCCTTATGCTTGCTTATTAACAACTTGAAACACTTGATTCCAAAATATCATATTACTTGCACTTATCTTTTAGAGGTTATACTTAGGAAAGGCTAATAGAATAATGAAATACAAACAGGGCACAGAGTATAACTGACTTAAGAAGGTTCATGACCCTAACCCTAACCTCTAAACTTCAGAAACACTATTTTCTACTGTATATCTAATTAAAAGTCTACAGTAAAATGAATATTTTATTAAGTTTGTATTTAGTTATGCTTTCTTTTTTTAAAAAAGAATTTTATTGGTTTTTAATATTTGGGGGGGGAAAGGGTAGGTGGATATACAAAAAAAAAAATTGGCAGCTCCATCGTGCTAGAGGTAGGAATGTCTCCAATTCTCACTTTTTACAGGAAAAAAAACAAAAGATAAAAGATAAGCAGAAACAGCATCTTATTATACATTGTATCAACCATATGTTCAATCATCTCTTTTGCCACTTTCTAATATATCAACAATTAGAATGATATTCCAGATATATTTATTTTTGTGACCTGAGTCTTTCCATTATTGTTCCCTCCCCCGTCCCCAGGCGGAACCGCAGCCCCTCCCTCCTTCATGTCTTGTGTGATGTTGCCTTTTTCACAACTTATATTTCCGTCCTCTAGGAGGGCACTATGTTTTTTAATGAAGGCCTCTGCCTCCACAATTGTGTTAATTCTAATTCTGTTTCCCTCCCAGAAGATCAGCATTCCTTCTGGCAATAACAATCTAAACCAAATTCCCTTATTATATAATTTCTTTGATAAGGAGGAATACTTCCTCCTCTTATCTCTTATTTTTTTAGGAATTTGCTTAAGAATGGCAATTTCTTTATCTTTATATTTTAAAGCCGCAGCTGAGCGAGTCCGAGAAGACAGGCAAATCCAAAAGTGAAAATTAACCCTCTGTCACAGTTCCAAGCCAAGAAGTCACTATAAAAAAAAAGGAAATCAAATAGTCCAAATCCAGAAAGACCATGTAACAGGAGAGGCTCCAAGAGTCCTTCAGGGGGGATAATATAAAGCCAGACTTTCTTCAAAGGTAGTTTTAAAAGGCAGACTTCATTTATAAGTGCGAAGAAGAAGAAGGAATCAGGCCATCTTGGCTCCTCCTCGGGATCAGGAGCAGAACATTAAAAACTTCCATAAAGCTTTCAAAACAACTCAGCAATCAGCTCTTGCAGTTATGATATAAATCTTTTCACATAGTTAGTTCAAGTGGCTAATTCAATTCTTTGCTCTCTATCTCCATTCCGAGATTGAGAGACAGTCCAAATGCCGCTTTGCCTGAGAGGGGTAGAGGAAAAAAAGCAACCCCCCTCCAATCTTCCTACTGCAAACAGATTGGATTCACAACTTGTAAAAAAGCCGCTACTCGTCAGTTAAAAGCAATTAAGGAGATTGGAGCGAATTTCTCACCTACAGCACTTCAGCCGCTGCATGTAGTTAACTCTTTCCTTCCGGTATCCATTCAGCGAATGGGCTGTTATGCACCCCCTATGCTCCCCGGCTCCTAAGGCGAAACTGGAGACCCCTCCCCATGGCTGCCGCCTAACCGGGGGGGTTCCAGCAAGCCTCCCTACGGCAGGTGGTCCCTCCAAGAC
The DNA here is from genome assembly GCF_964273705.1 of Natrix helvetica. Classification (NCBI taxonomy): domain Eukaryota; kingdom Metazoa; phylum Chordata; class Lepidosauria; order Squamata; family Natricidae; genus Natrix; species Natrix helvetica. Next base: position 104,699,969 of record NC_138552.1, on the reverse strand, counting down.
CGCCTGTGCTCCTAAAAGGAGCCCACCGGAGAAGCGAACAGCGGAACAACGTCCATCGCCTTCGGAAATCGGAAGTGATCTCCATTTAGTTATGCTTTCTGTTCTTTGCCAAACTTTCCATAAAAATATTGACCCCTTGGTCAACTTGCTTATTAGGGGGGAAAAGTTTACTTTATTAGAAAAGTAAAACAATGCTGTTCACATCAAAGATTCCCTATAAAGTTATCCTATCAGTGTAAAAGTATTTAAGGCTACCCTTTTCTGTTTTCCAATCATTTTTACATGTAAGTCCTATTTTATGGGTGAAAACTTAGAATATTATTTCCCCTTGTTTGTATAGGATTTCTTTATTTGCTTCCATTATTGCTTTGTGCTGGAGTATTATTTCCTCTTATTTGAAGAGTATTATTTTGAAGAGGAATATTTATTTATTACCATTATTATTTTATACTGCTTGCAAATATTAATATCAAAGAATTAATTGATCTTAAGTTAATTCAGTCTTAAAGCATAACAAGGAATTGTCTCAAAAGTGTCCACAGCAATCTTTTGTATTGTTGATAGGGTGTCTTTTGTAAAAAACCAACCCTTGAATTTGTTTGCATCCTAACCTTGATTTTTTTACAAATAACTCAAGGTGGTGACTATATCTCACAGAATTTCCTCCTCCTATATTCTCCACAACAACAACCCAGTGAGGTGAGTTTGGCTGAGAGAAAATGAACGGTCAAAATCACCCAGCTAGCTTTTATGACTAAGGCTAAACTTGAACTCACTGTTTCCTGCTTTCTAGTCTGGTGCCTTAACCACTTTTACTTTTTTAAACTTTTTTTTAACTTTTACAGCAGGAGAGTTTCTTTTACTCAGCATGTATTTTTCTTTTATCTAACCCAGGGTAACATTTTACTCTAGTTCCATTTCAGGACCAACATTTTTGAATATTTTCATGAGTTCCTCTGGATGCTTTTTACTCCAAGATTTCTCTTGAGATGCTTTGCTTTCAGAATGTTTTATCCTTTGAGGTTAGGAGTAGTTCCATACTCTTTTTGTGCACTCTTCCATAAAAATGCCCAAGCAGAGCTATGCTAATATAGATAACTTGTGGTTAGTTTGGGCATGTGAGCTTTCTTTTTCACCGAACAGGAAAGGAGAGAATTGGTATGTTTATTCCCATAGGATCCTCTGCAATCAATTGAGACTAGGTAATAAAGCCATCATATTTTATAACTTCACAAAATATTTTAAAAGTAGAAGAGCATCATTTTTTCCTTTCCTTTCCTTCAAATTCCTGCCTATTGTAGAAAGTCTCTTTGTCCAAACTACTGTTCAAATTAACTCCTAATTTCAACTAGGATACTACAGTTCCCTGCACTATACAGATTACATTTGAAAGCTGCCTGAAATGTTTGCCAACTTTGCCAAGCTAGAAATACAAAATAAAACTGTTTTGAAATAAATAGAGCATTAAAGCAGCAGAGTTCTAAGGAAAACTAAGGACTACCCAAGGTTTTGCCAGGTTGGAAACCAGATTTCGTCAAATAAAGATCTACTGAGACCACTGTATTCATTTCAATGGATTCCCTATAGCATTGGCTAAATCCAAATCCATTCAATAAATTATTGAATTAAAAAGTATTCACTGTCAAGCGATCAAATATCTACATTTAAAGGAATGGGTGGAAACTAATCAAGGAGAGAAGCAACTTAGAACTAAGGAGAAATTTCCTGACAGAACAATTAATCAGTGGAACAACTTGCCTCCAGAAGTTGTGAATGCTCCAACACTGAAAATTTTTCAGATGATGTTGGATATCCATTTGTCTGAAGTGGTGTAGGGTTTCCTGCCTAAGCAGGGGGTTGGACTAGAAGACCTCCAAGGACGCTTCCAACTCTGTTATTATATTATATTATATTATTATATTATTATATTATATTAATTATATTATATTATATTATATTATATTATATTATATTATATTATATTATATTATATTATATTATATTATATTATATTATGTATTTATTTAATCATTTACTCATTAATACGCAGTAAATCAATTCAGAGACTTACTGCTTATCACTGGATAGCACATCATTTAATTATTAATTTGTTTGTAGTATATTTAAGGTAGCAATGTTTCCTACTATAAAAATATAATAAAATGCACATCAGCACAATGTTAATAAAATCTTCTGAAAAATCAAAAGTCTATTTAAATTGAATATTTTTAATAGGGAAATAGGCTTGATGCAAATAAAATTTACAACCAGCATTTCTTTAAATGTTTTGCCAAATACACTATTTTTCGATGTAAAAGACTGCAACGTGGAAAGATAGATTACTAAATCTAGTAGTAACTGTGAAAGGGATCTTGGAGTCCTAGTGGACAACCATTTAAATATGAGCCAGCAGTGTGCAGCAGCTGCCAAAAAAGCCAACACAGTTCTAGGCTGCATCAACAGAGGGATAGAATCAAGATCACGTGAAGTGTTAATACCACTTTATAATGCCTTGGTAAGGCCACACTTGGAATACTGCATTCAGTTCTGGTCGCCACGATGTAAAAAAGATGTGGAGACTCTAGAAAGAGTGCAGAGAAGAGCAACAAAGATGATTAGGGGACTGGAGACTAAAACATATGAAGAACGGTTGCAGGAACTGGGTATGTTTAGCTTAAGAGAAAGAAGGACTAGGGGAGACATGATAGCATTATTCCAATATCTCAGAGGTTGCCACAAAGAAGAGGGAGTCAAACTATTCTCCAAAGCACCTGAGGGTAGAACAAGAAGCAATGGGTGGAAACTAATCAAGGAGAGAAGCAACTTAGAACTGAGGAGAAATTTCCTGACAGTGAGAACAATTAATCAGTGGAACAGCTTGCCTCCAGAAGTTGTGAATGCCCCAACACTGGAAGTCTTTAAGAAGATGTTGGATAGCTATTTGTCTGAAACGGTATAGGGTTTCCTGCCTAGGCAGGGGGTTGGACTAGAAGACCTCCAAGGTCCCTTCCAACTCTACTATTGTATTGTATTGTATTGTAAAGGTATTTATTGTATTCATCAAACCAATTTATATAGCTGACCAACTCACAAACAGCAACCCTGGGCAGTATACAACAGAGATAAAAACTATTAATACATTTTAATAAATGTTTTAATAAACTTAAAAAATATATAAATACTAAACTAAAACAAAGAATAATCAAAAAGATATTAAAAATAGCTGACTAACCTCACTAGTTCACTCATCCCCTAGTGTTCCTATCTCTGCTAGTATAACCAGGTACTGAGAGACCTCCAGAAGCTCAATAATGAGGCCAACCTTGTCCTTGTAACTATTAATAACCATTTAGTACTATTTCTCTAAAAATAGCAAAATTCTGCTAAATTATTTATAAACTTTGCCCACAAATGGATGCCAACAATCTTCAATCTTAGGGGTTTTGCTTGTTTAATTTTATTGAATTTATTATTGGTGAATGACCAAAGCAAATTTTTCTGTCTGACTAACTAAAGATGTAAATAAATTCAACCGTATAGTACAGCCTTTATTGTCATTGTATAAAATAAATATATTGAGATTGGTTAAATGTAATATATTGTATAATCTTACTGTGGCCAATTTCAAATATTGTTGCTTCTATGGATCAGATACCATAAACATTCCATTTTTCATGTCAACTAAATATGCTATTTTATGCTGTAATAATCAGTATTTCTTATTTTGGAATCTACTAAGAGCCTACTTAAAATGGAAATAACAGCTTCATATAGAATATATACATGTGTAACAAACTTGGCCTAGTTTTTTAAAGTGTTTATTTCTTTAAACAGTTGAGCTGTCTCCTTAAGCCATACAAACTGCTGAAAAACTCTTCAAAAATGTTGACAGAGTTGTCTTTCTAGACAAATGTAATTATTTTTATTATTCTTTCAAAGCTTAAACTAGATTAATTACTTAGGTGTAAGCTACAAGTTAGATGTGTGATTTGTTTCTCAGATTCGCTTCTTGATAAGGACAAGTTAGCCACATTACATCCAGGACCACTTAAGTCTTCCCATGTTGTTTTATTTATTTAAATCAGTGCCCCCAATCTTTTGAGCACTAGGCACCGGTTCCAGAGAGAGGGGATTTTCTGCAGACCATAGGGGGCATGGTTTCATGCCCTGCTCGCATCCTGAATATGAACAGATGGGGCTTCACTCCTTTATGCAGCCCAGTTTCTGCTGCATCACAGACCGATGCCAGTCCATGGACCGGAGGTTAGGGACCCCTGATCTAAATAGTTCCTTTGCAGGTGATATTTATTCTATCAGGGAAAAACAGAAATACAAACATCTAGCTCACTTTCCAATCTGAAAGGAGGAAAATCAGAAAATAAATATATGACAGAGGAGAAAAATCTTCACAGTCAGCTATATAGTTCTTAGTGTGTACGTGCATATGTGTATTTATGTTTGTGTGTGTGTATACCCTAACCCTAACTCAAAGTTATGCCTAAGAAATGTACACAACATATCTTACATACTATTTCAATAAACTTTTAAATGTTTCTTATTCTGTCCAAAAATGTTTAATTTTGTTGATTAAGTAAAATTAACTGATCTCCAATATATGTACAATACAATTTACTTGTTAATTAATTTAATGAAGATTTTCAGAGTCAAAAAAAAAAGAATGAGAGAAGCAGATGCAGAAAAAAAGGCAGTTATGCCAGCCAATTTCATCCCTTTCACATTAGGAATAGAGAACTATAGAAACAACAATGTAGAAATGTTATTGTCCTATTTAAATATAATATTTTTGTTTTCCACTTGATTTCAAGTATTATCTTTTTATTATTATTTTCTTCAAAATGACACTCCAATATTTCATTTACTATATAAATGGGATCACTGATTTAACCTCCTCCAAAGTTTTTCTACAAATGTTTTCTTATGTTCTATTATGGTTATATACACTGCCCTTATCCCCTATGAGGAAAATATTCTGATGTCTAAATGAAAGATGAATTCCTGCTGCTTTTTTAAAAAAGCTTTGTTTCAAATCTTAGAGTACTAACATAATCATCATGCTGATAGATGTTAGTAAACCATTATGTTATCAAATTACTTGACACCAACACGTCAATCTTCCCTTAGTATATTACTATTGACTTAGTTTAAAAAAAAGAACACAACTTTCTTTTAATTTAGACAAGATGCTCTAAATTATAAGAGCCATTTTTCCTCTTAAACTTTATACATAAAGTGCATAAAGATACATACTGCTGGAATACTAAAAACCATTATATACTATAATATCAAATATTGCTTTGCCAGGAGCTTAAAACTTCATGGTACTCAAAATGCCATCTTTTTATGTAATCTTGAGGAGTCTGGTAATGCAGATATTTAAAGCAATCAATTATCTGATTATTTTAAAATTCAATCTATCTAGACATCTGCTTTAAATACTAGGATAAAGGAATACAGAATAAATAAGACTATTACAACTATGTAATAGAAAAATTACTTACAGATATATAACAGCTGTAAACATAGTGACAAGAATAATTCTGAATAAAAGCTTTTAAGATCTGAAGCCACACTAACGGTTTAGGGATAACATTCCTTCTGCACTTAATGAAAAGACACACATTAACAATGAAATATTTTGAATACAAGGAATAGATCACTATTTTTCCTATTCTCATTCCGTTGTAGAGCAGATTATCATTCTTCATATTCTATAAAAAAAAATTAAAAATTGTTTTACAGTACTTAAGTAATAATTCTGTTTCTTGTCTCCCTTCTCTTTCCTCCTCCTGTGAAGATGCTTTGGAGGAGGAAAGGAAAAGGAGGAAGATGCTAATACCACAGAAACACACACCCTACTTCTGAAGATTTAATATATAATTAGAATTAAAAGAATAATAATCTTTCAAATACTCAACTTCCATTTTACCCAAGAATGATCAAAGCATAATGAATAATGTTTTCTCATCAGACCTGAAGATTTGTCTAACAATGTAGCAACATTAGGCTTGCAAAATTATTTAGCAGGAAACAGATTCCACTTATTTCAGTGAAATAAGTACCTTAAAACTGTATTTCAGTCAAATATTAAATCAAAAATACATAAACCTTGGCTGTAAGTTTGGCAGCAACCACACTGTAATTTGTAGCAATTTTGTAATGAAATAAGCTATTATGTAAAATTTCTAACTGATTTCCCTCCTCAAAGGTATCTTTAAATCTATATTGTTTACAGATTTAAACAATCTGCATGGGGCAAAAAGCTCCATATTTAATACATAAAGAAAAACAATTTAAATCAAACAAAAGGTAAAATAAGCTTAAATTTCCTTGTAGTATCTATAAAACAATAGATGACAATGTTTAAAAAGGTTTACAATTTAATCGGGATTTTGTTATTTAAACAATTTTTGCAGATACAATCTTGAAGCCATTTTTCCCACTCTCCAAGTTTTAAAATTAAAGGTGTTTACTTTTAAAGAAATTGATTTGGTACAGTACAGAAAAGTTAATCTCTCAACTACAGTATATTAAATATACAGCCTTCATGAGGACATATATACAAGTGTATTCATTCTTTTACTATATACCAGTGGGTCTCAAACTTCCTAATGCTGCAGCCCTTTAATACAGTTCCTCATGTTGTGGTGACCCCCAACCATAAAATTATTTTATGTTTTCTGTATTTTTTTTTGAAAATATGTGTTTTCTGATGGTCTTAGGCAATCCCTGTGAAAGGGTCGTTCGACCCCCACAGGTTGAGAACCACTGCTATATACTGAAAAGTTTATCTAGATTCAAGTATTTGATGGTTAATGACTTTTCATACATGTATAATAAAGTAAAGATTGTAGTTCATGACTATTAATGTACTATACAGCAGTTTTTCAATTTTCAACTATTATAAATTTAAAAAGCAAGAGTGTTATTTTTGTACATCATAATGTACTAAATTATTGTGAAGCTCTGGTTTGGAAATATTCTTAGAACTGAGTAAAGCTGGAGGATCTTCCTAAAGGACAGGACAAAACCCAAAAATTTAAGGCCAACTCTTTGATAAATCATAGTGCTACAAACAAAAGAGAAAGCAGCTACTGCAGGGAAGGCACAACTCTATTATTTCTTTTCATTCTGAAGCATAATTAGACACTTTAAAAATTACAAAATGAATACTAAGGGGAAAAAATCATAATGAACCTCTGAGATGAGAAACTAATTGGGACTAAGTACACAACAGCTTACATTTAATCCTGTTAATCATCACACAAAAAAGAAATAAAAGACTCACTTTTCAGCCATCTCTCTGGACGACTGGGCTAAAATAACAGCATGACTAAATCTGACATTGACCCCTTGGCCCTGTTAGAAGTTTAAAGAATTCCTTTGAGTCTTCTGAGATCATTTCCTCCCACCCCCCCCACCCCCTGCTCAACAACTCCAAAAGAGTGGGCTAGTCCCATACATTTGACAATGTTTTTGCAAAAAAGTAGCATAAAGAATGGTGACACAGAAATTTTGTTGTATTGGTTATAGCACTCTAACATTAGATTGAGAACATGTTCAAGAACTGGGGGAAACTATACATTAGCATATTTTATTTCAAGGTTCTGGATAGAATTCTTTGAATTCTTCTACAAGAACAAAAGAACTATGCCTAAAATCACAGGAGGCTGTGGTTAATCAAACCAAGTAGGTACATTGATGCAAATTGTATAAAAGGGGAAAGAGTTATATTTATTGTTTTAGTCTTTAGCAAATTGACTAATATTTGGAAATCAAGATGTCATATCAAAATCCACAATCGTGCTTTTTTCTTTAAAAAAAAGTACAACAGAAACAGAATCTTATGGGCAAAGGTTTTTGAAGAAACATTATTAGCAGGAAAATATTCCTTTAAAAATAAGATAATGACATGTAACATCCAAAGTATGGTACAAAGACCCCTTCAGCAAAATCCTATCTGATCATTCAACTTTGCAAAATGAAGAAAAGAGGAATGGTAAAGTCCTCGTTTTGCAGGAAGGAAATTAGCTTTCCCCCATAAAGTTTGTGAAGAACAGAGCTGTTCTTATAGGCCATCACTTGCTAACATGTTCCCCGCCCTGCTCAAATAAAACAACCCTTGTCAGTTCAGATGTCTGAAAGAAATGTGCCTAAGAACTCTGCATCATAAAGAATTTAACTGGTAACTTTATACAAATTGGCAGCAATCCTCTTTACATGTGAATATTTTAAGAACTCACATACTACAAATGTAAACTGATTTTTCTCTCTGCTTCAGTAAGCTGCCCTGAATGTTGCTCCTCATATCCTATCATTGTCTTCCTAAACAGAGTACAAACCCTATCTAATCCTTTTAACTTTTTTTATTCTGTTAAAACAGAATTATAAGTACATGTCAGCCTAACATTGTACATTGGTTAAATAAATAAATGACCGCCAAGGCTACATTTATAGCAATTTCCCCCCTTATTGTAATTGTCATTACTATTTAGAAAATCACTTATTTCTCAGAAAACTGGTTTGACTTCAGAAGCCAGAAGGATCCACAGCACTCAGATTTTGTTACTGCTTTTGATCCAAGATATGGCAACATTTTATTTTTACATAAGGTGAGTATATCATAATAGAACACTTTGATTGTTGAATAGCTTCTCTTTACACTGAAAAAAAATCCAAAGATTAACGAGTTATGGAGAAGAATCAGGTGAAAATTCTCCAAAGGATTTTTTAATATTTATTCTTTGTGTACAAAGCATCTTGGAGCCATTTAAAGATTAAGAAACAGGTAATGATTGAAGTGTCCTGTGATCCATAGAAAATGATAATTAACATATTGGTCTTTAAGGTGCCAAAACACTGAAGGAAGAAAAGTTTCAGCCCACATGTGAGCACAGACACACAAAAGATTATCAGTGCTCTAGCAACTGTATATTTTTCCAAAGTAAATTATATACTAGGAACAATGTTTGCATACCCTGATGGTGGATGCATCCTTTTACATGCGAGAAAGGAAAAGCCATGCACTACAGGAACCTTTTTTTACGCACTGATTAAGGAAAATAAATTTTAATCTATATATACATTCTAGAAACACAACTTTATGCTAGAATTAATCTTCTTAAGTGTTTTGAATTCCATTTTAGATTAGATTTCTGCCATATCCTGTCACAACTCTCATAAGATTATAATACTTGTACATTTCTGAAAGTTCTCCAAAATATACACACTTGATGAATTTATCAAATTTTGCTTGGCACCAATAGCTGAAAAAACAAACTAAAAACAAATTTAAGGTTAATAGTCAAGCAATCCAAATGTTGATTTTATTATTGTTAAGTTATTTTGTGAAAACATAAATATAAATACAAAATTAGATATAAATCTGATGCATCTTGAAGATATTAAAATGTAAAAATATAAATATGTAGGTTGTGAATTATACAAAGTATTTATTATTTATATTAGAAAATCAAAGAAGTGGTTGGTCCCAAAGTTCACCACGGCATTTAATTGAAATATTTAATGTCATAAAATTGAACCTTTATTTTAATAGTTTTATAACATGCTAGAATGCATTCAAATTGAGACTTACTTATTATAATACAATTTATTTCCAAGTAATTCTTGCTACGATACATGAATAAGTTCCAAAAAACATGTTTCAACAGTGCTCTATGACTTTTTAAAAGTATCACTGCATTAAGGAACAAATATTAAATACTAACCTTGTCCAAGACAACTATTTAAACAAGTTAACTGGCATATTGGAAGACTAAAGCTTGGCTAAAGTTGTTTCAATTTTATAAATGTTTGCAGTTGCTGTTACCTACCAGCAATTGCTTAAACAATACTGAAATAAATGTAAAAATGTATGTTTACAAAATATGACTGCTGGGAATGCTGCCACATATGTATAACAATTGGACAGTTGATCACAATGCACAATACCTTTGAAAATATGTTTCAAATAATGTAGCACAATGTGAAGATTTAACTATATTCTTTCACTCTATATTTTACATTCCAATTCTTCATTTTGTTCAAGGGATTAATATTTCATTTTTAATTCTTAGTTTCATTTAGAATAATATAATGAATTTTTAAAATACTGTGTATAATTCTGTGCAAAGAGATTAGACATTTTCATTTTATGACCTTTTGCCTGAAATGACAAAGAGCATACTAAATTGTAGCATAATTCAAACTTTCTACAAATAACAGGGTTTTTTTTTTCTTTTCACATTATATTTTGACAATAGTTACACTGGAGAATCAGTTTGCCAAAGGGTTTTTTTTTTCCCTCCCAAAATGTTAAATTTTCTGGTAACATTTTATATAGAAACAGAAAGTTCATTTCCCCGTTCATCCACATAGCTCAAATGACAACGAAGAGCTTCCCAACCTGCAAGACTTATAAATAGAAAGCGATAAGGAAGAAAGATCAAACTAAGAGAAGTAGAAAAATTCCTCACCTACCAATCAACAGAATGACAACAACAAAAAGTGAAAAGTCGCCCAGAATATATGACCATGTAAGCATGGGCACTCTTGCAGAAAACCTAGTCTGCAATCCAAAGCCATGGGAAATTTAAATTAGTTAAAGCCAAGGTCCACAATAGGCAGAGAAATCTGTACAGATAAAAGAGACTGCTACAGCTCTAGGTGTACTTAGTTTAGATCACTAGAGATTTCTGCCTGAACTTTATTAGTTTTATTAATTTTTTTTAAATAATCAAGAGATTCAAGTGTATCCACATTACACTGTAAAGAAGATTAACTTTTTTTCTTTTAATCAAATATCCATATGCATGTGCTGTTCCTAGCAAAGGGTAGATGATTCCCATTGCTTATTACAGCTCCAGGGTGCATAGTGTTATAATAATGCATGGTTAAAGAGCTCCTGATGTTTAAATACTGTTAATATTGCTAAAAACAAAGGCACAAATTAGGGCAAGTAAAAATAAAACATTAAGTTTAAGTTGATTTAGTTTTTTAAAACCAAAGGTATTCATCAGGTCATAGATGCTGCAATGCAATGACAAAGTCATTTTATGACATTAACTCTTAATGTTGCTCTCAGCAAATTCCAAGTTAAATTATACAGCTGCTTGTTTTATAAATTAACACTGGTAAACCAAGTGAGGTGGCTGCAAAATTATTACCAATTGTTGGAATAAAATGCTTTCCTTTAAAAATATTTTTGGCGTATTTGTTGCATTATGAAATTTGGCAACAAAATAGAAGATTTAAGTCAGGCACATGCATTGCTTTTTAAAATATGGATCCATGTGTTCCTATACAAAGGTAAGTTGCCATTCCCTTCATCAATGTATCTGAACACTAATTCTGCAGAGGAGGATATTTTTCTCTCTCTAGATAAACATATATGTCATTACCTCACCTCTAAGCTTCTAAAAATGTTGCTATTTTTAATAGAAAGAATAAAATTGGTATTTTAAAGAATAAGGCTTAAAAAAATTCTGTAAATAATAGAATGGCAATAAAAAATACCAGCCTCCAAAATGTGGCTCCCTAAAACAGCAAAAATCAAAAATTACTAAAATACTGCTAATAGAATTTTTTTCATAGTTTTCAATTCCATGGTGAATTTTATTTTATGATTATTTTACCAGCTCACTTATAATTTTTCTTAGTTCTATTGTAGAAATGGACTAATGAACATTTAAATAATATTTTATGTAATTATTTTTTAAAGCAAAGAACAGTTCTTTTATTGCTCTTCAAAGCTGTTTCATCTAGAAAAAAGGTATAAAGATATAGAATTCACCCCAACAATATAGTATAAATGCTGCTGTTTATACTAGACTGCCAAATCTTAAGTCTTTCTAGCGTTAAGTACAATATTTACATCTTACTGTTATAAAGATTTTCAGTTTTGTTTTAGGAATCTCTTTAACTTTGCTATTATATATATTAATTCCAAGAATGGTTGTAATTTTATATATTTAATACTGATCTACAAGCAAAAACAATGAAGATAGTGCTCAACATCATTCATAACAAGAGCAGAATAATTTCTCATAATGTGAAACATCTACAAATATTTATTAAGGAAATAAAGGTTGATAGTAGGTATCTCCACATTTTTCAAAAATTGTCATGTGGAAAACTGAAAAATGATCAACAAGGAAATTGAGAAGCTGTTTTTCAAGCATGATGAGGTAGTTTTGTTTATTGTTGTTGCTGTTATAACATAATAGCTATTAATTGAAGACTTTAAAATTTATAAGCACAAGGATTAGGCCTTCATTTCTCGCTTAAAGGTTCCATAGCAAGTGATGAGGGCAGAGGCCCTGGCATTAGATAAAATGAAGAATCTTATTTAAAACACAGCATCAATTTAAAAGTTTAGAACATTGAGACAAAGGGATCAGTACAAAAAGTGTGAATGAAATACTGTAGTGGATACTGAACAAGGACATGATTATAAATAGCTACGCATTATAGCATTTTAAAAGTAAAGTGCTGATCTATTTTGCTACAAAGATCGGAAAGCTTTCAATCTGCTGAACATTTTCTCCAAAATGCATTGCAATTTGATCCTACTTGTGAAGCACAATGACATTCAAGCTATATCCTTTTACAATATTGGATGCTAGGGTTAATAATAGCAATATTAATATCCACATTTTAAAAGTGAGCCATTATATTAAATGCAAATGTTTCTTAGAGTTATTACATTAGGAAGAAGGTATTCTTCAAATACCCTAATAAGAAATGATAAAAGGATAAACTTAAATCATACTGTCAACTGTAAATATAAAGGATTTGGCTTCATTAGTATACCAGCTGTCGTGCTAGAACACTAAAAATTGTTTTTAGTTAAAAAGAACAGCACTGTGACTAATACTGCAACAACATATTGGGGGGATCAAAAGATCACAGTGACACATGCACACATTGCTAAGTGTGATTATCCACTCTATTTTTTATTTTAAAAATATGTAACTTCTATAGAGTCATATATGCGAGATGAGTAGCTGTATAAATTTACCAAATAAATAAATAACCATATTTGTAAAATAGTAACAGCTGCATTTGGGCATCAGAATTAACCACCGCACACCGTTATGGAAACATATTGTGGGGATTATGTCTCCCTTTCTCCTCAACTGCAAAGAATTTTGAACATGTTCTATATATGTTTATTCACAATCGATTATTTTATCAAAGAAACAACAAATGGAATTGTTGGTTGAGAAATAATGAACATTCTTTTACTTCTCCAGCCATACAGTCATATGAAGGAACAGCCACAACAGCCCTTATCTGTGAATGGCATCTAACTTTTTCCATAGTAGCAGCCATTTCTGGAATCATGGTTCAACGTTTTTTAGCAGCATGGATTCTTACTAAGGAAGTAACAATGAACATCTTGAGTCAGACTTAGGGTTGTGCTGATACTGTAATACCTAAGTGACAGAAGCCCAAGATAAGACTTCTGTTGGCAGCCTGTCTAATCCAATGTTCAAAAGTCTCCCTGGCCACATGGACAAAACAGTCTCAGGGATTACAATCAAAACATATGGAACATGTTTTGTTTAAGGAATGGCTCCATAATCGTAAATAAGCCATTACAAATTTGACTGTCATACTATTTGCAACTTCCATAAAAGTGGAGGCTCCAATTAATTGCCTATTATCATTTTAGCTAAGATCAAATATAGAGGCTCCAATCCAAACACCCGGAGACCAATCAATTCAAAGGATTTTCTGAATACAGACAGGTTGATTCTAGAACTTGAGTCAGTATCTCATCTGATATTTAAGTCTCTGCCTAAAATGAAAAATAGGAAAGCTAATGATGCTGATGTGTGACTATAACAGAGATTGATTTGATCTGATCTGATCTGGATAAAGCTGAAGCTCAAGCTAGAATAAAATTCTAGTCACAGCAGATATAGTTGCAAGTAATTGAGGATGCCAATTAAAACAGAGATGATGAAAAATTCATTGGAAGCACAATTATAAACATATAAGCAAACAATTTTTGGGCTGCTCCTTCCAGGACATTAGGGAAGGGGTAGCTTATCTTACTTTAAACAAAGGAACAATATAATCTTAATGAACAAATTTTTAGATTTTTAATATTAAACAGCTACATTCGATTTAAGGCCTTCCCTTCCCGAGGCCCGGAAGAGGACAACTATCTCTCAACTCAAATTATAGGAAAAACAGATTTAGTTCCTATTCAAATCTGCATAATGGAATGAAAATGCCTTGATCATGATAACCACACAGGATGGGACATTACCTACTTTTTAAAAAAAATCTAGAAAAATAAAAAAAAACTGACAAGTTCTTCAAAGATAATCTCCTGGCCATCTCTAAAGGTCACAGCAATTCTGGTATCTTCCAAATTGGACCAAAATCCTTTGAGGCCACAAGACTTTTCATGGGCATTTTTTGTTTTTGACTCCAACCCACAGCAACCACTCACTCAGAACAATTATTTGTCAAGCACCCTCAACTTAAATAAACTGTTGAACACACAATTTCATTGAGGACTGCTGTTATTATTCCTTGTCTCTCTGGTTGACCCTATGCTGTCCAATCACCACAAAAGAGACTCAATCTCCATGATACTACAACTCACCCAATCTATTGTAACTGGAGTGACCAACTGTGGTCTAATGCTTTAGGGGAATAAAAGAACAGCATGGGTATCAAAACTAAAAACTAATTGCTATAAAGAGAGTTGAAAGGAACAGGGAATATTAAGGACAGAGGGTTCTACAACTACTTACAAATATTTCTCTTTTTTGTAGGAATAAATAATGGATATAAAATGCGTAAGACATTTCTGAAGAACAAGTTCCCAAGCATGCTGAAGAACAGTCAAAACTACATTTGGCAGTCTATATCAGAACCACAAGAGAAAATAACAAAAAACGAAGAAACATGGAGCTTCCTGGGTGTGGCAAGCAGCCCCAGAGCCATGTAGTTCTAGGGTTGCTTCCTGCCCAGTAAGGCACAGTGCAGGGCAGTCAAAAGGACAGAAATGGGGTAGGTAGATAGGCAGGTGGAGAAGGAAGGAGGCAGTCCCTTACTTTACTGTGACTTGGGACTGAGAGGGATCAAACCCAGAATGGATTGGCTTGGAGTGGGTATTCACTCAATGACTTGGAGTAGGTATTCACTCAAAGAAATGCCTGAACTGCAGTCACTAAGCAATGAAGTCATATGACTTCCTGTTTTACAACTATATCATTTAGATTTGATGGCTTAATGATGATGGCTTCTAACTCTACATGTATAAAAAAGCATCTGTTATTTAAATTACTGTATAACATCAGTAACATGTGCTATTTATATAGTATGTGCTGTGTATGTTACTCAATTAACTCATTCTTAGAAACTGAAAGGGGGAAAAATATAATGGAAAATCTTTTGTGACAGAGTATTTTTCCTTACTTTTAGCACTGAATTTTTACTTGCTTAAGATAGCTCTAATCCAGAGATTTGTTTCAAATGTTTAAGTGGTAAAAGATCCAAATCTCAAAGATATACTGAACACACTCATGAAAGATTTTGTTATTATTGTTACTTAACGCATGCCGATATTGGATAGTTAGCTTTTTTTAACTATTTTGTGTTTTGATTGGCAATACAGCAGTTACATGCCCAAGTAATAACATTTTCAATGAATAAATATTTTAATTGAATAGTTTGTTTGGCAAAAGTTGTCTTAGCACTATGGAGTACATTTTTAAAAAAATAGGAAACAGGTATCTATCCAATCATTTCTGTTACCCACTGATTTTATTTGAAAGCCAAATAAATAGAAAATGGTATGTTTAAAAAAAAGCTGAGTATAATTTAGGTCAACTGGCACTGTAGAGAATAAAGACAATGGAAATATATGGTTTAAAACATGGCCATCTACCAAGAAAAATGACCAAGACAAACTGGAGTACTTGTCAGTTTCCTTGAGAGCAAATGTGGATGGAAAAGAACAAAACACTTCTTTATCTCCAGAAAAAGGATGTTTCTATCTGACCCATTCACCATAGCAGCCATTTAATGAAAAATCAAATAACTCCTCAATCATTGCTATTCTATGACATACACTACTCACAAGATCCTTCCAAAGTTTCAGACATGTCCACCGTTTAAGAAAAATTATCTAAGTTGGTAGTATGTTTCTTCATCAATTACTAAGCTCTTTGGGCAAAAATTTATATTATGCCTGGGCCATCCAAAAGGATGCCCACAGAAGCAATGTCTACAGATTGCACAAGAGAATGGTGATTGAATCTTCCTTCCCACTGTTCTTCACAGTCAACTTCAAAGTGTGCTTCATAGATTTTTCCCACTGCCTTTGGAAGAAGAATGAGAATGCAAAACAAACTGCATAAAGAAAAACAGGGCAAATCCTTTTACAAAAGCAAAATGAGATTTGTACAAAAGTGAGCTGCTGGAATCAAGGGTGGTTTGTCACTCATGTAGTGCAGCCACTGCTAATTCGGAATAAATATAACCTTGTACTTTGTTTCCAGAGGACTCATCCAGGAGTCCTGTTTTCAGGGAGTAGAAAGACTGCAGAAGTAAAGGATGGCAGGAAAATTCTGATCCCAGAACAGAATTTAGGATAAACCAATAATTATACAACTCATTTGCTAAACTAATATCATATATCACATTTCTTCTTTGTGAATTACATATTGCTAGGCCTTTTAAAAGCTTGACTAGATGTACAATTCGAGGAGTCACTTATTTCAGATGGGCGGCTGTATAAATCCAATAAATAAATAAATATAATGTAGAAAATAAAAATATTAAGATCCGTATGCTTAAATTAAATGAATACTTGTGTTTAGGTGTTTCATACCTACCTCATATCTTCTGTGTTTTCTTGCTAATAGCATAGAAACCTAATTTTAAGTTTTTACTTGTAAAACAGTAACATATTCAGACAGCAAATCTTACAAAACACTCATCAGGCAATTGTCATTAAATACATTTCCCCTGTGAAAATTCCATATTTTGAATTAAGATGGGAATGAGAACATGACTAAAATTTCTGGTGCCTTTTTAAAGATGTTGGTGGAAGACAGGCAGAATGCAGATAATCCTTAATTTATGACAACAATTCAGACTGGACTCTCAATGTTGAGCATATTACATGGCTGGCTAAGGTGTGGATAGCATTTCTCAGTGGTGGCAGCACTACAGCTGAAGCCGAGATGTGACAGCGGTGGCAGCTGGCTGAGACAGCTGAAGGCCCAGGTTCTCTACTTCAGGCCCAGTGTTGGTCCTGTCAAATGTTGCTGGGAAGGACGACCTAAATTGGGGGGAGGGGGATAGATAGGGGGAGATAGTTGCAGTGTTCCTGTGGTGAGAAGTCTGAGCAGGCTGCCAAGCACCTGAATTTTTATCTTGTTACTGTGCAGGAGCTGTAACTTCAAACGCTGGTCATAAGTCTCTCCATTCAGCACCATCGTAATTTCAGTTGCTGAATGAATTGTCTTAAATCAAGGGCTATTTGTAAAGGAGAAACCAAGGCTATCCCAAATTTGTTTTCAAGAGACTTTATCACTTCTCCAAATACTATTCTCTCTTAATTGGAAATTTTAATGACTTAAATTATAATTTTACAGAATTTCATCAGTTCAAAAGTATACTGTGCCTTTTGTTTGTTTTCCTCATTTATTGCATCGGTATAATATTTGTAATCTTTTTATTGCAGATGCACATTAGGTTCACTGCAGTATGCCCTTCTTTTCTCACTAAGGTTACAAACTGTGGACATATCCCAGGAAGACTGTATTTCCGTATAAATAGGTGTAGGGCTATGAATGCCTTCCTGCTATTCAAACAACACAACCTGCTTTACAAAGGTACCATTGTATTTTATAGTGGTCATCATACTTTCATTTTCCTATACCTTAAACCTGTTTGACCCTTTATATTTACTCTTTCTATTGTGATACCTAATCTTCCTTGTAGCTGCTTGAAACCCACCTCACACACAAAAATACTAACCTCCACTGGCTGAAGTTCTACAGCCTTCAAGATTTAACAGGATATCATCATCTTTGTCATCTGCGGCACTTCCCAGCAGCATCCAGCTCTCCACATTATCACTTTCAGAGGATATACTTGACACATCAATGGCATCATCGCTGCTGGAGCTGTCCTCAGTTACTAAAACTCTATGAATCATGTGAACATCATCTTGGTTATTCAAGATTGCCCTTTCATCAGCCTTTCTTGTTTTCTTTGAATTTACCTTAATCTGATCCTCAGATTTCACGATAGGGCGGGAAGGGTGTTCAATATATTTTTTGGTACGAGGGTAAGCAGTCTTATTTAATTTACATAATGATGCTGTTGGCTTCTGGAGTTTACTTTCATAAATGCTATCTTCCTCAGGAGTATCAGATAATATTATGACATCTGAGCTATCTGAAATGTTAGCGTCACTATCTGAAATGACAATTAAGTTATTTCTCAGATCTTGTTCATTCTCCAATTTCTCTTTCTTCAAGGAGTTAAATTCTTCTTGTCCTTTGACATCCTTATTGTTATTTTCAGCGACATCCCCAAGGTCTTGTGCATAATGGACTTGACTGTAAAGATGGAATTCTACTTCACTATCAATGCTTGCTTCACTAGAAGACCCTTCAGAATAAGGATCATCTTCAAACGTGTCTGCATCGTCATCTCCACTGAACATCATGGTAAGTATTTTATCTAGGGGGGAAAAAGAAAGAAAAAAAGAATGAAGCTCAGGAAACCAATGCAGACATTTTCATTAATGCAGAGAACAAACTTTACAGTGAACAAAACTTCAGTCCATCTATTTTATGGTGCATTTCTATGCATGTTTTGGATAACACTGGCTCTATCATTCAAGAAATGGAGATCAGCACCGTGCCGTAGAGTCGGACATGACTGGCCAGGAAACCTTTACCTTTATCTCTTTATTCAAAATCAAGCCCCAATATGTTGAGTGGATTTTATGCTTTTGAAAGAAAACTTTTAACTCAAGGCAAAAGTCTCCATAAGATCTAAGTGCATACTGCATTAAAAATAAAAATACTAGAGTAATACTACAAACTTGTGAGAAATGTATTCCAAGGCTATGCAAAGTCACTTGCGCCTTTCAGCAGAGGGCCAAAAATCTACTTGTCAACCAAAAATTCTGCAGCTCTCTACTGCGCTGCATGCAGCATGAAGAGATGAGACAATCTGAGGATTCTTCATCAATTTACCCAAAAGACCTACTTGTGAAGAATTTTTTGACAGATACAAAAGAGATGTGATTTGGAAAATAGAAAGAAGAGGTGACTTATGGTACTCAGCGCCTGCAGTTGTGCAGATACTCCAGGTTGAATAAATTCTGTCTCTTTAGTGAAGCTCATCCCAAAGCAGATACCGTCCATTATTTCTTTTGCGACAGGCAATAAGGGAAAATGTTCTACCACGCAGGTGTCTCTATCCAAATAGGGTTCACAAATTTAAATGATTTAATGAGTCAAGAGTTTTTCTAAAACCAGCTTAAATATAAATACTAAAGTTATATGAATATTTCTGTGTATAGGTCTATTAATTTTAATGGATTAAAAAAAAGAGAGAAAACAATTACATTGGCATATGAACATAGGGAGAAAAAACTGAGAAGGATGAAGTCAAATAAACAATTTCTCTTGAATTCTTAAAGAAAACCAGGCCCTGGGTTCTCTTGAGAGGAGGGAGAGACAGTACTAGTTCCGGCACATAATTGGAATCCATTCAGATGGTAACTAACATAGCCCAGACAAGGAACAATAGAAGAAATACATGCCAAACAAATGAGGAAAAAAATTCCAACTCTTTTCATCAAGCTCTCTGAAGTTCACTAAGCTCTGACCTCACTGAGCATTTCAGTAATTTATAAATGTTGTTAAATATTTACACACCACGTTTTCCAACTGATTAAAGTGGCTTACAACCAACAAACACATTTAATAGCATCAATAATGTATAGCTTTCCAATTAATGCACCACATCAACCAAAACCTAGCCTTTAAAAATATTTTTATGTGACACTGTACACATTTATTTAAAAACAAACAAACAACAAATAGCAGCCAATTTATTTCTCAAAAGATTCCTGAATTTTGGAACAGTCATTGTGAAAACTCTGTATTAGGTCATGTAATCTTGCCAACAACCAAGCCAAAAAAAATATCCCTATTTGTTTTATTTTTATACTGTCACATTCAAAATAACTCCCAGCAGTTTAATTCACAAAAATAATTAACAAAGTAAAACCTAACATTTACAATAATACAATAGTTGCATTGGTGTCCACTGACTACCCACAGATGCTTTCCAATAGTTCTGTCTTAATAACTTCTGGAAGCCCAGCAATGAAGGCATCAACCTAATTTCCAAAAGAGGTTATTGCATAGGATACACAGACTGCAAATGAGACTTTGTGTGAAAACACTTATTCCATTCATCGCACACACCCAAAAGAAGACTAAAAGATACTAATGTTGGACCAAATTGGATGAGTTAAGAAAGACACTTCTATACAGAAAATTTATAATCCAATGCCAAATTATGCAGGGCTTTGTGGGTTAAAACCAGGACTTTGAACCTGGAAATCTACTAATAATCAACACAGCAACCATAAAACAGTTATTTTACGATTATGGTGATTTTGGCTTGTTAATATACAAGATGCTCTATTTTGTACCAATTGTAAGTAGTCTTCAGAGGAAGACCCATCTAGAGCACATTGCAGTAATTTAAATACTATCAATAGCTACAGCACTTAGACTTATATACCACTCCATAGTTCTTTATAGCATTCCCTGAGTGGTTTACAAATGTCAGCATATTGCCTCAACAATCTGGCTCCTTCGTGTGCCAACCTCAGAAGGATAGAAAACTGAGTCAACCTTGAGCCCATCAAGATCAAATTCATGATCTGGGGGCGTTCCACCAGGTTCGCCTGGTGCACCAATTGCGCCCCCTATTGGACCGGGATGCCCTTCGCACAGTCACTCACGCGCTGGTGACGTCCCGCCTAGACTACTGTAATGCTCTCTACATGGGGCTTCCCTTGAGATGCACTCGAAGACTGCAGCTGGTCCAGAACGCAGCCGCGCGGGTGATTATGGGGAGTACGAGATACTCCCATATAACACCTCTCCTGCGCGAGCTGCACTGGCTCCCTGTGGTCTATCGGGTGCGTTTCAAGGTATTGATTACCATCTTCAAAGCGCTCCATGGCACAGGACCTAGCTACATGAGGGATCGCATCCTGCCCCATACATCCCTACGACCAATCCGCTCTCACAGAGAGGGACTTCTCCGGGTGCCGTCCACTAAGCAGTGCCAGAGGGCGGCGCCCAGGAGTAGGGCCTTCTCTGTGATGGGCCCAGCCCTCTGGAATGACCTCCCCCCGGATATTAGGATTACCACCGACCTCCGCTCCTTCCGTTCAAAACTCAAGACCCACCTTTTTCAACTAGCAGGCCTGGCTCAACCATAGCTCCATTTTATTCCTCCTGGCAATTTTTAAACTTGTAATTTCTATTGGGGTTTTAATTTAACTTATTTTAATATTTCTGTTATTATAATATTGTATTGTGTTTTATACCTCCTCCGTACAATGTGTAATTTTATAATATGTGTTTTTATTTATTGTACGCCGCCCCGAGTCCCTTTGTGGAGAGGGAGCGGCTAACAAATTTAATAAAATAAATAAATAATAAATAAATAATGGCTGTGGGCACAGTTGCAGGCAGATTTGGTCTGCAATACTGCATTCTAACCACAGTGTCCCACAGCTAATAAATATATGCATGAATCACTATGACAAAAATCTTCCCAGTCCAATTAAGGTCACAATTGGCACACAGCCAATTTTGGGAACAGGTCCCACCGCTGCAACTTCTATTTTGAAATAGGCCGTAAGTCAAGGAAGAGCACCAAGTTGGAGATAAGCTCTTTCAGCTAAGGTCTACTTCTTTTGCACAAGCAGTAACCTGTCTTACATGAGTTCAGATTGTTTCAGCCTATTTCATCTCATCCAAATCCAAACAGCCTCCAAACACCACTTTGAGGTTTCCATAGCCTCTCCAATTCACAACATTTAAACTATTTTAAGCCCATTTTATATATTTTGGGCAACTCAAAGCAGTCAAAATACCTAATTCCAATATCACATTCTGGTTGAAAATTATGGAATTTACATTTCAATAATATTAACAGGACTGCAAGTTACCCAAGTTTAAAGTCAATATTCTATATGGGATTTAAAAAACAATGACAGTCAATAGAGCATAAACTATGAAGAATACTTGCACTTTCTGATACCTTTCAGCACATGTATAGGAGGATTCTTGATCAGCTGAGATTTCATATAGCTTTCAATTACAATCTTGACTCAGGCTTTCAAGTTACAAGAAAACTGCAAAGACCAATTGGCATTTTCATCCCTGGAAACAACTGAAATTATGATCTATTCTCTGCCATTCACTTAATTGTAATGTCTAAATGTGCTTTTAGGACTTTAACAATGACTTGTGAGAGCTTTTACCACTGAAATTCATTTAAATATTGGGGAAACCCAACTCCAAGAGCTAGTTTTATAAAAAATATCAGCGTTCAAATGCAGTCCTGGAAGAATCTGACGGAATTCTTTGCAAAGTAGGGAAAGTTTACCTAGAATTAATGGGCATTTAATATTTCTGCTCAAAGATCAAACTCAGCAGCAATTGACAGGTTTTCACTACCTAAAATAAATTTGGGTCTAGCTGACAAGCCTGATTTCTGCATACTCAAATATTCTGAAACAGTATATCAAGCTTGTTGATGTAACTTTAAAAGATGATTCCAATGTCCTTAGTTTAGAGTCTAATAGCTATATCCAAATATGATCAAATTTCAAATCAGCAAAGATCCAACAAAGGCACTGAAGTAAGCATCTGTTTAAATTCCTCTAGATTCAACTCTAATATTACATCATACTGTAGTGAATTGTTCCAATGTTCTATTAGGGATGAAAATAATTGTTTATCATCATTATGTTTTGCATCCCAATGGCATGCCTGGTTAGGTTCAAGTGTACATAGACAGGTACTGACACAAAATCCCCTCTATATACACTAACTCCTCAGAGCTATAACATAATGAATTCCAAGACGAGATCCCTCTCTAGACAAGCAACAGAATTCCACCCGATTCTATTTAGTGTCTTTATTCTTGCACTGACACTTAAATACTATTAATACTGCAGAACAAAAGGACTCATACATTTCAGGGAGGGAACAGCTTCCATACAACCTGATTTCCCTTTTTTCCTCTTTCTTTGCCAAGTTCTTCTGAATAGGTCATGACTCCCTTAATTGTCCAAGCCAGTTCATGAGCTGGCATAGTTCAAAAGAAAACTTAACAGGTTTGGCATTAGTAGACAATTCTTGAAAACTGTGTATTTGTGTAAAGCATGACTTTCCCAAGTAAACACCATCTCAAGCTTATATTTTTTTTAAAAGCCAAGGCTCACAGTCAGAAGATAAAGAACTACCATGTCTACAACTTGCAAACACCCAAACTACAATAGTCCACTTTGCCAATCCTTCTGGCAAGCAACATAATCTGACAAACATTGTAACACATCAATCATACCTTAGCAAATAGATGCAACCCTTCATATTATAACACGCACACACCAAACCTCACATATAATATATAATCTAACCAATGGTTTAGTAAACCTAGTAAGACCTAGCACTATGATAAGTAGGTGGCTTGTTGTTCAAAAGTTCACATACTTAATTTTCCTCACATTGTACTAATTCATATGAACCTTGGGCTATCCAGGTATTTCTAACAAGAATTCCTTTCACACAAAACTGATGATGAAAGCATGGTTTATTAACTCAAAGTCTCAAATCAACTCATGCTCCCATATTGATATACTCTCAAATGATGCAGCATGGCATCATTTGTGAATCAATGCTAGATCAAGCGAAGATTAAACTACCCCTCACTAAAGATTTGTTGGAACATTTTTAAAAATAAAGAAATCAGAGTTATCACAGTATAGACATGAAGCACTTTGTTTCTTCTGCTTATCTAAAACCAGTTATCTATGCAGTACACGAGAAACAATTTGGAGTAGTGGTTCTATCAGGCTAGAAACTTGGAGACTGAATTCTAGTTGTACCTTAGGCACAAAACAAGCTGGGTGATTTTGATCCAGCCACTCTTTCTTGGCCTTAGGAAGGAGGCAAGGAAACTACTTCTGAAAAACCTTGCCAAGAAAACTGCAGGGACTGGTCAATCCAATCAACAACTGACTTGACACTACATACATATACAAAATACACACAATAAAATAAACAGTACATATGAAGTTGTTTTATATAAAGGTAGGCCATCGGCATATGTCTTACTCTATAGATAGCATCTCTCCAAAGTTTTAAACAGAAATCTCTTCAGGCTTACTTTATGTTATCAAGGTTTGAATCCAGAATCCTTTGTAAACATATTTAGCTAAGTATTAGTGTTATTAAAATTATTAGTTATCTGACAAAAATAGAATGCGATTTTACTTTCCTAAATAGAATTTTTAAAAATCTGAAAATGGGGTAAGAAACCCACTGCCTTATAGCCAATGTTTTCAGTTCCCATTCCCATAATTCCTCCTTATTTGTTATGCTGACTGGGGTTTATGAGAGATGTAATCCAAAACATCTGGAAAGTACCCTAGCCTTAAGGAGAAAAAAGGGCATGGGAAGAACCAAAGAGATAAGTCAACGTCTTTAACCAACCAATTTTGTCCTTGTGGAATATTACTTCAGTAATGTAAAATACTATAAGGTGCTATCATGAATAGTTATTAATAGCCTATTTCATAGATGAGCAAATCTATATTTAGTGAAAACTGCATGCTCACAGTAACTCACTGGCTAAGATGGAATTTTAATAAACGTTTCCTCAAAATAAAAATGTAACACACTTATCCAATGTATGCGAGCTTCTGAAATAAGCAGATATTAAATATTTTTAGGTTATCTGATATCAAGGAAATTTTTAAAAATCACACATCACCCTTTATTTTCTGAGAAATATGAAATAGGTAAACTATAGAAAAAAGAAAGCTCTCCTAACAGGACAGCAACATTATTCAAGTTCAGACTTTATCTTCATTTCTCCACCCACCAATTAAAGGTAAGCTTATGCCAATTTAACTTTTGGATTTGGTTGCATTTTGGTATTCCTTGACAAGAATTTATGGGCTAATATTTTTATTTCACTCATATTTCATCCATCAATTTAAGATAATACATATTTCTTTAATTTTTATTTTAGTCTGAGAGTTGGTGAATGGCCAAGATCAGCCAGTAAGCTTCCTCCCTTACATTTGAGGTCTCTTTGATATGCATATTAACTTTGGTAGCACTGCCTTGCATTGTTTTGTTATTGGTTTCTTCCATAAATTGGTTTCTTCTGTGCTATCAGAGAGAGGGAGGAGAAGTCTTCCTATTTCTTAGAATCTGAAAAATTACATTTTTCATTATTTAAACCTTTCACTCCTCCACCACTACTAGTGCGTATTTCTTCCCAACTATATACAATTTCTAAAGCCAGCAAAGCTGAGAAGCCTTCAAACCTTATGGAGCTTGGCTTCTCACCCCCCCATGAGATATTCCTAGCCTGTAGCACAAGGAGAAAAGCCACCCTCCTGATTCTGTTACAACAGGTCATTGTAAAGCATCATAACATTTACGAATCAGCGCTTTACTGTTTCGTTCTCTCTCCCAATTTCCTCTTCCAAGCCTTGTGTCCAGTCTTATTATGAAATTGTAACCCTAAAGACACACACACACACTCCTGTTTGCATTGGCCAGGAAACCACCTTAGACCCCCTTCCTGGCTAAACCCTTGACATAAATAAATGGGATAATCAATAGACACAAATGCAATTTAGCCGATTCTGCAAACCAGGGGGGTGGGGGGAAAGTAGGGACAATGTTTCTCCGATCTTTCTCTAAGAAACATCCTGTACACCCCGGAAATAACCCCAAAAGGACAAAACTTGGCTCTGACTTTAGTCTTTCCTTTCTGCTTTATGTCCTCTTGCCTTGGCAACAGACCAAAGGATGAGCTTTAGGTGCGTAGCCGCTCTAAAATGGGGAGGGGGGAATACGAACAAAAGCCAAGTCCTTAGGCTAAAACCGGGGGGGGGGGGACGGGGGGAGGGAGAGACACGAATCGACGGATTCATGGCCTCCCTCGCTCACGTTACTCACTAGCGCTGCCTGCTGCAAACCAGGAAACCCCTCGAGACCGGAACAGCCGCCACCAAAGACCCCTCCTCCCGCCTCTCACGTCGAACTGCGCTTCCGCCCGCTGAGCAAAGGAAAAAGGAGGCGGGCGCGGCGGATTAGGTAACTCAGCTATTGCGCCTGCGCTTTCAGGCGGGGGAGGGAATCACGCCGGGCAGGACGCAAGCGAAACCACGTGCCGCAGCCACTTCGGTGAGGTCACACGGCTGGCCTGAGCACGTGCGCTTGGTGTTTCCCCCCCCCCCCCGTTTGGGATGCTCGGTTTTCGAGCGCCCAGCATTCCTACGTATCGCGAAAGGGATTATGGGAGTTTGTCTATATCAGTATAGCAGCTATACTATAGCTGGAGATGGTGCCGGCTCTTTTTAATTAATCTTTGTGAATTCAG
This sequence comes from Natrix helvetica, assembly GCF_964273705.1. NCBI lineage: Eukaryota > Metazoa > Chordata > Lepidosauria > Squamata > Natricidae > Natrix > Natrix helvetica. The sequence continues at coordinate 104,673,245 of NC_138552.1, read as the reverse complement.
AACTCATAATTTGGGATATAATTTGGGATATTTGTTAAATAAATCTAGCCTATGGCTTCCATAGTGGAGACTCTAGTGCAGAGAAGAACAACAAAGATGATTAGGGGACTGTAGGCTAAAACATGACGAACGGTTGCAGGAACTGGGTATTGTCTAGTTTAATGAAAAGAAGGACTAGGGGAGACATGATAGCAGTGTTCCAATATCTCAGGGGTTGCCGCAAAGAAGGTCAAATTATTCTCTAAAGCACCTGAGGGTAGAACAAGAAGCAATGGGTGGAAATAATCAAGGAGAAAAGCAACTTAGAACTAAGGAGAAATTTCCTGACAGAACAATTAATCAGTGGAACAACTTGCCTCCAGAAGTTGTGAATGCTCCAACACTAAGTTTTTAATAAGATGTTGGATAACCATTTGTCTGAACTGATGTAGGGTTTCCTGATTAAGCAGGGAGTTGCACTAGAAAACCTCCAAGGTCCCTTCCAACTCTATTCTATTCCAATTCAGCCTTCTTTAACTGGCTGGATCAAGATTATGGGTCTTGGTGTTCTGACACTGGAAATGTTCAAGCAGTTTGCCAAGTGTTACCCAGGATGCTTTGTATTACAACTCCCATCATGATAACTAGGAGTTCTGAGGTTTGTAGTTTAGAAGAAAGGGTATTCCCTTTTTCTTTTTTCAGATGATGGATATATCCAAAAGGCTTTGAATCTGAAAAAAATCCTTCCAATGCTGGTTGTTAAAACACGTCTCCTTCATTGTTTGTAGATTCTTCCAGTAGTTTTGGAATGGGAATTTTTTAAATTTGTTAAACTGAAAAAAATGTTTTTAGTACAACAAAACTGATGCAAACCTTGGATGACTGGTGGCTTGAGAACATTGCCATATCTTGTTATCTGTTCGCCTTTCCAATTTTTTTAACTTTGATTTTTACTTTTAACTTGTAATCCCAAAGGTGCTTTTTCAAGAGGCAAGTGGACTTTCTGGTTTTTCTTTGAAGAACCTTCTTGGATGAGAAGCGAAATGACTTCAAAGAAAAACCAGAAAGTCTATTTGCCTCTTGAAAAAGTACCTTTGGACAACCATGACCTGGATGACTGAGAATCTCCATAAACTTTTAACTTGTAAGTTCTAGCTTGTTCCTAACTCTTTTGAATTTGTGGTTTTATTCAGAGTTTATATTGTTTAATTATGTTGTAAACTGCCTAGAGTCATTTGGATGAGATGGACAGTGTAGAAATTTAATAAATAAATAAATGAACTTGATGCATAAAAGGAGGCATATGATTTTAAAGCTGGTAAGGGATGTAAATCAACTAAATTGGTTTTCTCCAATCTTACACTGTCTTTTTCTATTAAAGTCTTAACCCCCAGATGAGTAACCTGTCTCTTCATTCCAAAGCCTGACAGTCAGTTTTGGTGATCATCTGTAATTTTCTCAGCTTACAGAATAAGAGCTGCAACCATGTGTAAATTCACAGTTCCAGTGATACAGAGTTCATGCAAGTAGACTTTTTGCATGAATAATATTTTGAGAAAGTGAGCTGGCAGCTATTTATCAGAGTGATGATTGTAACCTCATATAGTTATCTACTGGGCACAGTTCAGAGAAAGTGAGTATGGCCAAATTCCATGCTTAGGCATCGTAAAATTCTATGGAATGAATCCACAGGCTCCATCCAACAGAAAAAGGATTTCAGAATCTAATCACAGGTTTTTCTGTGAAATTAAAATGTCATTTCTGCTATTCCAAATTATTTCTGATGGTAGTCAGCCTTAACTTATTCTATATATTTTATGCATGTACAAAATTCCAGTGTGATAGGAAAGCTTGATTTGCCTAATAGAGGTAAAAATACATTCCAACGGGGAGAGTCATAGAAGAATATATAAATTTTATGCAAAATGCATCTACATCAGTGAAAAAAGGCAAAAGCTTTAGAAATTAAGATATATACACACATACAGACACAAACACACACACACACACACACATACATACATTCCATATGTGATAACATATGGCTCACTATCAATACTCTTCTTTCCCCAATTCTGAATCTAATTGTGAGCCTGCTGACAAAAGAATTTCTGTACATTAACACTAATTAAATCTTGATTATTTGACATAGGTCTTGGTCTCTGGGAAGATCCCAGCTAAGACTCTTTAGAAATTAAAGATTGAAGTACTGTACTAATGTTTACCAGTCATTAAAATATTAAATGATTGTTCAATAATGTTGAAGCGAATGATCAATATCCCATTACATATTATTACTAGAAAACTGTTTTAAGGTTTCAATTTCTATGCAAGACTCCTGAAACACCCTTTTTCCCATTCAGCATGTTAGATGTCTGTCAATCTAGAAGTTTCTTTTTCTGACCACAGAATACATATACTTTAAAGACATCTCCATGCCTGTCCTGGAGGATGGCTATAAAATAGCATAAGCAATGTAAATGCTTGCTGCCAGGGGATACAGTAATCTCTTACAGATTGAGGCAGGCTTAGATCGATTCAGTTGTATTACCTCCGATATCAGTTTAAAAGCGTACTGCACAACCATTAATTTCTTATGACATTTTTCATCCCTTGGCAGAGTCATCAGGGCATATAGTTGATCCCTAAAAGAAATGCTCATTTGGTATCACCATATTTTGCAACTTTTTCCCTTTTTAAAAGCATGATGTACAGCCACAAAATAACCATTTTTTAAAAATGTGTGGCATTCAGGCATCTTACAAGATATTCTGTTCTCCGTGAATGACCTCTTGAGTTCATCTAAAGCTCTTCAGTTTCTGTACTGATGTAGAGTATTTTGATTATTGGCAAAGCTCATCTGTTCTGGCTGTATAGGTTTTCTTTGGATGATTGGGGCCTGCTGCTCACAAAATGTTTCTTAGCCCTCGCCATTTAAAGTTTTTTTATCATCTGTCCAACATTTCTAAGGTTAAGGCCAGTGGTGGGATTCACCCGGTTCGCACGAGTTCAGTAGAACTGGTAGCTAATTTTTTGTGGAGTTTGGTGAACTGGCTGGATAGAGTGCCTCAGCCACCCCTCCCAGCCACTCCTTGCCTCGCCTCGCAAGGTGACCTGCCTGGCCTTCGAAATAAGCACAACACAGAAGGCTTCCATCCTAAGAAATAAGCCCAATCAACGCCTCTCTCACCACCAAAACAGGGTGGCCACGTCTTCCCAAGCGCAGCCTCTCCTCCAAATGATCCTGTGTATAAGATGAGCAATGCACACCAAACTGATTCGGAGGAGGAGGATTTGAGCTACCTGAGCGGGCATGAGCGATCATTTCAGCGCAACTGCGCACTGTACAAGCAGCACCCTGAGTGGAGTGTGGGAGTACCCGGCGACCTGGCCCAAAATATTCATAACTAACCTACCCTGTCTCCAACAGTAGGTCCTAAATCTCAAGAAATGTTGGCTTTCTTGCACTTCATCTTAATAGATGTCTGCAGATTCCAGGAGCATGAAAAATTTTCTAGGATAGGGAAACAAAAGTTTCTTAACTACAGCAGTGGTACAATTATATATATATATATATGTGTGTGTGTGTGTGTGTGTGTGTGTGTGTGTGTGTGCGCTTTGTCTATGGCAATAAACAAGGGTGCATACTTAAATTTTTCCTTCTCCTTTCATTGATAATCTGCTGTAGGAAAATTACTGAACAGAACATGTAGCATGCATGCAAAAATGGAAACACCCAGGTGGGGATTATTTTTTAAACCATAGTAAATATCCAGATTGCAGAAGTTAGAGCTGCAGGTGAATGTTCTGAATATTTGCTTGGGTATCTCAAAACTGCAAAAGATCTCCACATTTTATACTGTGCTTGTTCTTTTCTAAAGGGGCCCAAACCTTTCAACTGAAACATAACAATGTAGAATATTTAAGTAGCAAAAATTTATAAACTACTTCAATTTTATGTCTGCTTTCCATGATAGAAATCTCACTCCCCAAATAATCTCAAATTCTATTGAGGTAAAGTTCAGAATTCACTCTGAAGTGCATGGTCACCCTGAAATTTCCAACTGTTTTCCAACTCAAGCATGTGTCAGTCATGCCTTTTTGAAAAATCCTTTCTGATAGCCTCTGAATGTGCAGGATTGACCAAAAGAGTAGAACAAAATGCAAAGAAAATGTTTTGTGGTCTGACTGCTTTCCTCAGCGTTTCATAAAGCACAAGAGTTGAACTTGCTTTAGAAGAAATGAGGTAGATTTAACTAAAGCTTCAGAAAGAGCAGTTGTGATTCACACACACACAAAATGAACAAGGAAAATGTTTATCTTCCTCCTGCCATGCCTAAGAAATGTTCCATATACTTTTGTCTGTTAGTTTTCCTATTAAGAGGAATAAATAGGCAGAACAAAGAAATAACCCACGCTGTGTCACTTTTTATAAAGATGCTATGAGGAAAATACCGTGCAGGCATTGTAACAGGTAGATATTACATCTCTTCCCTTCCTAAACTGGGGGTTACTGCCTGTATTATGAAGCTGCTTGAATGAAATGTGAGATTAAATTAATGCACAAAATACAGTACTTTACTAACAACACTGAAGAGTTGAATCAAACCTTATCCCCTATATAGGTAGTCCTTGCTTAGCAAGCACAAGTGGGATCGGCAACTCTGTTGCTAAGCATCACGGTCGCTAAGCAGAAAATCACATGACTAAGACAGATTGCAACCTCACTTCCATTGTGGTCATTAAGCAAAACATCACATAACCATGACTTATGATTTTATTTCTGCAATATCCATTAACTCTGCTTGTCACAAGCCAGTTGCAAAGCATGCAAATGGGAATTACATGACTGTGGTATGCTGCAATGTCAAAAATGCACACCAGTTGCAAAACACCTGAATGGCAACCACAGGATGCTCTGATAGTCATAAATGTGAGGATTGATCACAAAACTTATTTTTTACACCACTGTAACTCTGAACAGTCGCTAAGTGTGGTTGTCAGTAAGCGAGTTCTACCTGTAAATGAACATACGTCCATTCCTCAGAGGGAAAATTGGTGAAAGCAATTGCAAATTGTTGATTTCCAGTTAACAGGCATCAGAAGTCCATTTAATGTGGTTGTGTATGTATGCCAGCGTATGCACACCCATACCAAAAGCGGGAAATCTGATATAATAGAGGGCCACCCTCCTCAAGCATCTTTTGTGATGACAGTAATTACACCATTAGCGAATGATTTACTGCTGAGAAGAAAATTACCAGGGAAGTCAATTCCATCGTATCATTCAATGGAAATAAAGCACAAGCCAGCCTCTTCAGCATCATGTAAGCACTGCCTAGTCTGCTTGCTTTGTCTCCTATTTTCTGGTGCTAACTCAAAGCAGACACAATTTTTTGTGCTTGATGTAAGTTCTGTCCTAGGACCATCCTATAAACTGCTCATTTTATGGTTTAAATGAGCTTTCCCGTCATCACAGCCTCCAAGAAAAATTAAATCAGATATCTGTAAAGAAAATATTTGCAAATGGTGGTTAACATATTTTTTTCCTAGATTAAAAACAGTTACATTTGCATATTTTTTCCACAATCATTTTTAAAAGTAACTAGTGTTGAAATTGATAGTGGCATTGTTTTAAAGTCAGTTGAAATAAACCCCACCAGTTGTCTATTATTATTCTTAGAGTTATTCTTTTAAATGTCTTGGAGAATTAGGCAGAAGATTGTGAGCACCAGCAGAAAATAAATACGGTGAAAACCTACTTCCAGAAACTTAATGTAATGGAACTAAGCCTTCCCTCTTGTCCTTTTTCTATGGAAATGCATTTCCCCAGAAATCTGAATAGTTCCTTCCATGTTGGTTTTTAGACCATTAAACTTTATTATTTCCAGATTGGAATTGGAATGTTTTAATATTGTCCTCTCTGGCCTTGAAATGTTTTCTAATGTTATTGATGTTGTCATTATATGTGTGTGACATCATTCATACTTTCAAAAACTGGAGGAACATGTAAGAATGGTAAACTAAATAAACAAACAATCATTTGCAGATAAAGCCCATCTCGAGTCACTGTGGCAGCCCTGTAAAGTCTGACCAAAGATAGATCCAGGGCTGACAGGCTTAGCTTGTGGTGTGAACCATGTCTAAAGGAAAAGTAAGTTAGGACTTAGCTTTGCAAAAGTTGGGTTGATAATTGTTCCCTCTTGATTATGTTTTGAGGGTTAGAGAAACTCAGACCAGGTCAGTTGGCCCAGCATAGCAAAACAGACTGAAGAGAAAGGTTGTGAAGAAAGGAAAGAAAAATCTCTTGAATTATTATGAATGATGCACTAACTCTGGTCAATAATGTATGTGCGTTGTGAAGTCAGTTCTCTTAGTTGTATAAGGCTTACTCTCAACTAAGTATGCAAAAGGATTCCATCTCTATCACTCTGTGGAAGAAGTCAACATTTCAACCTTGCTGCAAATTGCAACAACTCTGCTTCCTCCCCATTCCTGCCCTGCCTTCATGTATAATGTGCCTTTTGAATTACCCTAACAGAGGATTTTTTTTAAAAAAAAATGTTTGCACTTGGAAGCTCAAGAGAGCTATTCTTGGATCAGCAAGAAACATTGATTGCAACGTGTTTCAGAGGATTTGTGAAATTCTCAGCATGTGTGAATCGTAAATCACACCCCACAGGCCAGAAGCCTGATGACATGTGGAAAGCTTTGCTCACTATTTGTCCTTGGAAATGTGTAAGTACAGAAGTTAATCCTTCTTGGGATAAATCTCATTTATGTGTTTGTCTCCTCAGCAAGGTTTATCCTACTTCATTAAGTTTTGGCATCTCAAAGGGCAACAGCTGCACCGTTGCACGGCCACTGCGTGAAAAACCTCAACTCATGATCATGTTTAATGCAAACTTATTCCTCTTTTCAACGACAGAAACATTAAACCAGATTTTTCTTATCTTATTGCTATTTGCTTTTTAAAGTATTTTGATTTTAAACAAAGATACTGTACAAGGTCTTCAGCTGCTATACCCTGGCATGGTTCCAATACTTAAGCATGACTCCCTCCCTCTAACTCAGTTGGGAATCTAACCTAACTTACAAGAGAATAGTGGCTTAACAGAAGATCAGAGTGGGAATATGCTTGTTTATGTGTAAGGGCAAGAAGAAGGATTTCTCTGACTCACACAGAGCATGATGCAAAGCTTTTCATTAAAGCAGTGATGGGGAACCTGTGCCCCTCCCAATCTTGTATGACTAGGTTTAAGGGGAAAGGGGCAGCATTTACAAGTCAGCAACTTCTGGAAGCTTCCCAGCTTTTACAAGAATGCCCTGAAGTATAGAAGATCAGACATGAACCAGTATGGTGCAGTGGTTACATTATTCAACTAACTCCTGTGGCTATTCATTCCAGCCTATCACAAAGGTTATTACTGTAGGAAAAAGTTGGAGGAAGAAGTGCTCTTTCTGACCCCTTAAACTCCTGGAGGAAGGGTGGGGTATAAATCTAATATATGTACTGAACAAGTGCAGTAGAAAGTGCACCACTGACTCCCGTTTCCAAATTTATGGAGTAAGTCCTGAGTCAGTTTCTCCCTGCCTGCTGCCCTCTGACTTGTCCTCTTTTAGGACTCCACCTGTACAACAGCCCATAGGGACAGCACAAGCCAGAACATGCTTGATGATCTCCAGTTCTTTTAGACCACAACTGCCAGCACCTCTGACTGGTCAGATGGCTTTGCGCTACTGAGTGTTATTATCCTACATACTTAGAAGGCATCAACAAAAGATTAAACTTTTGGCTCCAAGCTTTTAGTGATTCTAATCTAGAATATTGATGGATAGCATAAGCTATGTTCATTTTCTGGATTTACAGATTATATCAACCCAAACTGTTTGTTTGATTCTGACTATGGGCTGTAAACTATGTTTTATATTGCATGTACCAAGTTAATTCTGTTTTGGTAAACAAGCTACGGCTTAGTGTATAGATCCAGCCATGTTAAATGCTCTTCTTATTAAGCTTATTAATTCCTAAAATAGCATTCAGGTGTGTAGTACTGTATAACTTCACGAAAAAAAAATCACATTTATCACAATATTTACAATGAAAGTATTGTTGATTAAATATATTTACTCTGGCTAACCCAATATGAAACAAATTCTTGTTTACAGTGGAACCCTAACAAAAATACATGCAGAAGGGATAGAAAAAACACATAGGAAACTGGATTGCTTACTGGAACACTGATTTGCTGCCACATCCAATTTTTCTCATTAGAACTTGTTTTATTTGAACATGACTCTACTCCGTGTAAAATCTGAAGTTGTTAATCGTATTAGTATATGGAAACAAATTAATTATGCATGATATTGGAAGTGGGTTGTTAGTTCAAGGCTGGAAAGATCAAACAAACATAGCCATTACTTTAAACAGTATCTGATACATATAACACCTCATTTTAGGATCATTTATTGAATAATAATCGATGTGGAAATAAAAAAACAAATGCTCTTTTGTGTATCTTTTCAAGAAAATTTGACTGAATATTTTCAGATATTATTTTTGAAAATATGACATCAGTCATCAGAGCAAATAGACGAATTCAGAATTAATCTTTTGTTCACAATACAGAGAAAAAGCCTTTCTGCTAAATTCTCTTCCTGTCAGCAGCCTTCACCAAATTTCATTCCATACGCAGGGACTAGTAGGCAGGTAGCATACGGAAAGGAAAAACTGGCAAAATCTAACTGTTCTGGAATTCTGTATCATTCATGGAGGAGAAATTAGGCTTCAATTCAAAATCAAAATTTATGGCCAGAGCCACAATTTCATTAGAGTGTTTCAACATCCCATACAAATATGAAATATCCAAACTTTTCAGCAAAAACTGGATCATATGATTGGTTCATGACTGCCACAAAGAAAATACCTGCAGTCCTACAACTTTTACCTTCTAAGAAATATAGTGTGTGTCCATTCATTGGGCCAAATTATGATTTAACCCCAATTACTTGAATAAATCACAACTGATTCTGCTCACATCACCACAATTGTTGGGTTCATACAAGAGATTAAGCCTAAATTGAACAATCTCTGTATTTTAGCTTGAGATGAGAACCAAGTTGTAATATTATCAAATATGGGAATTTTCCTAATCCAATAAGCAGCAGCTAACGCCCATGAGGAAGAATAAAAACACACAGAAAAAATAACCAAGAACAAACAGGGATGCAATTTTCAGAACTAGGAACTATTTTGATCAGATTCTTTGGTCCAATGTATCTCAACCTTAGCAATTTTAAGATAGACTTCATCTTCAGAATAACAGAGCTGGAAGGGACCTTGGAGCTCTTCTACTTCAACCTCCCTACTCAAGCAGGAGACCATATACCATTCCAGACAAGTGGCTGTCCAGTCTCTTCTTAAAAACCTATCTGGCACCACTTTTTCTTACAAATTTTCTGAACAAATATTTGGTTATCATAAACTAAAATGGCTCTCCTCTTAAAATGTAAGATATACGTGTCTAAATGTCCTTGAAGGCACAGGTATGGCATTGTGGCAGAAATCAGTGACAAGAAGGCCACTTTTAATCTCTCCAAGAAAGGAGAGATTATGAGATTTCCAATATACAATCCAGACAACTGTTCCTCACTTGTGGACTGCAGGAACCAGTTTTTTTTAAAATTGGTTTGTGTGTGGAGCGGCTGAAATCAAAGAAGTTCCATGAAGTTCACTAACATTAACATGGTTTCAATAAGCAAATAGTTCAGTTGAGCCTCTTTCTTAATCACTTTTGGAAATGATTTTTAATTACTTATCAACAATTAATAACCTTCAGATTGCAATTTTTACAGCATTCACTAAGTGAGTTTCCCTTAGTGCTTGAGAAACACATTTTAAGTGTAAGATTAAGGACTTTAAAAATGGAGGAAATAAACAGCAAAAGGGTGATTAGAATTTTGATTTCAGAAATGTATAAATGGATTAAGGATCCAAAGGGATTTTAAATAATTATAAGAGGTTAAAAGACGTTACAGAAGAAGAACAAGTTTTATTGGGTTAGACTGAGACTGAGGCTGTGGATTTAAAAATGGTAAGAATGATATGGAAAAAGCTGTTATCCTGGATATACACATCCATATGAAACTGGCTGATATCTTAATATTTAAAAGGGATACACCAATAACAAACCAGAAGTGTGATTTGGATAATTTTCATATTTTGGATATAAAAAAGAGACTTGTTAAAATTTCAAAGGATTTTCAGAGAAGAGACATGGAGGAAATGAAAACAATATCAAAGAGAAGGAATATAAAGTTGATTTATTTTATCAAGATTAAAATATATGTGTTGTTTCTAATAACCGTTATTGGATTTTTGCTGACCAGCACTGAATGCTAAGGCTTTTAAGATGAAAAAAAAATAGTTTTTTTTTTGTATTTTTAGAGAAAATGTTAAGTTACTCTATTAAAGGAAAAGAATATGAAGTTGATTTATTTGATTACATTTAAAATATATCTATTGTTTTCTGGTAACAGTTAATGACTTTTGCTTACTAGAACTGACTGCTGAGGCTTTAATAATTTGTTTATAGGAGAGAGATGAGATGTAGGAAGAAAATATCTTTTCTTGTCTTCTCAGAGTAGCAGATAAGTCCCTAAATTGATTATGTAATATAATGTGAAGTTACTTTTTATATATGTCTTTTCATTTTGTTACTAATTCTTATTTTTCCTTCTTCTCTATTTTTATTTTATTTTCTGCATTTATTAACCTCCCTGTTTTAAATCTCTTTTATTTTTTTAGTTTATAGTAGTGTTTTATCTTTGGAAATGTAAACTTTCATTAGTAAAGTTTTTCATTAGTAAATGTAAAATTATTAAATTAAGTTCCAGAACCTTAAAAAACCACCTCTTTGTATTTTGAGTAAAGGATCCATTCTGTTTTCATGACATTCCTTTCATACATTTCTATAACCTATTATGAAAATGCTCTCCAGATATCCTTGAATGAGGAATAAAGTACGATTTGTGATGGTTTATTAAGATACCACCAGCATTTTTTTTAAAATCACTTTTGACTGGAAAATTGATCCAATATGGCTATTTTACAGGAATTATGCCTCTATATTACCTCAGCACAGTCAGTGCTGGAACACTGCTCTATTTTCTATTGGATTTTATTTCAAAGTTTAAATAAACACAAAACTGTAATTACAGAATAAGCTTATTGTATTTCATAGTTAATAATGTTCACATTGCTGTAATGGGGACTAAAGAGCTTTTATATTTCATAGTTAGCAATTTTCATACTGTTGTGCAATAGGACTGAAAAACCCTTAAAACTATTTAAATTGATTACTATTACTACCTCGCACTACTCTTCCTTAAAAATCCATAGTGAACCAACCTTCACTGTTATTTTTAATGTGAGGTTTTGTAAATAATTTAGCTGTATACATTATTATATGTGCATGTAGAACAGAGATACCCCTACTTTTCCTCTCACACTCACACATACATCAAACATTCAGCAATATAAACAAAAGGATTTGAAACGGCAAAACCAAATGAAATCCAGCAAAACTACCTTGGTAGACATGCTCTCGAAATCACACAGGGACCTATCACTTCATGAAAATAAAACAAAATAAAATCACTCTAATGCCATAGGAAACCATTGCTTAGCGGCCAACCACCAACCGTGCATCTTTCTTGCCAGAGTCTAATTTGCTTTCTAGCAGCAATGTGGTTAATCACTTGGCTTCTTGACAATAAAATAAATAAATATTTAACAAATTTGAATGTGTCAGTCACAGTTTGCCTCAGTATTCAGTTGTGCGTTCAAAAGCACCTTCTGACATTATTCCGTAACATTTAATGCTGAAAAACCCAAACCTGCCTTACTGAAGTGAAATTTTAAACATATATTCATTTTCCCCCCCATGGAAAATATACTGAGGTAGTTCTGCCCACAATTAAACAGCTGCCCAGAGATATGAGCCTCCGTAATTATTTTAAATTGGTAAAATTTAAAATAATAATTTTAAATAAAAATAATAATTTTCTTTTCAGATTTATCTCTTTCAGGGACCATTCTCTCCCCCTTTACTGAAACACAGATTTACATTTTATGCTACCTGAAACCACATGTGGTTTCCAAAATAATAGGCTCTTTCCAATTTATTTATTTTATTTCATTTAGAAACCGTCCATCTTCCACACAGAATGACTCTGTGCTTCACTTTTAAGACTAAGATTTAATTTTTAAGGTCCCTAAGATTGATAAGCTCGATGGGCAATGAGACCCAAGCCAGATCTCTTTGTTATTTTGCTAATTTTAAGGACACTAACTAAATTGAAAACCATAGTGTATGCAAGCAACCTGTCAGAACAAAAGGCAGCTTTTCCTAATCAACCAGCATGAGATCTGTAGTCCAGCATTGCTGGACATGATGGAAAAAGGGTTCTCATATAGTCCAGATAAACTGCCATAAGAGACCATTGGGGGACAAAAATGTTTCTTCACATACTGCTGTACTATTATTGTTGTAAATCCTTGCACAAAGAAAAGAGGAAACAGGACCAGAATTCAGCCTCTATGAGTCTTCACCTTCAGCCTAAAGTCATATACGGCTAAATCTAAAGTCCCTATGTATAGCTCTAATAGTAAATAGTAATACTAAATACAAACAACTGTGCAATACAGGTAGCTCTTGACTTACTATCACAAACTTTCTGTTGTTAAGTGAGACATTTTAAAGTGAGTTTTGCCCCATTTTACAACCTTTCTTGCCTCAGTTGTTAAGTGAATCGTCGCTGTTGATAAGTTAGTAACCTGATTGTTCAGTGAATCTGGCTTCCCCATTGACTCAGCTTGTCAGAAGATTGCAAAAGGGATCACATTACCTTGAGACACAGCAACGGTCATAAGTATGAACCAGTTGCCAAGCATCTGAATTTTGATCACATCATCCTGAGGATGCTGCAAAGGTCATAACTTTGAAAAACGGCCGCAAGTCATTTTTTTCAGTGCCGTTGTAACTTTGAAAAATGATCACTAAATGAACAAAATGAATGTTAAGGTCAACCTGTAATTTAGTATTCCATCCTTGTGCATTTTTTGTTATCAATTTATCATGATCTATAATAAGACTCTTCCTTCACCTCCTTTTAGTTCACCAGCATCTTTTATTCTGTCTGCCATTTTCTGAGGCAGACTCTAAGATGATTTGGTTTCATACCTTTCCATTTTTTTCGTTTGCACTAATGGGCCATCCTGTTTATGAGCAACTCTAATACATTATCCCATTTCTTGATGTGCCTTTTCATTGTTCATGCTGGTAAGATGTGAGATATGTGTAAACATTGAACCTCTTTTAAGTTCTGATCTAATGAGAGAGGAATCAGAAATGGCACACGATGCAATAATTTACCCCCTTTTTTGAAGTGACAGTAGCAGATGGAACAAGTTCAAGTATTGAGTGTTTCTGCGTTCTTGAATCTTCGCTCTCTCCACCCACGCCTTAATTTCTGATTCCTCTCTCATTATATCAGAACTTGGAAAAGAGGTCAAATATTTGGACATAGCTCAGATTTCACCCACGTGAAAAATTAAAAGGCACATCAAGAAACAAGATAATGTGTTGGAACTGATGACATTGCATATAACTAGGCAGTGACGTGCAGTCAGGTGAGGCAAGTGAGGCACAGCCTCACCGTGGATGACTCTGCTTAACTGTTAAAAAAAGCCTCTAAAAAGTGCCCCCTACTATGAGGCAGGAGAACTACATGCCTCATCTAGTCTGACTTTAGGCGTTTTATGATCACTCGAGATGAGTTAAGCAAGGGTTAAAAGCCTAAAAATTCCTGACCTAGGTGAGGCACCCAGTTCTCCTGCCTCATAGTAGAGGGCACTTTTTTAGAGGCTTTTTTTAACAGTTAAGCAGAGTCATCCACGGAAGCCAGGCAAAGAGCCATGCTGTAGCACACACACTTTCCCCCAGCCTCTTTCTTTTGGAAGGCTCGGATCGGCTCCCCTCCGGCTTCTCTGCCTCTCCTCTCAACCCAGCCTGCCAGCAGGAAGTGAACAGCTGGGCTTTATTGCGTTCCAGGCATTTCCTACCCAGACAGCAGGCTGCATTTGCAATGGTGGAGGTGTTTGGGGAAGGCAGCAGGGGAAAGGGGGGGATGGCAGAGGAGCTGCTTTCAAACTACTGGAAAAGATATCCAATCCAACTTTTGTGTGTGTGTTTGTTTGAGAGTGAGTGAGAGAGGGAAGGGGGTAGGAGAGATAGTCCAATCCAACGTGTGTGTGTGTGTGTGTGTGTGTGTGTGTGTGTGTGTGTGTGTGTGTTTGAGAAAAGGGGAGGAAGGGAGAGAGAAACATGCTGTCATTTTAAATCAGAACTGAGCATGCCTGGCTGTGGAATTCTGGGAGTTGAAGTCCACAAGTCTAAAAATATTTGAAACCCACCACTGTGTCAGTGCCTCACCAGCCATAAAACTCACCGCACATCACTGTAACTAGGATAGTTTCAAATTGATAAAAATTGTTTCCCAAATTTAGGTAATCATGTTAGCAGTATATGGAGCACAGGTGATATGCAACTAAGAGGTAAGCTATCTTTATCTGAAATGGTGTGGCTTTGGTTCATAGAGTGTAGTTTTTAAAATAAGACGACCATCAAACAATTGGCATGTTTTCTAAAATCTTTCCTTGAATTTCTGTTCTGCATTTAGAACTGACAGAAAGATCAGCAAGTAATGCCAATGGGGGTTATGATTTTCATTCTTCTCTGCTTCTTTGAAACCCCAGCTAGGTTATGGTAGCACTCGTGGACCTTTGCTGATCTTTAAAAGCTAAGGACAGTTAGTATTCAGACAGGAAACTATCATGGAATGCCAGACTGAGCAACTGGGGTAAAAAATCCCAGAAGAAAACAATGGAAAATTATTTCATTAGTGTTATACCTAAAAACCTAAGTGGGGATGTTTATGATATTGTTAAAACTAAAATAATAGACTAAATACTGGTTTTTTTTATCTGTAATCTCCCTTAAATGAACACCCATTTACTAACAAGAACAAACGCAGAAAAGAAACCAGAAAAACAAACAAAAAGAAAATTACAAGCTTTTATCAGACTTAAATTTCAAGGTAACATTAGATCACTTGTGCTGCATATTAATGTATCTCATATTAATCTTGAGATTTTATATTATCAAGCGCAAATGAACTTGCCAATATAATATGAATCATATTAGAATGAGATATTAAGAAGCGTAAACATCTATCCATTTGTTGAACAATTCAAGAAGAAGCAAATCTATTAAATATTCCTGTTAAGAGAAACTAGAAGGCAGATGCAGCTTAAATCCAGATCTAGAATTATAATATGCAAATAGCTTCCATACTAAATTAATTTAGACTTATTTCGTGGTAGTTAAAACACTGGCCTAGAAAGCAGGAAACTGTGAGTTCTAGGCCTCCTTTAAGCATGAAAGCTGGCTGGGTGACTTTGGGCCAGTCAATCTCTCTTAGCCCAACTCACCTCATAGGGTTGTTGTTGAAAATAGGAGGAAGAGAAGGCATACCAGATTTAAACATTAAACATGAGAAAAATTGAGATGAATAAATGTTATACATTGTTTTAATGTCATTTAATTTGAATATTCTATGCCAGATGTGTCAAAGAGTTGTCCTGCGGGGCCATCCTAGAGATGGCGAGGGACTGGCCCATGCCGCCCCGGTCCCAGCCTACCCTTGCCACACCTCCCAGTTGGCCGCAATAACAAGGTCATGCCCCCCTGCCCCCCCAAATCCTGATACAGCCCGCAATGAGATCAAGTTTGACACCCCTGTTCTATGCTATGATGAGATGTGCTTAATTCCAAGGAACAAAGTCCAGGTTCTACATGGTTTTCTATTCTAAATTGATCTATGGTTCAGAATTATGTAATTGAATTTTTGGAAAATCCATTTTGTAAGACAGCAACTACTTGTTTGTCAGAAAGTATCAAAAGTGAATTTAAGATTAATTTATAAACAGACAATAGCCGGTTGCTATCGCAAAGCAACCTACAGTGGAAATTGTAGGGATTCTGAAATCTCTAACTCTTTATTTTTATTGGATAACAAGAGAATCTAGAATAATGGATCTCTGTATCTCCTTTCTGCATTTCATTGAGTTTCAGGGGTCTTTGTCATATTCCCTTTCACTTACCATTTTCCTAAAATGAAAAAAATATGAAAGCAATTCACCGCCTCCAAGTAAACTCACTCTTAGAATCTTATATCTTTAGAATCTTTGCGACCATATCATAAGCAACTACGTTCTCCTCGCTGATGATGTAAAACTATTCAACACCACCGACAATACTACTGACCTACAAAGAGACCTTGATTATGTGTCAGAATGGTCAAACAATTGGCAACTCCAAATCTCAACCAACAAATGCTCTGTCTTACACATTGGCAAAAAAAATCAGAACACCAAATACACACTGAGTAGATATGACCTCATGGATAATCCTCGCTCTGTCTTGGAGTACTCATTTCTAATGATCTAAGCACCAAAACTCACTGTAATAGCATTGCCGAAAAGAGTTGTTAACTTAATCTTGCAAAGCTTCTTCTCCGGTAATATTGTATTGCAAACTAGGGCATATAAAACCTTCGCTAGACCTATTCTCGAATACAGTTCATCTGTCTGGAACCTGCACTGCATATCAGACATTATTACAATTGAGAGAGTACAGAGATATTTCACGAGAAGAGTCTTCCACTTCTCTGCTCACAACAGAATACCTTATACCACCAGGCTTGAAATTTTGGGCTTAGACAATTTAGAACTAAGCCCCCTTCAGTCTGACCTGATCTGCTACAATGTCCTACCTGTCAATGACTACTTCAGCTTCAACCACAACAATACATGAGCTCATAATAGATACAAACCTAACGTAAATCATTCCAAACCCGATTGCAGAAAATACAACTTCAGTAACAGTGGTCAGTGCGTAGAATGCACTACCTGATTCTGTGATTTCATTCCCAAACCACCATAACTTTAACCTTAGAATGTGTACTGTTGATCTCACCCCATTCCTAAGAAGTCTGTAAGGGGCGTGCATAAGCACACCAACATGCCTACTGTCCCTGTCCTACTATCCCCACTTATTCGTATCCATTTCTTGTATTCATAATCATGTTTATACTTATATCTGTTATCTTACACATGCTTGACAAAATAAATAAATTAAATTTAAATTATAATCTTTCTTTGGAGATGAATTGCTTTAGCCCCCAAACATTCAGATTGACATTTTCTGTAACTTTGTTTAATGTTATAAAACTGTCTCTTTCATTGTAGTCACATCATATATTTGTTAGAGAGGCTTTAAAAGTAATGACAATTTTACTTTCATTTTTTTTTCATCCTGACATAGAATTTCGACATGATCTAATTTGAATTGCACCTAGCACACATTGAATTACCATTTTCACTAAATAATCCAATGTTGTTGTTTTTTGGTTTTTTGTCATACATACACCACCAAATCACACACCTCCAATGTATATACAATTAAAATTGTTTGCATTGAATCGTATTTGCTATTTTAATGCCCAGAATCATTCGATTGAAGGTTTAGAAGAGATTATAGAGATTCCAAATCTTCGATATCTCTTTTCACTTTAACCCTTCTAAATAATTTGAAGTCATCCATAAAGTTGGTTACTTCACTGCTCATGCTTAACTCCAGACGATGAAAGAACAGATTTAAAAACAAACAACCTCCATTCATCCATCCCAATACAGATCCTTGGGGGATTTTATACCACTCTATTCTTTCTTTAACCAACCGCCAAAAAAGAAATTGTGTGTTTGAAATACTCCATGAGACAATGTTCACTAATACTACATACTTGTATCTGGACAGTATCACTTGAGATGATATGTTGATCTATAAGAAATAATCCCCTGCACATTAAGAAATAGCAGCACTTTGTTGAGAAGGTGACTTTTTGTGAATCATATTTGGACAAGTCTTCAATCACAAAAACCTCTGCCATCGCTATAAAATAATTCCATTCTTTTCCAGATCTTCTAGTTCAGTAAGAATGAGGTTTTACATTTCCTTCTCACAGTAATGTCAAAAACTAATTTTACCAAAGTGTTTTGCAAAGTAAGCCCTCTGCAGCATGGCCTAAATGCCTTTCTTGCAGTGGCCCACATCACTGCAGCTTAAATTGACCTGCAGGGACATGCAACCAAATGCATTGCTTAGAATGGAATTACTTAGGTTATTTGCCACATTAAAAATATATCACCACTATGCCATACAATTTAACAAAAGGAGACCCAGTGGAGATTTGGTGCAACATTCAAAAGTTTACATCAATTTTCAGTCACCTAATTAACTGAACTTCTTAATGGATTCACAGTGTCATCTTTTAATTGGGTAATTGATTAGGCGATGGAAATGTGATTTTAGAGAGTTTTCAAAGGAGACTCAAGGAATTTTGAGGTGACATGCCTCTGAAATTGCTCATTTCTCCTCTTGCCTGGGTTTGCTTTATTTATTTATTTATTTAATTTATATACTACTCATCTCACCTGAGTGACTCTGGCTGATTTATGTTATTTTGATTTTTTTCTCCGATCCGGTATCTCTGAAGCGCCTGCAGTCATAGGCCAAACACAGGCAATGGCCAGTATTATAGGAGCATGAGTTCAATGTTTCTGAAAGGGGAATATTAGGGAAGGCTGGTCTGCAGAATCTGTAAGTATTCAGGCTCCATCAAGATTATCCATCAGCCTAAACAGATTAATTTCTTTTAAACATCAGAGGAGCACTATAACCTAAGTGTCATGCAGGAACACTGCGGTCTACATGCTGTTTGTAATTTCTTTGTTGTAATACTACAAATTAGGAGCAAGCTATGCTACTGTTTCCCTAAATGTAGATTAGCAACTGAGACATACTGTAACAGTGAAAATGATTGGATTTTTAAAAAATTTAACAGGAAAAGAAGAGACAGAAAACAAAGTATGAAATCAACGTGTACTAGTAGCAACTTCCCTGATATCTCCAAGCCCAAGGAAATCGTCTTCTAAAACCCTGAAGGACACTGTGCATAAACATGATATAGTCTCTTCTGATATTAATTTGATTCTTGGAGATTTTATGGATATGGGCTGCAGTTCCCATCTGCCTACAGTTGTGGTCCTGGTGGTCTCCCATCCAAATATTAATTAGCTCCAAATCTGCTTAAAGCAGCCAGAGTGGGTTTGGTACCACCAGCAAACTGGGTTTTAGCTGAATCCAAAGTCTGACAGAATAAGGAAGCTTTCTATGTTCTAATGAAGATAACATGCAGGACTAGAATGGCCATTAATTTCACCTTAGAAAAATTATTCTTTTGTTCACACTATGCCTGCCCCCTATCCCCAAATACTGTTGGGCTACTGATGCACTGCTAAAGGATCACTGGTCATTTATTTAGGGGAAGTAATCCCTCCTCATAACAGATTTCCTCTGCATGAAAGCAAGCAGGCAGTCAGGGAGTCAAATGTTTGAAAAATAAAACCAAACAAATCATTGTGGATGTTGCCAGTATCATTTGGCTGCAAGCTGAATACAATGAACCCTGTTGAGCATTTGTACTTTTCCAAATGTCTTTTTATCCTTTTCTCCACATTTTCTTTTGCTACCTAATTTCATGCATGGGAAGTTAAAAGACAAAAAGGTCAAGTCTGGTTTAAGAGCCATCTAAACAGACTGCCATTACTTAAGGCCACAAAAAAGGTGTCCCCCACTCTATATGCATCATCAGGTTCTTCAGTTCCTCAGCAGCACCATCCCCCCATCCCCATTCCCCCACACACACATACTACTGTGTTTGCAGAAAAGGAAAGCAATTTCATAGGCTGTTTTTTTCCTGCCAGAATTATGACAAATCCCATTTTGAAAATGCAGAAGACAAAGAGTTAAATGGGACCAAAGAGCTTGCTAAGGAGTAAAGAAGAATTTGTGTTCATTTTTAAACCATTGCTTTTCGTCCTCATTGTGCATTTCATGTTAAGGATTATTCCATTTTTTTCCCTCAACCAGATATGTAATCCTGCATCATACCATCACACTGGTGACATCTGATCTATTGGTTTGCTTCTGAGTACATATGAAGAAGTATTGAGATACTTATAAAGTAATAAAGGCAGGGCAAAAACCTAATACACAAATGAAATAAATAAAGTGAACATACATTATTGCTATTTCTTGGGTCACTGGCATATATTTTCAATTAAGGATGTCCAAGTGAAGTTGGCCCCTTGTGCTTTTTCCCAAATAATGTACAGAAGAAAAATTAGCCCAAAACTTCAAACAAGCATACTTTCCCTATTGTATTTTGAAGAAGAGATGGCTCCATTTGAGTCTTTCAGTATTTTTTGACTTGGGCAATTTTAAAATGTATGAATTTGACTCCCAGCATGCTGGCTGACAAATTCTGGGAGTTGCTTTATACATCTTAAAGCTACCAAGATTGAAAAATATTGCTGTAACTCTCCAATTTCCCAGCATCCCTCAGTTCACCAGACCAAGCCTGCCTTTTTTTAAAATAGAGGCATCTCTTATTTAAATCAGTGGGATTTTTATTCTAAGTAGATTTATTGACCAATGGGATTGCCAGTTCTACTTGAAGTTCAATATTTGAAAAGGCAATAAACAGGGCGGGGGTTGGGAAGGCTCATATCATAAATAACAGAATAACAGAGTTGGAAGGGACATTGGAGGTCTTCTAGTCCAATGAAAGAAGCTCAGGGTTGATCCGAAATAGTGTGAGGTGTTCTAGTGATGTCTGTGGGAGAATTAATCACTTTCTTAAGACTGAACTCATAAACATAGGAGTTGTTGAAAATGGGGTGATTTACATGTATACAATATTTGTTAAAGTTTGCATTAACAGTTCTCCTAAATGGAATGTACACCTTTACTTTTCGCTAGGTTTTGTCAAAACACTTAAATCATTCATCTAATTAAGCTATTTAAATCTTACTAAATAGCTAACCCTACTGAGCAGATTAAATAGCAATGACAATCACAATCAATATGTACAAATTGCAGAATGATATATGGTACTTTTCTTAATGAGAACTCATAACTGAGGATTGTTTAATAGGTAGCTTAAACAATACTGGAAACAATGTGAGTCTGCTTTATGCCATAACTACTGAACAAAAAATCTTATTGAGAGAGATCATAATTGGGCATAAATTTAATTTTTCCACTGAAATTTGTGGGACATGTAACTCCCTTAAAAATAGCAGAACTTGTAAAACACAATTAATTGCAAAGCCCCATTTTAGCCTACGATGTTGCCTGATCTCAGGCTTATTTTATTGTTCAGTGTTATATAAACCTAGCAAATTGGACTGAAATTAGACACAGGTAAGTAAGCTGCATCAAAACCATTGTATGGACATCACCTCTTTACAACTTATATGTTTATGCTGAAGCCTTTCAAACAAGGGTTTGGCGCAGTATTGAAATTCTTTTTTTTTTACTACCGGTTCCGTGGCCTTGGCTTGGTGGGCGTGGCAGGGGAAGGATACTGCAAAATCTCCATTCCCACCCCACTCTGGGGCCAGCCAGAGGTAGATTTGCCGGTTCCCTGAACTATTCAAACTTTCCGCTACCAGTTCTCCAGAACATGTCAGAACCTGCTGAATTTCACCTCTGGTTTGGCGTCTTCCTTATCAGTAGCCAATTCAATTCATTGAAACGTAATTCCCCCTCTCCCACTCCTATATCAGGATTAAATAATCTTATCAACCAACATCCAAGTGATGAGATAGCTATCATCTATCTAGCATCCTTGCTTACCTTCTTTTATTTTCCCGTGTTTGCCTTTCCCTCCATGGGCAAGTTTCCAAGCAAAGTACAGAACCACAGCTACTTCCACTTTTATTTTCTGCAAACCTCAATGGGCCCCACTAGAGTTCTTGGAAATAAAAACCATCACTCTGTTATGTAGCATGCCATCTGTACATTTATTTATTTACATAGAGGGCCTTTGGGGGGGTGGGATGGAAGTCCAGTGAGGCAGAAAGGGAGGTATCAATGTGCACAGTGGCACCAGCTGGCAGCACGCTGCCCATCTCTACCCTTATCTGTTCTAGCTTGCCAGAGACTTAAAGGCAGAGAGATAGATAACTGATTACATCCCCCCTTTATCTCTACAGTAAAGGTCTTGGTTCAACAGGTGTTTGTAAAGCAGAACTGAGAACTGCCATTGGCGGTCGTGTAGTGAAAAGAGAAATGGATACATATTTTAGATCGGTGGGGGGGAAATGCAAATCAATAAATAACATTAGTCGACACCCGCTGCATTTGTACGTGCATCCGATCGCCTGTTTGATATTCAGATTCTTCTCGGTATCCCCGTATCTATTATACAGGCTGCCTTGGGGACAACGCAGAATGTCTTCTCCAATAAAAGCGATTTTTGTGGAGGCTCCACTTTCTGCTATAGGCAGAAAAGCAAACTTTGCACCTACAGTTCGTCGCTCGGAGCTCAAGCAGGTCTCCTTCCGAGCCAGTCGCGTTTGCCTTCTTACTGCGCTTCGCTCTAATCTTCGGTTAGTGAATCCTTCCGCGCAGCGGGAGCAAATGGGCACCAGCTCTCTTTAGACGCCTCAGCTGTTCTCAGACCGTCAGGTGGCTTCCTTTCCGTCTCTATGGTTGCTTTGCTTCCTTCTCCCCTATTATGAATCGGCCTAAGCCTTTCCGGCCAAATCCATCTAGGTCGGAGTTGCTAAAGTTGTAGCTGGTGTTTGGGGGGGGGGGGGGGCTTCTCTCGGTCCCAGCCAAGGAGCTGCAGTTGCGCATTAGAATATAGAATATATGATGTAGAACAGAAGCTGGAAGGGACCTTGGAGGTCTTCTAGTCCAGCCCCCTGTTGAAGCAGGAGAATTTATATCAAAAATTCGCGCCTGGTTCTTTCGAAGGTGGAAGTTTTGGCTGTCTCCGATTGTGAAACAAGTAGAGTTTGAGAAAGGGGTTTCGGGTTTTGGTGGTGTTTTTTTTTAACGAACTCAAGAGCTGGGGTGGAGGCTGCAGCCCGGTACGAAGTTGCTGTACTGGGAACTCACAGGGAGTATACTTCTGAATAAGGAGTCACTTTAAAACTTGGATGACATTCTTGGTGCAAATCTGGCCTGGAGGCACGAACTGGCTGGATTCGTTCGAGTCTGATGACTCGAGAAATAAGCGGCTGGGTTCGTGGTGCTATAGATAAAGTAATATTTCTTGTGCTCGCAATCTTCTAAAATCATTCGTCTCGAAAAGTTTGTATTAGAAAGGTGCGCGATGCTTTTTTTTTCCTTTTTAGCGCTAGGTCCTAATATACACTCAGTTTTTTGGATTTGTTCCCACCTACCCCTCCCGCCGCAGACTCCACTTGCCTTCTTTCCCATGGTCACTTTCCTGAAGCCCAGTTTAAAGCTACTTCAGGTCAATGCCATAATTATAGAATTAATTTCTGTGGTACTAACCGCAGGAGAGAACACCCATCAGGAGTTTTCCGGGAGGACGGAACGCAGTTTTATTAAACGTAAGAACCCCGCCCCCCTCAGTTTGGAAAATTCCTAGGAAGGGCGACCTAGGTTGTAATCAATGTGTTTAACTGTAACGTCCCACAGCCATAAGGCTCTTGGTTGCAAATTCATTAAAGTAGCCTCTATTTCCAAGTAAGCGCCTTAGTAATGCCAAGTTTAAATTACAGGCTGGTTGCAGTTGAATAGGGTGTAGTGTAGTCAGATCCTCAGCATTTTTACTCGCGGGTGAAACCTATTGAATCTCATGGGATTTGCCAAGCTGTGAACCCTAGTGGCTAAGGCATCCGGCTAGAAGCCGGCAGATCCTGAGTTCTAATCCTGCCTGAGGCGCGAAACCAGCCAGGTGACCTTGAGCTAGCCACTCTCTCAGCCCTTGGAAAGAGGCAAGGGCAAACTACTTCCGAAATCTTACCCACAAAACTGCAGGGACTTGTCCAGGTGGTGGCCTGAAGTCAACACTGACGGGAACACACGCGCACACGAAATCCTATGAATTCGGAGAATGCATTCTCCCTGTGAAATGAGGAATCGGTGAAAATGACACCAAACCTATTCATAAATGCATGGGGTTTGTTTCTGAACCAAGGAGGTTTTGAGTGAACTCCAGGAGACTTCTGCAAAGGATGCTGTCCTATAAACGCTTTGCAAAACGCCAGAAGAATCACGCTCCCTATTTTCAAACCGTCACCACGCCGAAGTTGAGGGGGGACTCGCGATACAAACGAAATTCACTTACTTGACAATAATGAGCAATCGGCAAGTGTGTGATATATTTCACCAGCATCTGCGGCAAGGAAGTTACAGCTAACTTCCGAAAGGGGGTCTGCCTGAAGCTGCCATTCTAAGCATTCTTACCCGGAAGTAAGTCTTACTGGAACATAGTGCAACTCAGAGACTCCGGAGCAAACTCACACAGAGCCAAATCACTCTAGGGTGCCTGGCCAACCAGCCTTCGGAATGGAGGTTCCTTCTTGGAACTGTCTAAATGGCTGTGAGGATAAATCTGAATAAAATGGTCCCGCCGATCTGCTTCATTGATTTCAGTCGACTTCCGGGGTAACAAAGGGACAAACTCAACTGGCCAAGGCGTCTCTGACATTTTAAAGGCCCCAACGAGCAGGCGCCTTCCAAGGCTATTGGAGACGACTGAAGTAACCCCCCCCTTCAACCCAATCTAACCCCAACCTCTAAATCAGCGTAATCAAAATACAATCAAAATACAGTGCGGTGGATTTGATGTCAACTCTTCATCTCCCTATTCGCCGAATAAAACTTCTAATGTAGCTAGGTTTTCCGAAGTTTAAAGCCTTGCTAAATCTCTGAGAGATTCCCTGTAAGTTTCAAAGCAAGAAACAGGCAGACTTTAGTATTTCTTTAGTAAACCTGTCCTATTAACGTCTGAAGTAGATGACTCTGGAAACCATTATAAATGATCGTACTGATTCAGCTCTGGAAGTCGTTTTTGTGTGTTTGTTTAATGCCTTTGAGTCGGTATTGACTCCTGGTGATTGCCTGCAGTTTTCTTAGACAAGAATTTTCAGGTGTGGTTTGCCATTTTCTCCTTCCCAGAGCTGAGAGAGGGGGACTGGCCCAAGATCACCCCAGCGGGCTTTGTGCCTAAGGTGGGACCAGAACTTACAGTCTCCCTGTTTCTAGCCTGATGCCTTAACCGTTACACCAAACCGGCTCTCATTTACTTAATTTTCATTGCAATGGCTTTTATGAGCAATCTAGTCTTCTGTAGTATAATCCTGAAAGCAATAAAGCATTTTCTAGATTCTAGAATAAAAGCAAGTAGGATCTCAAGTTTACATCAATTTTAAAAAATCTATTTCAATACTGTACTTTTATTTCCAATCAACATATCTTGACTAAGATTTAAGCAGTTGCTTTAAGATCCTCTCTAGAGAATAAACTCTATGTGCAATAGTGGCGAATAAACTCAATTGATCAAACTTGGGTTTGTAACTTCCCAAGATTAGATTATGCAGCTGGTATTCTGAACCATTGCTTTAGATCCTAGTCTCAACCATGGAACTCTCTTCTAAATAAGCATGGGTTTTAGACTGGGGTTACCAGGAAAAGAAGTAAATGGAATTTCATTGAAACATGACATTTTTTACCTTTTTATATAACTTTATTGAATTTCAAAAAAACAAGATGAAGAAAAGTAATTGTGTAAAGGAAAATTTTTTTTTTTTAAATTAAAGCTTCATGAGAAAGTAAAATTATCTGAATTAGATTAAAATACACTTGAGCGTATTTTAAAAACGGATCCTAACTTATTTCCTGCTTGAATCCTTTCCATAAGCAAGTATACTTGCCATTAATCAGTTTAGAGTCTTGCTTTGCTATGTATGCATACATGGTCTCACAAACACACACATTTTTCATTCCACTTAACTCTAGTAATATTAGATGAATTTGAGGTTTTGGTTATAACATAAATCCATAAACATGTATTGTATACTATTGATATATTATTTTTTAAAAATATTTGTATCACATTTTGGGGCAATTTGAATTTTTTACAATTCTGAGCATGAATATAGAAATGTCCCTACTATTAAATTCATTTCCATATGTGTATATATGTGTGTGTGTATATATAATGTTCACCAAAAGCATTGCAGTTGTTTAATACTGCTTTTGTGCAAATCCTGACACATACACATTTGTATATGTGCACATATACAAATGCACCTTTTTCTTTTCAATTTGTAAATTGGAATAACAGACTAGCAGAAAGGCAGAGCTGGCAATGCAAATGTCTGTAGATAATATTGCTCACTACCTATGAGGCTAGTTCAGATATGTGATGTTCTTTAAAGGCTTGAAATATAATAAAAGACATATAAGATGCTCTGATTATTGAACATTCTGAAATCTCGTTGACTTCCACTGAAATAAATAGGACACCATGCCTGAAGTGGTTGTTGGTTAAACAAGAAAAGATTAATAATAGTGCAATTATGAGATCAAATCTTCAATAGTGGGAATAAGGGAGCCACTCAGAATCAGCCTTGAGATATCGGCCCCTTTTCCATCTCTCAGGAAATCCATATTGGCAAAATACACTTCAGCAGGTCAGTTAAAGATTTAGTGGCTGCATTTGTACAACCAGAGAAGCTTGAACCATTTCATTCTTTGTGGAGTGAGCTGGTTAGTACTTTTGTTTAGGTAGTTTAACCAGCCTGTGCAAACAAAAGCCCTTTGTCATATAGAGTGTATATAGTGAACCAGAAAACAGGTTCATTGAGTAGGCAAGTTGTATGAATGCATTCGAAATATTTCTGAGGGAGAGATGGGTAAAGAATACCAGGGCTTTCCAGTATCCTATTTCTTTGTCGTGTTTGTGGACACTGACCCTTTGGTGAGGTCACTGTTATCCCTGCTTGAAGTGCCTGTGAGAACATTGACCTTGACCTGGGATAGACGTTGAGAAGGAGGAGGGGGAAGAAGACCCAGGAGGAACTTCTTGCCCCTGGAGTTTTCTCCGAGGCTGGGAGTACCCTCTGTGCCCCCTGCCCATCTAAGCTTTAGTGGTAGTAAACACGAAGAAGTCCCACTCTAATGGGCAGTACAGTAGCAATGACCCCATGAACAGGAGGAAGAGCCACAACCAAGACAGAGTTTGGACAAAATACATTTGAGTGGGAGGTAGAAATGTAATTTGAACAAGCGTTTTCAGGCTTAACCCTGCCCAGTTTTTCTTTCAGGTAGTGGAAAGAAGGGGGGGGGGGAGTCACGTTGTCTGTCTTGCAAGATTCTGGTAAAATTAACATAAAAATAGGGTTAGCTTTCACAACTTTGCTTTCCTAGACTAGTCTGCCCTGAAAGGGAGACTAATCTATAGACACCCATAGATACTTGGCGCGTTTGCTTAATTCAACTGATTCCCAAATCCTTCGGCGCCTAAAATTTGCAAAATTGGAGCTGCCCGGATTATCAGCGTTCCCATCCAGGCGATCCTCTTTGTTCCCTCAACCCCACGAAACTGGACGCTGCCCCCATCCCCCCGTCAGTCCCCGCACCTCTTTCAGAAGCAAGGAAGATATTTCGGGGGTCCCTCCAGGATGTGTTCGACTGTCCCAACTACCTTGAGGGACCAGTCTAAGCTTAGATCCCGGAGCCTCCAGCAGCTTGGCTCCAGGTGGGGACATACTTCTCTGTGCTTGCTGTGTGGGACGCCGCCTTCGACAGGGAGATTGGATTTGGCAGGATGTGTGCGTATGCGGCGGTGGGGTGGGCGGAAGAGTTTCCAAGAGTTTATAGATTATTTTCTCACGTTCCTGCCGAAGCTCTGCAAGCATCCTGAATTGCACTCCTTTTAATCGGTCTGGGTATAGAGTGGCTTTCAGCCACCAGCTTGGAGAGATCGGCCACCAAGCGCTGGGGCCCACCAGGACATTTTATAACGGGGAATCCCCATAAAGAGTGCTCTTCTCTGGTCACCTGTTGTTTCTCAGGCTCGGCCAGACGTGCCAGACTTCTCCCAGCTGGGGGGGGGGGGCGGGCAAGGAAGGGACTGTAGACTACCTTTATGCTGTCACCAGGGAAGGATGTGTGCAGTGTAGTCTAGTTAGCGCATCCCGAGGAGGCCCTGAGAAAGGTGAAACTGAAGGCGAGTTAGAAGCACAGGGAAAATGTTGGGCAGCAGCAGGAGGAGGAGGAGGAAGTGTCTCTCCAACCGAAATTGAAATAGGGAGCCTCCCCCTCCCCCAGCATGAGAGGAGGAGATGGCCTAACACGTAGCATTTCTATCCCCCTCCCCGCAAGACCTAGGAAGGAGCCAGCGTGGGTCTCCAAAGCTTGGGAAGAGTTCCCCGCATTTCCTAATCTGCAAATGCGCCCTTTTGCTTAAAGCGAAGCCAATTCGGCGCCTGAGTTTGTGCGCTGACCCCACTCCAGATCCACCCTCCAACTGGGAGTTTCTTTGGGCTGTGGCTTGCACTGCTATGCCAGCCTCGCCGGAGCCTCAAAGGATCCCCGGCTGGATGCGCGGCCTTTTTTCTTTCTTTCTTTTACCCACGAGGCGTCCTTTATACAATCGGGCGGGCGGCGCTGCCTCCATAGGGTACCAGACCTCCCCATTCTCCCTTCCTTTCCGAGCCTCGATTTTATTTTGGCCCATTAAGTAAGCGGAGGGTGAGCTATTCTCACGCAAAATGAGGGTGGGTGAGTGGGTGGGCTGTTATCCGCTAAGGAATCACCCCTCCCACTCCGATTTCGGAGATGCCTGCAGAGAGCGTGTCCGCGTCCAGTGGTGAAATTCAATTTTTTTTTACTACCGGTTCTGTGGGCGTGGCTTGGTGGGCGTGGCAGGGGAAGGATATTGCAAAATCTCCATTCCCTCCCCACTCTGAGGCCAGCCAGAGGTGGTATTTGCCGGTTCTCGGAACTACTCAAAATTTCCGCTACTGATTCTCCAGAATCTGTCAGAACCTGCTGAATTTCACCCCTGCCCCTATCAAGCCGGTGGCTACCGGCAACCCTTCAAGCTGAAGGAGAGTTTTCAGCCGCCAGCGTAGCGCGCAGCTTCCCCCCCCCCTCCCCTCCCCTCCATCCCCTCCTCCTGCCCCGCGGAGTCGCTTTAATTAAAGTCACAAAGTCGCAGTTCCTTCCCGGCTGGGCTCCCGCAGCTTCCCTCCCTCCGCCCCTTGGGAGGCTTTTCACCCCCCTCTCTCTTCATTTCCCCCCATTCACCCAGATGTGGCAGTCCTCCCTCAGAAACCAAGCGGACGGCTTTGGGCCTTTGCCTTCCGTTCGCCTGTCCCCCTCCCTCTCTCCGATCGCTTTTATTCTTTAAGGCTTGCCCATTTCCCCGGGAAGTACAAACTCTGCGGGGCGCCACGGCCCACGACTTCAGTCCTTGGAAACTTCGGCGGGCAGGAGATTTTTTGATCCCCACCACTAGGGTCTGTTTCATTTATTCGTCGAATTGGTTAATTGGCTCTGGGAGGGGGGGGGGGAATCTCCGCCTGCTACGCAGCCAGCAACAAGTGGATGACCCTTCCCGGTGAGAAAACGAGTTTGGAAAACCCAAACTTCCCAGATCAACCGCTGAATAAATACTAACCTGAATCGGTACCTTTGAATATACGTTCCCTTTCCATTCGCCCTTATTAGTAACTGAGCTCGGGTCACTGCAATCAATTTACGACTGTTTATACTTATATTAACCTGAAATTTCAGGGCAGAGTTGGGTCACTATGTCTCCCCCACTTTTCCCCTCCCCCTCTTCTTCTCCCTCCCTCCCTCTTTCTCTCCCTCTCCTCCCCTCGGGTTTAGAAAGATCCACGTAGCCAGACTTATTTCAGAGGCTTTGATTTGTAAGGCGCTAATTTTACCCTAATTTAATGAATAAGCCACCATTGACTGAGTTCCGCGATATGCTCAAGTCAACATGTAGTTTCCTTGAATTTGAGTTTAGAGTGAACCAGAGAACTCTGGTGGGAAATCCGTTCTCCCAGATGTCTTTGCCTTAGAGGATTTGGCGACTGCATCCAAGAACTTGAAAAGTCCGCTCTCAATTCGGCAGGGCGTTCAAAAGCGTTGCTTATCTGTCTTTTCTACACCTTCTACCTGCTTATTTATCTATTTTATAATTTCTGTAAGTTTCTTAATTTACGGAAAGTAGGAATAATGGAAGAAGTCACATCTTTTGTTTTAAAAATCAGAGGAATCCTTCGATCCGTTCTCCGCTCTTTGATGTTGGGACATTCCTCCCTCTGTCCGGATGGCTGAAGGAGTCAATCAATCTCGATAGGCAACTTGTCCATCGCAGGTGATTCCGCTGGGGACGGCAAATGCTCTCCTCCTCTCCCCTCTACCTCTCTTAACCTCCTGAGTTTCGCCTTGGGCCAGCTTTTTCTTGCTCCCCGCCTTTCTTCTGCATGGTCCTTACTGCCTGGCCACAAACCTCTTTTTCTCTTTCGCACCTGCGTCCACACCTTCTCTCCCAGAGTAGGTCTCCAGCCTTTCCCGTTTTGGACCAGGTCGGCCACTGTTTTCCAAAACCCACAGCGACACCCGAGTCCCTGCGAGAAAGCAATTGAGTGCGAGAAATGGGAGCCACCCGCCGGGCCCTGAAATGCCAGAATCATTGTTCTTGGCAGGAGGTGAAAGGGTCAAGTTTCTTTAACCTGCCCACCTCACCCCTCCGCCTCCATGCTCCGGAATTCTTTGCTATAACCACACTTGGCGATTGTCTCTGGAGGACGACGCTGAATTGACTGGAATGGGTTAGCTGCGAAGGAAAAAGGCACGTCTTGGAACAGCATTTAACAAAGTCCATAGTGCCAAAGGCTATTCATAAATTGAAAAACAAAACAAAACACCTCCCCCTTCAAAGAGTTAGTTCCACCACTGGAGCTGGGAGGTTTTGGTCTCTGTGTTGTCAAAAGCCATTGGGAAAGAAGGAATGCAACAAGACCCAACCACTGCCTTGCATTACTAATCTGGCTTCCTTAAAAATCAACAACAACTAAGGAGACTGTGTGTTTGGGAAGGCTGAAGGCAGAAAGTGATGGCATTAGCCACCCAAAAAATCAGGTTGCCCTTAGTCTGGAATTACAGCTGTCACTACTCCCTTCATTACAGGCATCTTCTCATCTGAAAGTGTACTATTGAAGCAAGTCCCCCCCCCCCCGCCCAGTGTACCACACCTACCATTCTCGGTATCCTTCATACGGAGGACTAAAGCTACCATAATACCAAGGCCCACAGTTTAACTCTAGGGATTATAGGAGCTGTAGTCCAACTTTATCTGTTTGAGGGATGCTGTTTGTCTGAGGCAGATTGTTTCCAGAAGATCAGAATAAGACCTCTGCTTTTAATGGGGTTTGAGCATCTACACTGATGTCTGCCGCCATTTGGAATTACTTTGTTGGTTCCATCATTATTTCCTGATTTATAATAATAATAATCTTTTCTGTCAACATGTTTCCCCACAAGTGCATGCTTGCCAGTCTCCTTGACAACCTGCCTCCTTGTTTCTCAGAAGGTTGCAAAAGGCACTTTCGAGGCAGGCCTCTCCCAGGATTGGGATCAGAGGGAACCTAATTCAAATCACTGCTGGCCATTAAAAAGATCTCTTGGATCTTTCATTATTGTTCACTCCACAAGACAGTTGTAAGGGCTCATGCTCTGATGTCTTCCATTCTGCGACAGGAAGAAGGACTGAGAAAAATCAAGAGCCATACATGTTCTCCAGTTGAAACGCAGATGTTGCTAGTAATCCCACCTCCCCAGAAGCCACTCCTAAGATTCTGGATGCCTTGATTGAACTAACATCTGTGTGTTTTCTGCTGACTCTGATTTTGTATGGATTGCCCACTCTGTGTGGAATTACCAGCGCACCTCTGTTATAATCTTTCCAGCTCAACCGTTTCTATACGAATTTCATACAAATCTGTGTGGACTGCATTTCTTAGCTAGAAAAGGGCATACGTTAAGGATCTGATCAAAGCACTGGAAGTCTCCCAAAATGGAAATGAAACAGTCTGATTCTTTCTCGATCCAGTAATGGAATCTCTACATAGATGAAATAAAGCAAATAGAATGTTGACTTATTCTTTCCACTTGGTCAGTCATAAGAGAAAGATATTTCTTGGATGTCTTTGGGCCAATCATTCCCCTCAGCATCACCAACCTTAGAGCAAGCAAGCAAGCAAGCAGGATAGAGCTAGAAGGGACCATTGAGGTCTTCTAGTCCAATTTAGTCCAATAGTATAGGAGGCCCTATACTATTTCAGACAGTGACAATCCCTTCTTAAAACCTCCAGTGATGAAGCATCCACAACTTCTGAAGGCAAGCTGTTTCATCAGTTTATTGTACTCATTGTTAAGAAGTTTCTCTTTAATCCCAGGTTGTTTCTCTCCTTGATTAGTTTCCATCTATTGTTTCTTGTCCTGCCTACAGGTGCTTTAGAAAATAAGATGACCCCTTCTTCTTTGTGGCAACCCCTCAAATACTGGAATACTATCCTTGTCACCCCTAGTCCTTCTTTTCTCTAGGTTGGCCATGCCCAATTCCTACAATCGTTCTTCATATGTTTTTGTCTCCAGGCCATTAATTGTCTTAGTCACTCTTTGCACTTTTCCAAAAATCTCAACCTCTTTTTCGGAAAACTGGATGCAGTATTCCAGGTGTGGTCTTACTAAGGTTTTATAAAGCAGTCATCTAATACTTCACATGATTTTGATTTTTTGCCTTTCTTTATACAACCAAATATTATGTTAGCTTTTTTGGCTGCTGCTGGCTCAATTTTTAAGTGATTATTCATTAGGTTTCTAAGGTCTTTCTCGCAGTTACATTTTTTGAGCCAAGTTTTGCCTAATCTGTACCTTTGGTTTTTCCTGCCCAGGTGTAAAACCTTGCTTTTCTCCACATTAAATTTCATTTTGTTGTAGAGGGCCTATTGTTCAAGTCTGCCATGATCTTTTTAGATCCTGAGCTTGTCTTCAGGAGTGTTGGCTATTTCTGCCAACTTAGTGTCATCTGCAAGTCTTCTACTCCCTCATCTAAGTCATTTATGAAGATATTGAAGAGCACTGGCTCTAAGATGGAACCTTCTGGTACTCCACAACAAAAGTTAGAAGAGGAATAATTATATATACCCTCATGAATTCCTGTACAAAAGTCAGATTATCAATTCAATATATAAGTAAATAATGACCTGCTTGGTTATGCTTCCATAACCTTTTAATGAACAGATATACACTTCTACCAAGGAGGGAAATTGCTCCCTCCCTCCCTCCCTCCTCTCTCAAATTGATGGATACTGTGTCAGTTGGCTCACACATCTATTTGTATCACTGTAAAAAAGGGTATCTGGGAATATTTAGCAACACTGCATTTGTTTACATAGTGAATAGTCTCTTCTCTACCATCCAATTATATCCACTTAACAAAACTACAAAGATCTAAAGGACCAAGTTAGGGACAAATTATCATAAGAGAAAAATGGTCTATAGAGTCACTAAGAGTTGGCATCAATCTGATGGCCCAAAATCAAGCAATCAAATTGTGCAATTCTATATTTTCTGAACCCAGATTCGGCTACATATTAACATATGCTCATAAATAAATCATGCTTCACCTTTTGTGTCTTTAGTGGGATCTTAATAGATTATTCAGCAATAATATTTGGGTTTTACTGGCATTTCATTTTCCCTAAAGACCCATATATAAAGTGGATAAAATGCTGAGCTTTAAGGATATTGCAGGTGTATTTTGACAGGCTTTGGTATCAGAATGCTGAAACACCTTGCCAACCCTTTTGGAGCACAATGGGATTTACTCTCAAGTTAATGCGATGTACACATTTTCTTGGTATACTCAAGTGAAATGTACCTGTTCACATCACACACTCCTATTTAATTAATTTGTTGTTGTTAGTTGCAAAATCTACCCATCGTGACCCCATGAACAACATTCCTCCAAGCCTTTGTGTCCTCTACCATCCTCTGGAGTCCATTTAAGATCACTCTGACTGCTTCAGTGACTCCATCCAGCCACTTCATTCATCCCCTTCTTTTGCCCTCGATCATTCCCAGCATTACGATCTTCTCCAGTGAGTCCTTCCTTCTCATTAGGTGGCCAAAGTATTTGAGTTTCATCTTCAGGATCTGGCCTTCTAAAGAGCAGTCAGGGTTGATCTCCTCTAGGACTGACCGGTTTTGATCACCTTGCAGCCCAAGGGACTCCCAGGAGTCTTCTCCAGCACCATAGTTCAAAGGCCTCAATTCTTTGGCGCTCAGCCTTTCTTATGACCCAACTTTCACAGTCATGCATTGCAACTGGGAAAACCATAGCCTTTATTATACCCACTTTTGTTGGCAGGGCGATGTCTCTGCTTTTTAGTATGCTGTCTAGATTTGCCATAGCTTTCCTCCCCAGGAGCAAGTGTTTTTTAATTTCTTGGCTGCAGTCTCAACCTGTGGTGATCTTGGAGCCCAGGAAAAATAATTAATTAACCAACACTTTAATCAGCCAAAAAACTGAAGGTCTTTTGGAGACCCACCAAGCTATTCCGCTTCCCCATTGAGCATCCTTTTTTCTCTTCTGAGTCCAGGAAGGGGAGCAGAAAGGGACAACATCTTTAAATCCTGAACACAACTCTTTTTGTCTTGCAGAGCAGGATCAAGGAAGTTGAGACATCTGGGAGAAAAAAAGTTGGTGGGTTTGTTTTGGTTCGCTTTAGAAAGGTAGAAGGATGGGGACGTGTTACAAAAAGCGTTGATAATTTGGAAATGGTATTTACACTCGTGCTATTTATATATAAGCAAATCAGCCATTTGAGACGTTAGGAAAAGGAGAAGTAAGGCAGCTGAGAGAGAAGCCAAATTAGCAAAGAGCCAGTTTGGGCGTTAAAACACGCAAATAGCTGCCGTTCGAAAGATTGGCTGGCTGCCCTGCTTGGCATCCTGCTCCGGAAAGGTCTCCTGCGCAAGCTTAGCAGCTCGGTGGGAGGAGTCAGGGGGATCCCGCCGGGCTTGCGCAGGAGAATTTCGTGGGAGCTCATATCGCCTCTCCGCCCCCCCC
The DNA here is from genome assembly GCF_964273705.1 of Natrix helvetica. Classification (NCBI taxonomy): domain Eukaryota; kingdom Metazoa; phylum Chordata; class Lepidosauria; order Squamata; family Natricidae; genus Natrix; species Natrix helvetica. The sequence goes on along the minus strand of NC_138552.1, from coordinate 104,638,100 downwards.
CCCCGCCCGGGAAGAGCCTATTGATGCCCAAACTGAGCATTCGGAAGTGTTATGCCGCTTCAAAGACTGCTTGGAAAAGTCTGGAAACTCAGTTCCAATAAAGGGGGGCGGGGCGGGAACAAAAGAGTCTTGAAGGAGACTCCAATAATTTGCATTGTTCCACCACCAACCCTATCCCATTACTTTTTGGATCTTCCTAACCTTGTGCCTGATTACTCGGGGTACGGATGTAAGGGTTTCAAGGAGCTTACTGTCAAGTAAATATGCATACAAAGCAGAGATAGTTATATAAAATAAAGTTAGGTCCCCCCCTTCCTGGGTTCTGTTTCTTTTCATTTCTTTCTCACTCTCTCCTTTTTCTTCTTCCCTCCCTCATAAATTTCAATGAAAATTTAACTGAAGATTCGCTTTATACTTCCCAGGCTGAAATAGAGGCAGATAGAAGGTTAATTCCCATTGAAATAGGGGCGAGGGAATCGAGGAGCCTTTTCACATCCTGCACGCAGAAGGATTGCGTTACTAACTGCCCACAGGCACTGGATATTTTCCAGTATTTGTACTGCAACCTGCAGCATCGGGTCTGTCTGTTTAAAAATAGAATAGAATTCTTTATTGACCAAGTGTGATTGGACACACAAGGAATTTGTCTTTGGTGCATATGCTCTCAGTCTACATAAGGCGAATAATACATTCATCAAGAATAAAAAGATACAACACTTAGTGGAAGTCATAGGTTACTAATAAGCTATCAAAGCGTACTAAGAAACAAATAAAAACAATATAAATGGAAAAAGGCAAGCAAGATGGTTAAAGTCATAAGTGGGGAGATGTAGATACTAGGAAGGAAGAGAAGAATAATAGTAATACATTCTTAGTAAATTATTGGCAGCGTTGTGGGAATTAGTTGCTAAGCAGAGTGGTGGCATTCTGGGGAAAAAAACTGTTCTTGTGTCTAGTTGTTCTGATGTGCAGTGTCCTATAGCATCGTTTTGAGGGTAGAAGTTGAAACAAATTATGTCCAGGATGTGAGGGGTCTTCAGATATTTTCACAGCCCTCTGTTTGACTAGTGTAATATACAGGTCCTCAATGGAAGGCACATTGGTAGCCATTGTTTTTCTGCAGTTTGAATTATCCGTTGAACTCTGTCTGTCTTGTTTGGTTGCAGAGCCAAACCAGACAGTTATGGAGGTGAAGATGACAGACTCAATAATTCCTCTGTAGAACTGAATCAGCAGCCCTTTGGGCAGTTTGAGCTCCCTGAGTTGGCACCGAAAGGACATTCTTTGTTGTGCTTTTTTGATGACGTTTTTGATGTTAGGTGTCCATTTTAAGTCTTGAGATATGATAGAAACTTGAAGGTCTCTACTGTTGATACTGTGTTGTTTTGCAGATGACCTTCCCCAACCACCCCCAAACCCCTTGCGCTGAAGGACCCTGTCCCCTTATTCTAGAGTTCAGGAGCGGATAGAGGTGGGAAACGTGCGTTTGTGTGTGTTTATTTAAGAAAACTCTAGATCAATACAACATGAAAATTACATATTTGGTGTAAGTGTCATGGCAGGTTTTAGAGCCAGTTTGGTGTGGTGGTTAAGGCACTGGGCTAGAAACCGGAAATTGGGTGACCTTGAGCCAGTCCCTTTCTTTCAAGCCCCAGGAAGAAGACAAGGCAAATCCCTTCTGAAAAATCTTGCCAAGAAAACTGTAGGAATTTGTCCAGACAGTTTCTGAGAATGGGACTCGATTGAACAGAAGAAGAAAAATAGCAGGCAGTGAAAAATGGAGTGGCTTAGCGGTCCAATAGTATAAGTAGATTCGTTTTTAGACAGACATGATGAATATTTCAAACTTAACCAAGCCGGCTCTTACAGGAAAGGGAATTAAAGCGAAAAAGGCATTTGTTACCCCCCCCCCTTCCACACACAGCCTTTTTACCCCACGGGTGGCAGCTGGTATTTATTTTTGTTTAAAAAAATCACACCCTTTATTACAACCGGAAGCTTGTCTAGTTGTGCTTTTCTTACAACCTTTCAAACTGGTAGAATAAGTGCCAGGTATGCTTTGGGATTGTGTCCCCCCCCCCCTTCTCCCGGCTTAAAAAATGCGATAAATATATATTTTGCTAAACATTTTAAAGCTGGGAATTATTTTCAATGACTTCTTGTATTCTTATGTTATTGTTAGTTGCGAAGTCGTGTCCGACCCATCGCAACCCCATGGACAACGTCCCTCCAGGCCTTCCTGTATTCTTATGGGCTGGCGCTAATAACGTTTATTTTATTAATGCATGAATAGGGATTGGAAAAGTAAGACAAGAACATGGTTCTGCTGCACTATTGTATGGCGTGTTTTGGAAAGAAGAGAATAAAACATTTCTTTTCCCCAAGCTTCAATGGAACATTAAAATAAAATAAACTAGTCTTCGGTTTCAGAAATATATTGTGAAAAGGAACCGAAACATTTTCCCGTGAAATTCATTTGAATTTCCAGGTTACACACCACACCACACCCGGTTCCTCCCCCTCCCCTTATTGGATTCAACAGCAGAGCCATTCATTCACTGTTCCAATTATAAAATAACCAATCCTTTGGGCCTCCTTTTCAGTAAAGTAAAGTATATCAAAATTAAAACAGAATTGTTCCACCAGAATTCCCCCAGTAAAAACAGCTTCCTCCGGCTGAAGAATTCTTTAGCCCGTGTTTGAAACCCAGCCTGGCCAGCTCTCAAACTTTGACAACAATTAAGAGGGTTAATACATTTTGCAACCCTTCTTGGTTACATAGGATTTTCTACTTAACCGAGCAAACGTTTCCTTCCCCCGCGGTCTTCTGTTTTGGAAGCAACTTGAAGAAAACTAATTGGTGAGGCAGTGGAATATACCCGCACACGCTATTCCTTTCAATCCACCTCCATCTCCCTTTCAGGACTTATCGTCCCCATTTCATGCTAATGAATGTGTGTATATTAATGAAAAGTTGATCGGGACTTTAGTTTCTCCAAACCCTGCGCGTTTCAGTGAAACCAAAGCGCTCTTTTTTGTCTCCCCGCCTCCGCCTGCTTTCCTTTCAAACAGCCACGTTCTGTAAACAGCTCCTGCAACAGTTTAAGGCTGCAAACAAACTTGGATTCCCGCTACAACAGATGTCAGAGTTTCTTGAGTTTGGGCTGCGTCTAGGGACATCTTGTGATGTTTTTTTAGAGAACAGGACATGATCTCACAAGGCGAGCAGCTCTTTAGTTCCTTAATCATTTCACGGTTCCTTCGAACGCTTTCTTCCCACCTAAAACGTTTAGTTTCAGCTCACTGATCAGCTGCAAAGGCGCGGCGGGGAGCGGAAGAGTTGAATTATTCGAACCTGCAAGCAGCCCCTCAAGGAAAAAAAAGAGGGGGGGGGGGGAAGAAAAGTGCAAACTTTTTTTTTACCCCTCACTGTTCATTTCACCAAAGTCCTGAAAAATCAGAATGGAATTAGAGAAAAACTACATGACTCCCAGGACTGGCAGATCAGGTAAGGAGGCTGAAGTTCTTGTTTTTTCAATGGTGCATTTGAGATAGAGAGCGATATATATCGCTCAAAACGTAGCATATCTGACCTGAAAGTGGATATTGAATTAGACCGACACATTTTTTTTCTATTGCCTATGAGAAATTAATTTGGTTTAATTTGGACGCTCCTCTTCAGGGGACAGTCCCCATGTCGTGGAGGTGTCTTTTCATATAATGTCACTTTCTCTCTCAATGTCTGTGCTAGATAGCCATCTGCAAATAAATAAATAAACAAATAAACAAACAAACAAATAAATAAAGGAGTCAGTCATGTCCCAGCAATAAATAAAAGCTGGCTGGCAATCCTTAAGCATCCTTACTCTTTGGAAGCATCTCCCTTGCTTTCACTGGGAAACTCTTTCAAAGTGATTTGCTTTAGGATGGAGATGCTTGGGGGGGGGGCCTTGGATCAGGGCTGCCAGCAGATTGCAAATGGAATCCACTTCAGAGCCATGCGATCTCCTCCAGGTTGGCAGGAAGTGCTAGACTGCTCAAGTAATCAACTTCTAGATACCACCCCCACCCCCACTGTGCTTTAATTGGGTGGAGCCGTTTTGTCAATTAAAGACTCCAGAATCGAAACCAGTTGATGACCTGAAGCGAGCTGCGCTGCGATGATGCTGAGGTCGCCAAGATCCGGCGTGCCTGCAAGGGGGGCTTTCAAAAGAAACTAACCGGCGGAGACTCACTTTTCCCACTCTCGCTGCTCTTTGGCTAGCGAGAGGTGGGGGTCGCCTTGCTCTCGCGGTGGAACCTGCCACCTTTGCATACTAAATCCAGGGGACCCGCTTAAGATCTTTTGAAGGGGTTGGTGGAAGGCGGAAACCTCTGGCTTTTGCAAGGCAACGTCGGGGGGCCAGAAAACCCGGACTGGGGTCTCAAATTTCTGCCATTCCAGCGTCTGGGTTCTGGTCAACCGCGGTAGCAGATTCTACTGTTTTCAACGGAGAAGTTCCCCAACTTAATGGAGGGGGGGGGGGAGTTTGATGTCAGCCGGCGCGTGCCTGGAGAGCGCCTTGACAAGCCCACTATTAATAATGTGATTTTCAAAGCGATCGATCAGCCCTTTTATTAGCTCAATCGTCTGAATAATCGTTCCATCGATACGGCGTTTCGTGGCTCTCGGTGGCAGGCCGGCTAGGCAGGGTGGGCTGGGCTCGGGAAGGCCCCAACCACAAAAGGCGGGGAAACGCCGCTCTTTTTATTTCCTTTCCCGTTCCTTCCCGGCTAGCAACCCACGAGGTCTCGCGCCCCCTGAGCCCCGCAGGCGGACCCCTCCCCTCGCCCACACAACACACCCCTTCCTCCCTACCCCTCCCCCGCCAATGGAGAGCCCCTGCTTCTTGCCCCCCCCCCCCCGACCTCCCTTCCATATTGGATTGGGGGGGGGCGCCGCTGGAGAGTTGTCGCCACTGACGCTTCCCTTGCAGTTGGCCTTTACCGGTTATTGTGGTGTGCCGAGCGGCGTGCAGGTTCTCGGCAAGTTCCGAGGTCGGCGCGGAAGGGATCCTTCCTGCGCCTGGAGGGCTGGGTGTCCAATGCAGAACCTCGATAAAGACATTCCCGTCTCACCGGGGAGATTAAGCGAAAAGGAGCCCAGGAACATCCCCCATTCCGCCCTGATTTTCGCCCCGGAGGCGGATATTCTTGGCTTTCTTCCCAGGCGAGGCCACCACCCGCCTTGGCGGCACAGGGCCCGACTTGGCTTCCAGCGCCGGTGGCCAAAATAACCTTCCCTACGATCACACACACACACACAATCCGCCCCCCCTCCCCAGTTCTGCAGGCGATCGTAGTTCACGGCTGGGCTGGTTTTGCTTTGAAATCAGACAGACCCTGTATGGGGGCTCGAGTCACATCTTATTCAGGGGAAATCGTTCCCCTGGCAAACCTCGCCGGAAGAGCCCACGCCGGCTCACCGGACGTGTTTTGTTTTGTTTTGTTTTGTTGATCAGTCAGCTCGTGGGGCGAGGAGCCCCGTCCTTCTTGGCGTTGGAAAAGGCAGCTTCTGGGTTAGCCAGGCGCAAGGTTGGGTAAAGGCCTACGGGGTGTGTGTGTAGGAGGAGGGAAAGCAAAGGTCATGGAAAGGTGACCCAAAGTCACGGGAATTGGAGGACTTGACAGAAACGTTGGCGTTTTAGAAAGCAAACGGGGTTATGAAGGCATGGAAAAGAGGCTTGTGGAGACGCGGAAGAGTGTACCCGTTGTTGATTATGGCTATTCTGGAGTGATTCCTGTAGGCCCCATCCTGGGTAGCCAGTGGCTCTTTCTCTCTTTTCTCGTTCCTTCCTTCCTTCCTTCCTTCTTCCCTCCCGCCTTGTTTATTTATGATGAAATTTATTTGCCACCTATCTCGTATTCAATAATCCTTCCTTCCTTCCTTCCTTCCTTCCTTCCTTCCTTCCTTCCTTCCTTCCTTCCTTCCTTCCTTCCTTCCTTCCCTCCCTCCCTCTAAATCACAGAACCTCAGTTAGGGCATGCACACTTTAGATTGGAGCCATGGAACTTAGGAAAGCAGATTGATTGTAACGAGAAAACGTCATCCAACAGCAAATTTTCCGGCCTAAAATCGGGCGCCCTTCGAACTGAGTAAGACAGGCTCCTGCGATAACTTCAAAACAACGTTAGCCTCCTCCTTCCACCCCCCTCCCTAAATTACAAGGCATCTGCAAGAGTGCAAATCCTGCCTGCTGGTGAACTATTTTGTGGCACTTTGCATGGGTGACCATCCGAGACACAAAGCTCTCCCTTTTTACGTTGTTGGCTTCAGTAGGACTTTTCCCCTCCGTATGGAGAGCACATTTGCTGCCGAACCCTTAAAGGGGAAGTAGCATGACGCCAGGTTGGTTACCTCTTGAGTCTTAATAGGGAGGCAAAGCGTGATATATATCATTTATAATCCCTGGGTTCTATTTATACAGGAAAGGAGGTTTATTGTTCACAAGGAAACACGGTTCTAACACAGGTGTAATTCTGTGTCTGTAACCCAAAACCAACAGGAATGTTAGACATGTATCTCGCTAATATCAGACCGATTATTTTCTAGAAATTCTGTGACACCTCCAAGAGAGGATTTATTCTGGATCGGATGGATCCAAGAAGTTCGATGTAGTCAGATGAAATATTTTGGAGTAAAGAGGGATGTTTATCCCCCCCTCCTTCCTTCTGTCTCTGAGAGTAGGAGAAATCGAGATGCGGTTAGGCTTTAGTCTTGGCTCAGAAGGCTGATCTGGGACAACATAATCTAGTAAAAGTATGATTTTAGAGGCAAAGAAAATGACGCAAACATTCCAGAAAAAGAAGGTAAGATTCAAACACCGTTCAGGGCCAAGAAGCCTCGCCTAAAAGTGCCGAGAGCTGGCTCGCAACGGCGGGTCTACAAAAAGGATCCCTGGTTTTTGATGAATTGCAAGATTTTGATGGACAACCCACTGTCCCGGCGTCTTTCTCGTGCCACTGAATCCAGACAGGCTGTTAAGGGAGGCGCTTTTCCCCTCCGTGACCCGTGAAATAATCTATAGAATTGTTTACTTTCTCGTCTCACTGTCAAGCGCGCTCCTTGGGTACAACGCACGTGGGACCCACGCTTCCACACTCAGGGCTTGCCATCCTGGGTGGGTACATTATTCTTTCTCGTCGCTTTGCAGGGGATCGTTTGTGTCCTGCGTTGGGGGCGAGGGGGAGAAGAGGAGGGGGGGAAAACGATCGCGGGCGGCAGCATCCAGCTGGTCAGGAGTTAAGCTGGAACGGAGGCCTGGCGGTGCAAGAGAAGAAGAGGAAACAGGCAGAGAGCTCTGGGTCTGCTGGTCGTTCAGACGGGAGGGGCGGAAAAGTTTGGCAGATTACACAATCAAGTCCATATTCCGACCTTAGATCTTTTCAGATTCGGGACGGGGAACAAACGCCAATTTAAAACTTGGCTGTGCCTATAGAGAAGCGCGGCTTCGTTTAGCGCCCTCGGTGAAGAAGCCGTTAGTGACAAAATACGAACCGTGACCCTGGTTTTGGCGTTTGCGTTTTGTTTTAAGTCTAAAAGGATTTGCGGCGTGGACGTGCGAAGAGTATCTGAAAGATAGTGTTGATTATCATCACAGCAGATGATATTATTATTATTATTATTATTATTATTATTATTATTATTATTATTATTATTATTATTATTATTATTATTATTATTATTATTATTATTATTATTATTCCCATCAGTATCACCCGGAGGCTTTATGGTGACCTAAGCAAAATGATTCCGCGCACTGACGAGAGGGCAGGTTATCCAATTAATCAGGGGCAGGTGTTAGTCATTGTGTAAAATTAGTGACTCGGCTGAGTTAAAAATGTTCTTGAAAAATAAGCAACGCGGCATGAAACGTACGCGAGTCAGCGAGAGAGAGCAAAAGCCAGCGAGAGCTTCTCCCCCCCCCCGCACCCCCCTTTTCCCCAACCCAGCAAGCCTTGCTTGGTGTCCTCCTGGCCCTCCTCTGACCTCTAACGTTCAAGAACTCGTGAGTGACATACGAATCCACGACCCACTTGCGCCAGCTGGGATTTAAATGCGTGATTGTGCAAAAGGGGGACTAACCAATAGGTTTGCGATCTTAAGACTTTAGCTTGCATTGGATTGCGCCTCATGCGGAGACCCGGCGAAAGGAGACGGGCCTCCTCGACTCTAAACCTATTTATTCTGCATAGTAGTTGGGGGATTTTCCTGCAAGTCGCCATCTCAAATTGGGCTTGTGATCTCGGCACCTTCCTCCAGCTGCTGCTGCTGCCCCAGACCACACCGAAGCCCCGCCCCCTCCGGCTTCTCCCCAGGTTCTTCCCGGCTCGGACTGAGCTGGAAGACTCCCCAAATTCCTCGGTTCTATACCAACTGGCTGCCCTGCGCTTCCTGTAGTCTAGTCTCTCTTACGTCCTTGCGCCTGTCCACTCCGAATGCTTAATAAGATTAGACGAAAGGGAGGGAGGGAGGGCTCATGAATAACACGTCTCCCAGGTTAGTCTAGGATAGAATTTAGAAATTCACGTGGCCTCATAAAAGGCAGAGGGTGGGGGAGGGGGCGTAGCCCACCTCCTTTTTATCCCTTAGCAAAGTGCGTTTATTTTATTCCGAACAGCTCCGGTAGCCCGAATCTTGGGATATTTAGTAATACAAGAAAAGTGGGTTCTCAAAGCGAAACATCCCAGTCAACGAAGACAAAAGAAGAAGAAAAGAAAAAGGGGGTGGGGGAGAAGCAAGGTTGGCCCCCAAGTTTCCGATTTGTTTCAAAATCCGAACGGCTGCGAAGAGCCGCCTTCTCTCCCGATTTTGCTTAATTGTACAATAACACAAATCTTGACGAGGCACGTGGACCTGCCCAAACTTCAGGGAGGTAATCTGCATATAATCCAATTCGTCTTGGTTTCTGTGCAAACACCAAGTAGTCCCTCAACCAGATTTCTTTACCTTTAAGCCCTGTTGTTCAGGCTAGATAGAAAGGAAAGGGGTGGGGGGTGAGGAGGAAGGGAAGGATGGATGGATGGATGGATGGATGGAAGGAAGGAAGGAAGGAAGGAAGGAAGGAAGGAAGCAAGCAAGGAAGGAAGGAAGGAAGAAAGAAAGAAAGGAAGGAAGGAAGGACAGAGATGGGAAAAGTCTGCCGTGTTTAGATATAAATAACTATAGTGGCTCCAATTAGACCGGGACATTCTTCGCCGGCTTTATTAAAATGAAAGGAAGAGAACACAAGATTGTCGCGAAGCTTACTACGTACACAGTTGCCGCTTTTGAAAAAAATCAGAACGGCTCGGGATCCTGCAGCCCTAAATTCCACTCATGGAAAGACACAGTTGGGGAAAACACCCATGGTGAAATTAGTCGCTCGTTGGACTTAGTAGCAATGTGATCACCCTAATATAATTTCTGTAACCTTCTCTCTCTCTCTCTCTCTCTCTCTCTCTCTCTCTCTCCCTCCCTCCCTCCCTCCCTCCCTCCCCCCCTCTCTCCCCCCCTTCTCTCTCTTTCTAATGGATCCCTGCAAATTATCATGGTGGGGACGAGGAGCCCCGATATTATAAACTTAAAGATTTAGCAGCGAACGCAACAGAGAACTGACTTGCATCTCCAAGTCAGTTTTTAGAAACCCTGTGACTTTCAAAAAGCGGGTACCCCAGCCAGTTTCTTAGCTGCTCACTCTCTTTGGGGGTGCTCCGGCTGCTAATAGCAATTTTTTTTGCAGCCCCCGAGATTCTTCTCTTCGTCCCTAGATCCTAGATTTATCAAATGGAGCTTACCATTGCTCAAAGATCTATATTTACTTGAATTGACTGGCATTCTATTATGTTGATGGTTTGGTGTAGACTTGTTAGAATAGGTATAGTTCGGTGGGTTGCCGAGAAGTAAATGCCACCATTAAGCATATCTCGCATATATTACACTTGCACGGAATGGAAACCCTGGCTTCCATACCTTTCAATGTCCTGCTAGTATTTTATTTTTATTTGCATTGGCTAGAATCAATATAAACAGTCACAGTACAATGTAAACTCTTTTTAAAAAAACTATATTGCTACTACTGCTATTATGATGATGATTCGGGGCACAGTCAGCCAGACGTTAGTCTGGACTTGACATTTTTGTCCACCTATTGAGCCCTTCCCAAAGACCTGAAATGGGTAGATGTTATTCCGTGGTGTTAAAGGTGTTAAAGCAAGATGTAAGCTATTCCAACTAAAAATTATGTCTCACTCTATTTCTTACGGCAGAGATATCTGGCTCTTCTGCTGAGATCAGTCCAGTATGGTCAAACTTCTGGCATAGCTCTATTTTTTCTCAGAGCACACAAACAACACAACCACATCAAGGTAGTGCCTCACTGGGGTTTATTACTATGATTCATGGCAGTCAGCCAGATGTTTAGACTGAATTTGGCATTTTGTCTACCTATTGAGTCATTCCCAAGCACCTGCAATAGGCCTTCTTCTTCTTAATTTGTTTATTTATTTCTGAATTGGATAAATAACCTTCTTTGCTGATCTTTGCCTTTCCCTGCCCCCCTGGTATAGCATATTTTTATATGCATATTTTTATTTTGCTGCTGCATGAACAGGGTGAGAAAAAGTGCTGTGTAAAATCAACCCGAGGCAGGATATGCATACTGTATGTGGGATAAGTTCACAGCCGAGGAACAGTAAATTCAGTCAAACCACCTAGCCATGATGATGCATTCTTAAGTTTCCATTTCTTGCATAAAAGAAAGAAGCATCTGCTTAAAAGCAGCACTCTCCTGTAGACATGACCTGAATTGATAACTGTCAAATCAGTGAGACTAATTGAAATTAGGGTTTTTTTTTTGAACAAAAAGGCATTAGATCGAAATATGCATCTCTCTAATTGAAATAAGTGGAAAATAAATGGTCTAAAAACTCCATTGCTTCCTATGCAATGCTTAGCCAGGTTAGGTAAATATCTACCTTAATTGGTGTTAATCCAAATCAGGTTTATTGTGGTTTAGTACTTATGGGAAGGGGAAACTTTGGCTAGTTTATACCAACTCAGAAAATCAGTGCGTTTTCTTGAGAAATTATGTGTATAGTGTGAAGGCTGCGAGGATCATTTACTGAATGAAGTACAGCTGTTTTCCATCTTCTAAATAATTTTTATTGTTGCTAGAAATCTGGAGGGCTCTCTTGCCACAAAGTAAAATTCGGAGAACGTTGTTCAAGAAACAGGCTTGTTGTTAGGCAGGCTGTAATACAGTTACAGATAAATAATGTGACTTACAATAAATTCTGCTCTTTTTATCAGGTTTGTGGGTCTGGATTTGATAAATAAGATATTACTTTCAATCATTGGCAACCTGGCCCACAGGGGGTGATAACAGTCTAAGTCAGGTTTTTCAACCTTGGCAACTTGAAGTCGTGTGGACTTCAACTTCCAGAATTCCCCAACCAGCAAGCTGAAGTTGAAACCCACATATCATCAAGTTGCCAAGGTTGAAGAACCTTGGTCTAAGGAAACCAGATGTATCTATGTTGAACAGCAGATCTCATGGAATATTTGTTTGTAGACAGAGGAGAAGGGGAAGAAGTAAAATCTTTCTCCCAATGATTATGCTCCTAGCGCCTCCATTTTCTTTTTAATCAAATATTTTCATGCAACTGAATGAAAGTATAGGTGACCAACCATTGATTTAGTATATCCTGATCAAAAACTATCTAGCAGTGTCAAGCATCTGGGAGAAGTTGGTGCAAAATGAAACATATTTAGAGCATGGGAGAGCCAAGCAGCTCCCTATCCCAATCAGTTGTGGTCTCAAAGGAATCTTAGATCTGTATAAATAGAAATGTAAAACTCATATTTCCATGTTCTTCGTGGGATTTCAGTTGTGAGGCCTATCGTTCTCAACAGAAGCACCAAAACTTGTTTATTTAACACAACACATGCACTGCAGAATGTTTACCTCCCCAAAAAACCCCACCCCACATTCAAAATTGCAGTTGAGATTACTTTCATGTTATTGTGTTTTTCCATTACTATGCAAGCTTCAATTATTAGTTATTCATAGCCACCCAATATTGCAGTTTTCTATGGAAAGGGCATGAGTGAATCATGTTTGGGGCCTGGAAGACTCTTTCCTGACCACAATCTGCCCTTGCCTGATGTTTTCCCATTCAAAATAGTGCAAGAGACTTGTATAAGAGGAAGGTATCGTGGTGTGAGAGGTTGTAACAGGAGGAAGAGCTTCAACCAAGAAAAAGAGTCAGATAAAAGAAGTCTGAGTCAGGTGCGACCTTCCCTAGTTCTCTTGCAGATAGAGGGAGGTGCATATAGACTTGCAAAATTGTATTCTTGCAACCTTATAATAAAAATAGTATTAGCACTCACAACTTTGGTTTCCTAGTCTGGTCTACCTTGAAGGACTGACACATGATGTAGATATGGAGGGAAATTGGGGTTTCTCGGACCTTTTGGAGGCTGCTGTTCATGAAGACTGGCTCTCTGAATTGCTTCATTTCTGATTATTATGCCTGGAAATGGGCTTGTTTTAGAAGCTTGTCCCAGCTTGTCTAGAAGCTGCAGGCATAGCAAAGCCCCCCCTTGCCTCCTTTTCCCCAGCATAATTTTTAGTGCAAATGTTGAAAGAACATCCAAAGAGAAGGGTGTCTTTTCCGTCAGGCTTCTGCAACCAATATTTGTTTCTCCAATATTTGCCAGAAAGAACTTGAAAGTCAGGGGAGTGGAGAGCAATGGAGGACTTTGACTTATGGTATTGCTGTTGAATCTCAATGGCACCTTTTTAGTTGCCATTTGGAATTGCTTTATAGGATATATTTTAAGGTTCTGGGATCACACAAATCACAACCCTGGCCATGATATTCTGGACAAGCAAGCCCTATTATCCCCCAAAGAGAATAAACATCATGCATAAGCAAATAAGAAGGATGTCCTTGTTACCGTTCTTTTTGGACTGCTGAAAGTATTGATCACTCTTTGGACAGCCCAAATAACTTGTCTTCTTGGATTTGGTGACCCCTGCCAAGTGACCAGTTCTTGTTCCACTTCAGATAAGGCTTGTCTCTAACATGATAGTGTATGCTCTAACAGAATTCAAATCAACCAGTAAATGCACAGGTAAAGCATGGAAGTAGAGCAATACAAACTGTAACTCTCAGTATTGGTCTGAAGGATAATGAAGTTTTATAATGGCTGGCATAGAAGGAGATAAATTTTACCGTTGGATTCACATATCAAGTTGTGCCTTTAATGTGGTTTACTTGGTTTGGGTTTAGTTATTTAGTCATTTCTTGTGGGATGTGAATAATGGTTTAGCATTACTTGTGACTACTAGGCCACTAAGCTGTTCAAGACACCATAGCCAAAAGTAGCCCTTGATTATAGTGATGTATGGACACAAATTGAATTCCTTTGTAATTCCATCTAGTGCATTTTGGGAAGCTGAACCAGCTGGATTTTGTTTTAGAATAAACACATTTCATATTCCTGCAGAAGGCAGAACTATTTATTTTCTTTTTCTTTTTCTTTCTCTTTTGGATGATGTGGACAGGGCAGCCAAAGAGAGGAAAGGATTGTTGAAGTAGAGTCTTCCCATCTTATTGGTTTTGTTAGGTTGACTTGTAAATCATTTGAGTTTGTGCAATGTGTGGAACAGTGTGTTAGAGTGTGTTGGAGCAGTGCTTTACTTTGATAACCCCTAACTCTTCAATTGCATTGATCACATATTCCATAAATTTTCATCCAGGGCTGTCAGGACAACTGGGACATTTATTTTAGAATGCATCTTAAGGAGGGCCAGATTGAAAAAGGGTGGCTTGTAAACTCTTAAAAACTGCCAGGGAAGATTTATAAGGCCCAACCAGGAGCTGATTAAATCAAAGCAGAATTCGCTAAAAACATTGATGCTACAGGAGTTCAATCCCCATTGGTTTAAAGTCTGCTCACCAATTGCTCTCATGGAAGGTGGGGACAGAGCAGTGTAGGTATAAACAAGATGTTATTGAGGAATTTCCTGTTTAGCAAAAAGGTCTCTCTTTACACCCAGATCTACAAAGATGGTCAATTTTTAATGGTAGGTTTTAAAAAAAACACAACCTAATAAACGCTCCTCCCTAACAGATAGGAGGGGCGGCCAGACCGCCAAAAGGGAGAAGTGTTTTCATCTCTAACTTTTGCACACAGGAAAAGGAATCTTTGCAGAAGAGCTTCTTTGGCAAACAGAGAGCACTTCCATAGCTGGGGGAGTCTTATCCTTCTTTGTCCCTGGACATTCAGGCATTTCCTCCTTGGGTTTTTTTTAAAGTGGGCTTTAAGAAGGAGCCCTATTAAGACCTATAAATCTATTTTTCAGTGGGACTTGATCCTGAAAGTTCTTGTTCAGTGGTAGTGGAGGTATCAGGCACTGGCAGGGGAGCAGGGAAGGGAAGCCTCTGGGCAGGTTTCTGACCTGCATTGTTTCTTTACAGTTGGAGTGAAAGCAAACAGAAGAAAGAGAGATCAGGACTTTGCTTTTCTCTGGAAGTAATTGGGCTTTCTCCTCCTCCTCCCCCTCCCCCCTTTCCTCCCCCCTCCTCCTCCATTTCTGCTCCCGTTATCTTGCTTGGCAGAACTAGTGGAAGATGCATTCCAGTTCAACCAGAGAATACTAGATTGGGGAAGGTACTCAGAGAGGGCAGAGCATGACAGAAAGGCAAATAAGAGAAGTAATGCTAGGGAGGGTAAGCATTAAGATTTGAGTCCGCACAGGGTGGGGAATGGGCACAACCAGATATGCTTTGCTTGGATAGGATAGAGAGGTTCTTTGCTTAAAAAAACCCCAATCCTAATTTAGCTAGTCCTAAAGATTCAGTAAAGAAAGAAATCACCTTCAAGGATGTCTAACTAAGAAAGGCTGATGTGGAGGCCAAGATAGGCACACAGACATGGTTTGTGCTCTCTCTTGAAGGTTTTTCTCCCACTCCCAGTTGACTTTAAATACAATCAACCCACTTTTGAATTTGCAAAAATCCAAATGGCCAGACTATTGCCAATTCCTAATATCCAAAGCTGCTTCCAAGTCCCTTGAATTCCCACCAAAATAAGAGATGACAAAGTCAAATAAATGCAATACATCTTTGGCTTGGGTGATGTTGGAATAAGGAGGAAAACATTCCTTCAATCCTGAGAAAGCTGAGGGCCATTTAAAATATTCTGTCTCACCCATGGGCTGTGCGGTGAGTAGGGAGGGGCAGAATGAAGCAAAGTAACAGAGACCTAGCAAAAAACAAAAGCAAGCAAGCAAACCAACAAACAAGGCAAGAAACCAAAACATCATCAAAAACATTTTAAGAAGAGACCGTACAGCCACTTGTCTGGAATGGTATTGTCTCCTGCTTGAGCAGGGGGTTGGACTAGTAGACCTCCAAGGTCCCTTCCAATTCTGTTATTCTGTCCTGATCATCATCATCACCATCATATCATCATCAACAACAACAACAAAAGATTGCCAGAGAGAGGAGCTGCAGCCTTCTTTCCTTTCTCTCTTCCCCACCTAAGCTCACCCTCCTGCTGAGGGCCCTTGCGGGCCCAGATTCTCAGTCTCTTGCTACAAAAAGCATCCTGGATCTTTTAAGGCCATGCTTGCCATGAAGGGGCCCTCGATGGGACATGGCCACAGAAAGGGGCCTCCTCCAAGGTCTGGCCTTGAGAGCGGATGTCTTTTCTGAAAGCCCTCCAACCAACGTGGGTTGGAGTTACTATGGAGCTGAAAGATCCCTCTTAGAGATGCTTCCTTTCCTTTGTGGAGATGCCCTTCATTCTTTGTTGTGGCCATTGACAAACATCCTCCTCGACATTTTCAATCTAAAGGCAGGGTGGGGAGGGGAAGGATTTTTCAGATGTCACGGTAAGGGATTGTGTGTTTGTGTGTGAAGTAGGAGGACGGCATTGACCTCCATTTCAGCCAAACACAACCTCACACGTTTTGTGATGTCCTGACCAGAAGCACAGCACATTAACAACATTCGGTGGTTCTCTAAAACAGCTTGTCCAGGACAAATCTTTCAAATGCAGCCCTGCTGCCATTTTGTACTGCCCTCAAATCTGCTGTGAGATTCACGCCAGTTTTCCTAGCCTAGATGTGCAACATAATTTTATCCATGTTTCCTTAGTGGAGCTTAGCCGAGAAGGACCATACATTATATCGCATGCATTATATTGCAAATTACATTATATTGTAAAGTCAAGGGCCGTTTTAAAAACATTTACTTTCCTTATTTTCCACCTATCACTTTAACGCCGCCTTTACCGTTGTGAGTCAATCAACTCCTTGAAAAACAAACAAGATTTGGAGGTCAGGTGTGCACAAGGACCAGCCGCCCCCGCCGATGACCCATTTAATTGATCGTAGACATGTGACAGACAAGAATTTGATCGCAAGAATCATCGCGGACAGTTTGAAATTCGGAAGTAGCCTGATACTCTTTGATCTCCCCGGTAAATGGAAAAGAAAATGAGATGAACAAAGGGGGAAAATCTGAATCTTAAAATATCGTATGCCATTCAGAAGAACCCAGGCGATTTCGATGGGGATGAAAATGCCTTTTGGGTTTAAAGTACAAGTGTCTAAAGTTATTATATATCTTAATGTACGGGTGCCATTCTCTTCTTTTTGCTTCAGCCTAATAATATGTGGATGATAATGATGATGGTGATGATAATAACATTAATAATAATCCCGAAAGAACCGCATTGTCCTTATTTGTAAATAACATCAGTCCGAGACCCACCCTTCAAGCGCGAAAGGTCTGTTTTAGTGGTGGACTCTGCAATCTTCTCTAGGAATAAAGGCAAACATCAAACCAGGATTCAGCCAACCCCCAGAACTATTTTTCTGGCCATTTTCTGGCCTTTCACTGACATCCCTCCGAAACAAACAATAGTACGGTAAGCAATAGCTGTTCTGCGGGCTCCAAGAATCATCCCCTCTTTTCCCCTTCCCAAAAGACGTGGTCGTTTGCCGCCCAAGATAAGTTCTTTTGGAAGGTGGATTGGGGCTGCAACCCGAAATGCGCGCCAGATTAACCTCTCCCCACCACCCCCTACCCCAGCTGACCCTCTTCAGGCAGCAGGAGTGCAACGCCCACCCCCTCAGCCTACTGGCCAGGGTGCCTCTGAAGAGGGTGGGCGTTGCAAGGCCGTTTGAGAAGATTTGCCTTTGGAACTCCAAGGGACATGACTTGCGCCTGGCTTCCTGCTTCTCCAGACGTCCAACAGCGTTTAGGGAAGTCTCCGAGAGGAGTGGCGGTGGTGAACGAGAGCGAAGAGACGCGCGGCGCTGTCCTTTAGGGAAACAAACAGCCCCTCGTCGCCCACTTTCCTTTGAGGTAGCTTTCAGATTAGGCGCCGTTGAGTATGGCAGCTTGATTCCCCCCCCCCCCCAAGTCCTCCCCTGGACAGTGGCCAGCCCCGCGGGGCGATTAAGCCTGCCTGGCGGAGACATCCCTTCTGGAAACAAGGAGTCGAGGAAGCCACCCTTGAGGGGACGGGGCCTTCAGAGCAGCCTGGTCCGCGAGGGTCGTTTTGGCGAGGGCTGACCTCACTCCGGAGGCACAGCATATTTTTGATCCGGCCAGCAAGCTCTTAGCCAGAAGACCTCAGGGATCCGTCGCTCAGCATGAGGACCTGGACAGCAGGAGAAGCGCTTTCTTAGTTGGCTGGTGGGTCAGTCACCCCCGTTAGCAAAGAACCATCTAACTAGCTAGGGACGGACGGGCTTCTTTGAGGTATGTCTGTTGATAGGTCTATTTAAGCTCTTAGTTCCACGGATGGCATCCCGTGGTGCGGCCTTCCCCGGGTGAAAGCCCAGCCAAAAGGATGAGAGAAGGCAGGCACTGGCACGCACACCGGGCCCATTTATGTCTCTGAGATTTTCTTTTTGCCAGCTTGGCCGAGTTATCGCCAACCAGCTCATTCAACAGCCTCAGGTAGGAACTGGCTAGAGCTGGGTTTGTTTGGGAGGCTTTGCTTGGCGGCTTCTCTCGCGGCTTTGGCCCCGGCACATCCCTCGTTTAGGATATGTTTTTTTTCAGAGGCGTTTTGGCGGGGATACCGGGTTGCGTTCAGAGGGATTGGCCAAGAAATTCAGCCGCGGATTATCTACTTAAAAGCCCTTTGGAGGCGCCCACCTAACAGCCGCTGGAGAAAGAGAGGCGTTTTGGGAGGACGGTGTATGCGTGTTGCGCTTATGTCTGTAAAAACACCTTTTGAATCAAGGAGAAACTATGTGCACCAACAGATTGGATCCACCTTTCTTAGCATCGGTTGATGTTTTCTTTGCTCGACTTCAGTGAGTTGTGGACTGAACTGACCAGGCCAGTTGATAATTATTTGAAATAACCACTAGGAAGCGGGGGGGGGGGGGAGCGATTCACGGTGACTCCATCTTCAAATAGGCAAAACCTGTTCAGTTCGATTTATCTATGGTGTTCTGAGATATCCTAAATTTATGGTGTATTCCACACACTCTTGGTTGATTCAAGGCTTGTGTAAATGCCTGAGCACAAAGGAAGCACACCTTCCAGATAAATAAGGCTCATAGCAATATTCTATATAAGGTAGAATTTGGACACGTGACAGGGATATAGGCGCGAACCGTGTGGTTTTTGGAATCACGTGACTAGCAGGATCTGTCTCTCTCTAGGTGGATTATTAAATCATAGTTCTGTAATCGTTTGTTACAGCTGGAAAAAATGTCTGCCTCCGAATTGTATTCACGTTCTTCTTATGACAATATCAGCCGCTTTTAAAAAATCAAATGTATGTATTTATGTATATAACCCTAACCCTGCTTTTATCTGAAGCCCCTCTCTTTGGAAGTCGGTTCGTTCCAAAGTCTTCAACCCCGAAGCCGGATTCTGACGTTGTCGAATGAGAAATTATTGCTTTTGGTTTGCAAGTAGACTTATTTCTTGCCTAGACCATCGTGTCTCCTGAGATACCAGCCGTCTTGAAGGCAAAATTCTTCGCTTGGCTTCATAGGGGCACACATACACACACATGCATATCCGAGAGCATACATGGACCAATGCAGAGGTTAATAATACCGGTAGTAGCAACTGTTAAGGGAAGCTGCTCACATCTTCCATGGTCTGCGGTGATCCAGAAGTAAAGATATTCGCCTCTGTCCTGTAGAAGAAAGTATCTCAGGTTGTGTTTATATGTTTTAGGAAGGCTGGAAAAAAACAACAAGAAAAAGGAAACAGTTTAGAGCCAGGAGAGTTCAGCACCAGTTCTAAAAACAACAACAACCTACTACGTAGAAGGACCGTTCCTTCTATTTCATACACTTAATCTCGGGTTTGTTTTTCCCCCCATTTTGAGGCCTACTTTATAAAAGGAGCCCTTCGGTCCAGCTTGTTATAAACCTGGCCCCTTGAGAAACAATTGCCAGATGATGCTTAAAAATTCCCCCCAATGATTTGGTTCCCACATTTTTTTAAAAAAACGGAAAAGCAGAATGTTAAAAAAGAAAAAAAAAGGGGCGGGATCCGAATGGACTCTCTTTCATTATTTGAGGGGTAGGAATTCAGTAACCAGAGTCAAACCACGATTCTACAGGCCCGTCCCTTTTGTCCTGGGCATTTAGATCGTCCTCTCCGCCTCCGGGCGCCAGTTCAGCGGTTGGAGCAGTCTGAAAATATGCGGGAGGTCGGTGTTTCTGACCAGCTGAGAGCAAGTGCATGATAAAATCAAGGAGGTCGGATGCATCAGCCGAAAACAACGAAGCATGTGCTCTTGGCAGGCTTGGCGGCAACGTCGGCGGGTAGAAGAACTTTCCAGCACCGGGATAAAGTAAGCCACTTCAAGACCCCAAAGCCTGGGTCCCAACTCTTCCCGTAGAACTCTCCGCATCCTCCACGACCTGGAATCCGGAATCCACCAGAAGGTTCACAGGCGTCCCTCTTTCTTGGGAGGCGAAGAAACATAAACCCAGGGTGGACCGAGAGTGAAGCTGTTCATCTCCTGGTGGAAAAAAAAAGGCGCAGCAGCAGCAGCAGCAACACACTCTCATATGCAGGCAGGGTCTCTCCGTTCACATGTGCGCCTGCCGGGTTTAAAATGTAACGGGGCTTCCCTCCGAACGAGTCCCGTCGTCTTTACTCAAAGCGCACAGGATCCCAGGCATAGGGTCCTATTTTTCCCACCGACAGCAACGATACATTCTTCATGAGGCGGGCAGCCCAGCAGTGGGGAGTTGGTTTCTAAGGCCAGATTCACCTATGCATTGTACGTTACTGTTAATTATGGGTGTTCTACCCTTGTTGACTTACTACTATTGTGAGCATTAAAAGGTTAACGAACAGCTTTGTGTTGGGCGCGTGGGATAAAGGGGAAAAAAAAGAGGACCAGGTGAGCTCGTTCGCGTGGAAAGTACGTGGCTCTGAGTAACTAGATGCAAGGTCCCCCCCCCCATATTTCCCCAATGTGATTTGGGGCAAGCGAGGGGGTTCCTCTCGCTACCGCCGAAACCTTCTCCGATTCCCACCAGACGGAGCGTGCCTCTTTAATTACACACCACTTCCTATCATTTGTGTTGCCCGTCTCAAGTCTTGCCTCGAGAAGCCTCAATCTTCGGGGATCGGCCTGTTATACCCAGTGACACTTACTTCCAAGTGAATACGCGTGGCATCCCGCTTCAGGGTTGCAATCCTCAGCGTAGCCACTTGGGAATAACCCCCCCCCCCTATTTCCCTTCCCCTCTATACAGCATAAAAAACAGGGCCGTCATTGTCTATATTGCTCGGTGCACAACCCACGCCAGTGCGTTTCCCTCCCTCCTCCAACCCCTTTCACTCATTCCTTACGAACCGATGGGGCTTCGGTGCAGGCGCGCGCCAATCAACTCCCCCCCCCCCCTACACACACAAACACAGAGGCGACCCGCGATCCATCTAGTTTGTCAATGAATCCTTCTTCCCCGCTCGAGGGCTCCGCCTGTCGCCCTTCCTGATTGCTCCGCCGCTGGCTAATCAGGGACCGCCTCCTCCGATCGCCCTCTCCCCGGTGTTCCCTGAGCCCCGCAGCCAATGCGCGCGGGGTCGTAACTTTACTTTTCTGATTGGAAGCCCAAGCACTGAGTGACGGGCCAGCCTGGAGGCAACGGCCGGGGGCCGGCCGCGGTTCTCCTCCCCGCCCGCCATCCTGCTCCACCCCGGGGCCAAAGGAACCCCCCGCTAGCCGCTGTCCACATGCCGCCGGTTCTGAAAGATGCTCTCGGCAAGCGCCTTTCTCCTCTGTGAAGGAGGCGCCGGCTGACCAACCGGGACGGCGCCGGCGGCCGAGGCGCTGGGGATCCAAAAGGCGCCCCGAGGGACTGAGAGAGATTCGAGAGGCGCCTGGGGCATTGAGTGTCCAGGTGTATGCGCGTGCGCGTGCGGAGCGGGGAGCCGCGCGCCCGCGCGCCCCGTATGCCCGCACGCTCAGGGGAAAAGGGGGGGGGAAGGTTGTTTTGGCGCCACCTCCCTCACGCTTTAGCCGGCCAGGTGGAAGCAAAGGCGAGCGCGCCCCCGCACGCGCGCATACACACACACACACACACACACACACCACTTGGAGCCGGCCCGTTCTACCTGCTCTTTTCTGCAGCCGGGCGAGGGAAGCTGCCCTCCGCGAGGCGAGGTAGGGGCGCGCAGGCGCGCGCGCGCTGTTGGGCAGCGCGGAACGCCGCGGTGGCTGCCAGAGGGGGGGGGGGGGAGAGAAAGAGAGAGAGGCAAACTTTAAGCGCGAGCGGAAAGGCGCGTGAGGTAGAAAGCGTAGCGCGCGCCACAAGCAAAACACGCCTCTCTCCCTCCTTCGCGCTCTCTCTCTCGCGCGGCGGGGATGCCGCTGGCACGCTTGTGCTGCTGCTGCTGCCGCCGCCGCCGCCGCTTTCTCCTCGTCTCCTTTGGCTTCTCTCCAAACGCAACTTCCCGCCAACTTCTTCTGCCACCGGGCTTCTAGCACCTGCCCCTCCAACGAGCAGAGGCGGCGGGGCCAAACGGACTTTGCCTCCCTTTTTTCCTTCTTCTTCTTCCAGACTTGGGACCCCCGCCGGGTTGGGAGGCGGTTACCCACAGCCCGCCTCCACTCCGGGAAAGAAGCTCCGTCTCTTCGACTCTCTTCTGAGGCTCGGGCTCAGCTGATCGCCTCCTCCGGTCAGGACTGCAAGCCGACAAGGGAAAAGAGAAGGCGAAGGAAGAGAAAGGAGGGAGCCGCACATGCCCGGCAAACCACCACCGCTTCTCAAACAAAGACTGACCTAGGGCACTTTCCTCGTCCCCTAGCTAGCTTTGCCTTCGCCGGAGACGCCACTCTGGTTATCTTCCGAAAGAAAGAAAAAAGAAGGGAAAAGAAAGATGGTTGGATAGATGGATGGATGAATGCTGAAAAGTGACCCCCCCCAAAAAACATTCACTCACACACACACAGACGCACGCACCCGGGATAAAGCTTGGGAATTGCTGCTTGGCAGGTGCTCGGACCCTGCCTCTCTTCTCTTGCTTCGCTGTGGAAGATCTCCTTTGGCTGGGCTCTTCCCGGGGAGGGTCTTCCCTCCGACCACAAGACCGGATCCATGGCCCTTTCCTTCTGGAGGCGGGGGAAATAAAGGCGCCGCTGCCCGTCCCCAAGCAGAGAAACTAACCGGAGACAACCTTTGGCGGTGGGAAACGGTCGAGCTCGGAAGGGGTAGAGGGGGACGGGGGGACGGCGACGACGACGAAGATTCAAGCTATCCAGCCTTCCCGGTCCGGACAACCCGAGTCCCCCCCAAAGCCCCTTCCCTATGAAAGGAATAACTTCCCCGAGGATTTCTGTGGTTCTTTGCTCTTGGGCAGAGAGATCTTGCCTCTTGGAGAGAGAGATCTTGCCTCTGAAGTCCCGCCGTGTCTTTCGGGATTTTCTTTCTTTTTTTGTTTCTTTATCTTTTTGTTTTTTAAAGAAACAACATTATTGCAAGCCGCACTTGTAAATAAAGCGCCCAATCCCCGGGCAACACAAAGTGGTCCTAAGGAGTGTAACTTAAGCTGCTCTGAAAGCGAAAACAAAATCCCCCCCGCCCCCGGCTCAGTTTGCCTCGAGCAGCCTGGATCGCCAGCCCAGATGGAGATACACTGTAAGCACGACCCGTTTGCAGCGATGCATAGTAAGTAGAGGCGGCTGGTTCCGTGTTTTTTGTTTTTCCCCCCTCTGCCTTTCGGCACTAAGCTGGCCGCCGTGCCTTCGCCGCGCTCCCCCAGCAGCCCGGAGTGTTTGTTTATTGAAATGGGAGGGAGAGAGAGAAGGAGAGAGGGGGGGAGGGAGGGAAGAAGAGAGGGAGGAGGGAAGACTGCTGGAGCTGAGACACCTTTGGACATCACTGGAGAGAGGCACAGCGGCATCGGATCGGCTTCCCCGAGCCAGCTCAGGAGGCTGGAGCCGGCCGCGTTGGCAGTTGTCAACCTCTTGCAACTACGACTCATTATTCCCCTGGCGATTTCGAAGGAGTTTTAAAACCAACCCGAACTACACCAAGCCCAAAACTAAAACGTCCCGCTCACTCTCTTCCCGTGTAAACCACGATATATCGGCTGCCCTTTTCAGTTAATGCAGCGTTTATTACTGAGGACACGATCCGGTCGAAGAGAAAAATATTGCGAGGCTCTCAGTTGATTTCCATGGGAGGGTTTAAACCAAACGTGCGCGTTGTAACTCCACCTCCACCCATCTGGGGCTCTTCGACCAGAGTTGATTAACATTGATTTAATTTTTTAAGAACTCATTCGCGGGTTCTAGGACCTTGCGGCCTTAAAAAAAATATATCTCCAGCTCAGATTATAATTATTATGAGAGCAAGAAAAAAGATCCGGGGCAAGAGGCAAAAAGGCACCCAGTTATCTTACAGGCGCTCTCGGCTAAAGATATCTGCCGGCAAGTAAGTCGCGCTGATTTCAAACCAACCTACATTTATACAGCTACCTACTTAGTACAGCTTGAACAAATATATAGGAGCCTTCCCTATATCCTGCATTTTCTTTCTCCTCTCATTCAACTATTTTTATTTCTCTTCCATACGTTTTGATTCTTTGTGTCTATCCGTGGCTGTTCTCGCCCTATTACAAAGTTCAAATCGCCTATATATATATATATATATATATCCTAATTAGTCCGCCTGTATGGATATAATGGAAAAAAAACATTTGAAATTAATGCTAGTAGATAGGATTACCACTGTCCAGCTGAGTTGAAAGCCCTGCTAAGAAATCTCTGAAATAGTCCTGAATATATATCAAGGCACCTAAACCAAAAAGTGTGTAATCTGTTGATGTTTCCTGAGCGTGGGATCTAAAGCGTTGGGAGATGCTGAAGCTGCTGCTTCTGCTCCTCACGGCAACAACAAATTAGTCGTAACGGCGTGTTTAAAAATAGCCTTATATGTTTGGACTCGGCTGTTTTAAGCTAGCAGTCATGGATAATATATTTGCTTGGGATTTGCTGTGCCTGAGAGATTTGGAGGAGATTTTTCATTAACACAGGGTTATGAGAAATGACATCGTCTCTCACGGTGAGTTAAATGCTGGATTAGATCCAGAGATTTCAAAGAAACCTAGGGGAGAACCAAACACATTTCTCTTAGGTAAAGCAGGCTTTTAAGGAAGACAAATGTTCTTTTGTGTTATCTATTTATCTACCTAATCGTTTGCTCGACGAAACCATTTCATGCTTCCCCATTGGATACACAGAGTAAGCACAAGATAGAGAACTCGGATGTGAAACTCTTGGCGAGTACATACCATAAGTCACCTTCAGAGGAAAGGTACTACTTGAGTGGCAGTATCTGAATTTGAAATTTGTAGGAAATGCTTGTCCAAAACCAAACAGAACCAAAAGGGATTTGGGGATTTTAGGAAAGGCATCTTACTGTAGGGAAAAGAACACTTTCATATTTAAAATACGGGGGAGCAGAAATGTTCCCACTGCCTGTCGTTCCCTCCCCATTGGAAATTCCTTTGTGTTAATTTGAAGAGAGGCTGAGTGCGGAAGCTGCGGGGAAAGGATCCTCCATTAACCTAAACAATGATAAATCGATATCTTCTGCAGGAATGTAAGGACAACAAAAACAAACAAGAAAAAGTGTGCGTGTCAACTGGGGGTGGGTGGGGGGTGGATGGGGAATGAGCATCCAATCCAAACTGACTTTTATACTTCTCTCTCCCTCCCTCCCCGACCCCAATGCATTGGTACTAGTTATTTAAATATGTCCTTCCTCTCTCTTCTTCTCTCTCTCTCTTCCTCTCCCCCTCCCTCCCTCTCCCTCCCGCTCTCTCTCTAGGTGTAGGGGAGAAATAGCAAGTTGTTTTTCCAAAAGTGGCAGGTAGAGGATGAAAACGTGGCATGTTAGCCATTTACTGTAGAGCATTGCCACGTCGCATTCCTTGTCAGAAAACACCTAAAAATAACAGGCGCTGAAACTTCTCCGCAATGCCCTACACAAACTAACCCTTCTTCTAAAGAAAATAATTTACTGGCTGACTTTAAAACCCAGCGTACTCGTCTTCTTGATAAAGGTTTGCCCTTCCTTTCGCCTGTCTCCTAAACAACTCCCTCGAAGCGGAGAGTTTTTGACCTGAGCCCTTTAAACTGCTTGTAAAGAAAGCACGCGCACACGCCCGCTTTAAAAGTCCCCCCCCCGGCAATCTTCGGGGGGGGGGGAATCTAGTTCCCGGTCCGAGTTAAGGCAGAGGCAGCCGTGGTACCCGTTCGATTTTGCTGGAAAAACAAACCTACGGTTTCCCCCCTCCTTCTTATCATCAGAAGCATCAGAGTAAAGGGTCTGGAGAAATGTTTCCATTTTAGCAGCATCTTTTCCATAGAAGAAGAATCTTAGGCAAGGTTCCTGGGGCGTCCGCCCGCTGTCGGTTTCCCCATCTTATGGATCTTTTCGGCATAATGTCTCGATTTGCCCTATGAAGAAAGCCGTATTTTGCACACCGGAGTTACTTGAAGAATTAGCTTGGACCGACGTTGGGTTCCCACCCTCATCCCAGTTGGCAGGGTAGAGCTAGGCGGTTATCAGCAATGAGGAAGAGAAGTCTTAAACCTCTTTTAACATACTCTCCAAGATCCTCCTCCTCCATCTGTTAAGGCCAGTTTCCTCCCCTGGCTAGTCCTTTCATCAACTTTTATTCTTTTGAGCGCACTCTTTTCTGATGTGCTGACGATTTGTTTGTGAAAAGGCATGCTTGAGAGGCAATGGGTTCGAGACAAAATACTGTAAGCATTTTGGTTGGGGTTGACTTATTTTGTGATGGTTTGCTCAAAATGCAAAGAATTGTTGAGTTTCCAAACCAGACTCTCAATTAGATCCACACTGACCACCTTCGAGCTTTCAGATTTCATCTCACCAGTCAAATATTTATGTGTTTTGGGAAAACCAAAATGCATGGAGAAATGGGAAATTATTTGGCATTTTACTGTAGAGGGATCAAGCTGTTTGTTTGGTATTATCATGTGCTGAGTCAGCAAAACTTTACAACAGCAGGAAAGTCTTGAGGATGAAGTTCAGATAATAGTCTGCAGGTGATCAAAATATCTAAAATTTCCTCTCTAAGCTGGACTAGACAGGCAGAAGAGTATTAAGAGTTAAGGTATGGAAGTGTGTCAGAACAATACATATGCTCATTTTTCACTCATTCACAAACACGTGTTCTAGTTTTTATTCACACTTCAAGAGGGCATCAGCATTTATATATGTATATTCAAACAATTTAAAGCTCAAAGATTATCTGGCCTCTTTAATGCCTCTGTAGTGATCTTTTCTTGGGGTCTTAGAGATTATATATCTAACAATCTAATGATCCAAAGATGCACAGGTTACAAAGATTCATTTTAGAGATGACTGTCTATATATCCATATCAATATCTTTAGATATATGTACACTGATTGAGGATATATAGTGTGAGTATTAGGCAATTTTACACACTTTTAAGCACTTTTAAAAACAACACAACCACCACCAGCATGTTACGTGATATCTAACACCTTGGGGGAAAATTTATGCGCGCACACACATGGCACACTGCAGCTCTTGTGCAATGCACATGCCCCACAGATTCTTCTGTGGAAGTATTTGGAGCAGCTAATTCTTTTCTGAAAATTTGCAAGCAGTTCAAGCTGATTTTCTCTCTGGGACAAATCAATTGTTCATAGAAGTGAAACTATTTTCATTGTATGCAGCTAAAATGGATTGGATTATATTGCATGTTGAAATATAAACTATATTCCACCCACCTCATGTGCTTCTAGCCTTCTTTCTCATGTGCTGGGCTATTTCCTTAAAAGCAAGGAAGGTTTGGCCTATCGAATCTTTCTCCCCACTCTTTCTACTCCCTGTGTTACTTTTGAATACTGAAGACATCTCTCTCTGCTAAGAGAGAATCTTTGTGTGATAATAGAGAAGGATTACAGGGAAAACTCCCACTGATGATAGGAGTTTCTTCTTATTGGAACTAGTAATTCCCTTACCATTCCAAATATTCTCCCTCAAAGAGATGAGCGTTGTAAATCTGGAGCTCACAGTCACACAAATTCTGGAAGGGCATATCTACCTGTGCTTGTTTGCAAATATTTTTACAACTACTTGCATTTTTATCATTTAATGTCAGAGAGAAATGGCAGATTCATCCCATGAGAAAAAATAGAGGAAGCTCTAACAATAGTATTTTTGTATTGTTTTATTTCCTTGGCATTCTTTTCTGCTTTTTTGTTTTACAGTGACTTCCTTCCTTCCTTCCTTCCTTCCTTCCTTCCTTCCTTCCTTCCTTCCTTCCCTCCCTCCCTCCCTCCCTCCCTCCCTCCCTCCCTCCCTCCCTCAATTATTGGAGCTAGACTGAGTTTGGGAAGGTAGAGTAACAATCCTTCTGACATACACACACCACACACATCAAGTATGTATGAACATCAGCTTTTTAAAGACTTGGTCATTGATTTGAGTATCACTTGTGCTCTTTAGTTTATTTTCTTATTTTTCCATAAAGGTAAAGTTAATATATGTAATTCTGGAAATGCAATTTTTACACTTGCTTCTGCAAATCCGCAACATAGATAAGAGCCTTGCAGATTTATTCAGTTAGGCTACAGTTCTGTACAATATATTGAACTGCTTATACCCCACAAATACTGGCTGAGTTTTCAGCAGTTCAGCAGCTGTTTGCTGTCTTTTATTAACAGATCTGACTAAACTGTGTAGACTAGGAACTGCAATTATTGTAGAATTAAAGCATCCCCTAGTCTTAATGGAAGTACTACCTCAAGATATAATGGATTTTCTCTCTGTTTTTATGCTTCTCTCTTTCTGTCCCACTCCTTCCATTTCCTATTCTGTTTACCCTTATATTTAAATACATTTTTGATACATTGCAGCAATATTACAACATATTACTGGCTGCAAGTCTGTTAGCTTTGGAAAGCTATAGTATTTACTATCTTGCCTTCTTTAACTAGTCCAAGAGACTCAGTTTCACTAACTCTAGGTTGATTCCCTTGACAGTGAACTGTTTCATCGAAGAAACTAGAAACTAGAACTTACGCACACTTCCAGATCAGAGTAATATACAGTGCATATTAACTGATAAATTAGATTTCTTTCCAAATTGCTGGAGTTCTAATTAAGGTTATATTTATAGATTGCATTTTTTATGAGCTGAAATTTGCTATCCCTTTGCAAAGACATTGTAATTTTGCGAGATTTTTAAAACTGTGCAATTAAGACACTGAACAATAATCCTCTTAATATCAGAGTTATAGTTAATGATAGTAAAAACAGTTCCTGAATATTCTATTCTTTTAACAATCTGCTAAAGTATACTTTTAATTTTGGTTTATCCTTTCTTTTCTTCATTCCTTAGACAATATTCAAAAGGTCAAATAAAATATTAGTAATTCAAACAAAACAATAAACATAAAACTAGCTAAACTTCAGTTCTGGGCAAAACATCATTTTTCAGTTAATCCTGCTTATTCAAATTAATCTTTAACACAAAATATTGGACTTTCACTATATTTCAGTTTTGGAAGATATACGCAGACCCTGTCAAGTTTATCAATAGTAACATTGTTGGGCTTAATAAACATGGATGATATAGTTAACTAGATTTTTATTTAATGCAGAGTTAGTAGATTGTGTTCAGTTCAAGCCTTCTGTAAATAGAGAAATTACTTTATTCAGTATTGCCAATAATGCTGGCTCTTGCAATTATTTGTGTTCAACATTGCTACTTTTTTATTATAGTTTGTCTGATGAACAATTTCAGAGTTAATTATATTTTCTCACTATTCCATGGCGCTGTATTTCATGCTTATTTGTTTTATCCAGTTAGCTACTATTTATCTAGTTGGAAACCATTTTATACCAGATGTTTCAACATTTAAAAAAATAGTGACAAATGTACATATAGGGAAAAAATAATCCTGTCTCGCTGAGCCACACAATATAGTGCCTTAATATTTTCATAGTCATTGTAAAATATGTAAATCTGAAGTTATTGCACACACACAGACATTTATATAAGGCATTAATAACTGAGCTATGATATTGAAAGAAAAAATGAATACTTTTGGAAGTCCCATCAATGGAGCCACCTTTTTAAATTTGGCCCTATTTCCTCCAGAGATGAGCATGGCTTGGCTTTATTTACCATCAAAGTTAGACTGGCACACTTACTGTAAACATATTTACATGCAAGTAAATCGGATTGAATTTAATGATATTAAAACAAGCATGCTAAGAATTTTAGCTTCATATTTACACCTTAAATTTGATAGCTATCATTCATAATTTTTTGGTGCCAGATGAGTTGCGGGCTGGCCTAAAAATAAGTTTTGAGATTCCCCCCCTCCCCAAATTGGAGGCCTGAATCTCATGCCACATAATCTTGGGTAATTATTGAAGTAATTAGAGTTACACAAGTGTAAAATTGCTATCAGTGTCAAATTAGGTTTTAGTAAATAACATTGTTCGTCCTCCTCTGAGCAAATAAACCATAACTAGCATTTCAGAAATGTCCAAACTCTTAGGAAGAAGTTATTCAGTTCTTAATGGTAGAGGGGAAGCCATAGCTGCAGGAAGCCTTTTAAAGCATTTTCTAAGCAATCACAAAGATGTATTTTTTTCTCTGCTTGTTTTTTGTTTATTTCCCCCCCCCCATATTTTTCAGGACATGGAGGAGTGAATCAATTAGGGGGCGTTTTTGTGAATGGTCGGCCGCTGCCTGATGTTGTTCGCCAAAGGATTGTGGAACTTGCCCATCAAGGTGTCCGACCTTGCGACATCTCCAGGCAATTGCGAGTCAGCCATGGCTGCGTCAGCAAAATTCTTGGCAGGTAAAAGCAGATCAAAGTGAATCAGACCATTCTGAAAAAAAAGAAAAGAAAAACAATGCATGGTGTTTATGTGTTGGAGTTATTCTAAGAAACAGTTCAGCTAGCAGAAAGGTGACTAAGCCAATAATAAGAATAGTTGAAAATTGTGGCTGGAAAATGATTTATTTATATTCTTGAATTTGTGATTTCGGTAACATGTCTCCTACTGAACCTCTGAAACTCATCTGAAAAATTGACGGAAGTTACTGCTAGGTGAAAGGAAAACTTGTTTTCTTTCTGCAATCCAATCTGTGCTAATTTAGCACGCTAATTTAGCAATAATTCTACTGGCCTCTTTGAGTCTACTTTCAAGTAAATGAAGTGAAGCCATGAACTTCTGGCTTTAATATTTAAATGTACATTTGACCGAGGTTTTAGACTGCAGTCTAAATCATTTTCTTGGTTATAAGGCTTACTGAACAAAACAATTTCTAATTTTGAGAAGTCAAGCCCTGGTTTTGCTGTTAAATGGATGGTTTTAGAATTCCTTTAGAATATATATGTTATATTTGTACTGATAAATAAATAAAGGGAGACTAGTATAGATCTATTTCAAGCTAATTAGCTCTCATCAGCTAGCCATACCCTTACTGGGATTTGAACTATTTGAATTATATATATATATATATATATATAATTTTGGAATTAAATTGGAAATAAGGACAATTGCATATACAAATTGCATATACAAATAATGTAATGGTATTAATGATACTTCAGTTTTGAAGTTCTGATCTAAGCAATGCAGCAACAGTAACATTTATTTTAAAAAACAAAGAGAACATTTTCCAATAATATAAATGTAGATTGAGAAATAGTATGTCTGAGACAGCATGATGATTTTGATCATCAATATAATGCTTCAATGAGTTTTTTCTTGATTTAATAAGATTGGCCATACACATTAAATGTGTATAAGGGAAAAAATACATAAGAACTAATTAGCTAATTGTTCTCCCCAAAGGTAGTTTGTAGATGTACCACATTGATTTCCATTACATTAGCGATATTTTTGCCTAAATAAAAATCTTTCATTCTAAAATTTGTCAGTGTTTTAGGTGTTATGGATATATTGTTTTCCCTCACCTGAATAGATAGGTTTTTACATTTGCAAAAGTTAGCAAAAGTCAATATTTGGTCATCTATGTAACAATCTTGCATGACAAAAATGAATATAATAGATTTGATTAAATTTTACTTACCTATGTACAAGACAAAACTGTTATTTTTTATTTACTTTTCCTACATGACATTTTAAAAATTATTTCTATTACTTCTCCTTTACTACCTAGCCATAGCATACAGGTGTGAAAGTCTGGATCTAGTATTGTAAACCAAAAGTACAATTTCTAATGAACTAGATTAGAACTTTTATTTTAAATACTTTGCTAAATTATAATCCATTAAAACTTATTATTTAATCTAACTATGTAAGTTTATTAATTGTGAATGCAAAGCTTTACCCTAGATATTAAAATGTGGTATTTAACACATTAAATATAGCTATGAATCTGATTTATCTCTATACTTTGTGTTGGCTGTCGGTCAATAGAAGACATATAGAAGATCAACAAATATTTTAAAAATGGATCTTTTATCTTTGCAATTATTTGATATAAGTCTAAATCAGAGAATGAAACACGGTTGTAGGTTTATATATGGGGAAATATGACTTCATGTGTGTGTGTGTGTGTGTGTGTGTGTGTGTATTCTAATATTGAATTCTAAAAGATAATTTATTTTGGAAATATTCTGCTGATTTTAGCAGGACTGCTTTTCTATAAATAGCCTTAAGACTGAAGTGTTAAAAGTTGTAATGCAATGTATACCTCTTAAAAGAAGCAAGCCGGTAAATGCAAGGAAAAATAAAAGTTAGTAATAATATACAATTACACATTTTCATATATTTTACTTTTTATATTAGACCAGCACATTAATATTCCTGGAATATTAAGTCCTATTTCTTAATGGCAGAAGTTAGTTTTAGGCTATCCTGCTTTATTTTCCCTTCTTCAATTCTTTCGGAAGACTAGATAATCATTTTTATTAGTATCAATGACTGAAACAAATAAACAGGTCAGAAAGAACACATAATAGTTTTAGTGTTTCAGAATAGATTTTGTCTTTGGAGGTATTTGCATTATTATAGAATTAAGAATCAAGTTCTGGAGCTTTGTCACTTAAGTTGTCAACAATAAATTGAAATTTCATAGCTCATTATTTTCATAAGTAATAATTACAGTTCATAAAATGTCAGTGTAATTGGAGAGCACTCTTTCCTTCTCTATGTGTGCATGTAAAAAAAATAAGAGAAGCTCGACATATTCCATCTTGGGAATCAGTATTTCTTAATTTACAACTTTTATGTTTAATCATGGGGCAAAAGAAATAGTTGGAAATAGAAAATGTATAACAATAATTTTATAGGAGTTATGAATCTGCGGCCAGTAGTGCTTGAGAATATCATTACTAGAGGTATGTGTCAATGGACAGCATGATGAATTCCAGACGTAACCACAATCTGAATGTGAGCCAGTTTTGAGACTTTTTGGTCAAGCCAGGATTGGAAAGCTATAGCTTTCTTCAACTGTATATTAATTTGTAAAATAATTCAGTTTGCATTGTGGTGTTTGGTCATGACACAAAGTAAATATTAGTCATTACTTGCTCCAAGGCAAAACTGGGGTGATAACATTAGGATAAAAAAAAAATCAAATCCCAATGATCAGATCTTATTTACTTAACTTTTTTTTAAAAAAAATGCAAGGTATTTTACTGACTGATCTCAAATCAGGTACAAACTGTCTTCTTTTCAGTAGTCTAACAGTGCTGGCTAATACCATAGTTTAAATAGGGCCATTGCCTGCCATTGAGCTAATTAAAACAGCCAATTTAAGGGCCGATTGTCAAGTATCACAAAGAGGGTCAATTGTTATTAACCTGCTGTTATTGTATTTTTACTGATGGTGTTAGGGAGAGATGTTTTTGGATTTTCTGCCTCATGCTGACAGTGCAATTTGACTGACTTTGGGTATGACATACCTTGTTTTCCTGAGGGGGTGATGCTATTTGCTGTATCCCCAGACAACAAAATGTCAGACCAGTTAAGACACATTACACCTCTGGTTTAACTTGCTACTGCCACACTTTCTTTCGGCAAGCCATTTTTCTCACTTTTAGCACCCCAAGAGTGGGAATATAATATAATAACTCTGAGGTGCCTTAAAAGGTAATGTCTAATCATTCTAAAATGGTGCCCAGCTCTTAAATATTTGTGTCAACTGCTTCCTGAATTTTCATAGTGCTAAATAGGACCAAAACTGAGATGCAACAATAAGATATTAATCAGCAAAACCTAAGGCAGGAAATTAAGCATTTTATATGTTAAAAGTTCCATTTCATAAATCTGGAGTGACATGAAAAATGTCCGCATTAAATCTGATTGATTTCTATTGTGTTTGAAGAGAATACATTGATTTAAAGTGAACTTTTTAAAGTTTAACTAAATTAGTCAGATAATGTGATCAAAGCAGGAAAATTATTCTCTGAAGGCACCTAAATGTTCTTAATTCTTATTCAAGGGCTGTGTTGAGTCTCTTGGCAATTGAGTGGCCCTAAAAATTGATTAATTGAATTAATAAATGAATAATTGTTAGGTATAAACACATGGTTACTTATTCTGTGATAATTATTGCATATATAAGATAGTCACAATTAAATTTGGATCAGAGGCCTTATTTTATTTTATTTATTATTCTATTTCTATACCATTCTTCCTGCCAGAGGATCTCAGTGCAATTCACAACAATATCACGCAAACAGCTTTGAGGAAATCCATCATAATAAAACCCACAATACTGGCTTATTTATTAGATTTTGAAACCATTTAATCTTGGCAATTTACAGAAATAAAAGTATCTATATCATAATGATAAAAGCTAAAATAATAAAAGCATAAAAAGGGTTATTAATTTAAATTAAAACAGTTTTTGAATTGCATTAAACGTTTTAATGTAGCAATTTTAATTAATTATTTGAAAGCTCTCTGGAAGAGAGCCATTTGCACCAATTTTTAGAAGGCTAACAAAAGGTTGGCAAGTCAAACTTTCTATTTTACAAAACAGGAGCCTGTAATTGAGAAGTGTTCCTTCTAACAATAAATACCTTAAATAAAGTTCATTAAGAAAAACAAAGTAGTAGTTAGCCCAGAAGACTGGCTTTAATGAAGTTGTTATCCAGGTATGCCAGGTGAAAAAGAGTCACATCTTCTGAAAGAAGACAGCACAAGGATCATCTGATTAGTCTTTGGGAGAAAATGCCATAATTGGGGCTCTGACACTCAGAATGCAAAGGTTTAGACATATTTTCACCAATAAACAGCTTGTGCAAACTGGAACTGAACAGGTCATTTCTTTAAAAAGTTAGCAGGCATATTGGATGGGAATCTTTTTCTTAGGATTCTGCACGAACCTTACATTTTTTTTTGATAATTGTTCCCAAAAATATGAACTCCAGATACGTTAGATTTCAATCCCACAATTCCCAGTGTGTAGGCCAAACTGAATGGGGGATTAAATGCAACATATTTGGAGGGGGCCACTCAGGAAAGCCTGTAGTCGAATTTCACTTCAGTGTATCCTGCTTTTTTGATTAACAATTTATTAGGCCACAAATAGAGAGTACAAAAAAAAAAGGGGGGGGAGAGATTTATCTCTAACAATAAATGTGGAAATTCCCCAATGAAGTGTTATTGGAAGTTCAGTCACTATTGTATGTAGGTAATCTTCGACTTACAATAGTTCATTTAATGACTGTTCAAATTTACAATGGCACGGAAAAATGAGATTTATGACCCTTGCAGTATCCCATGGTCATTAAGTTCCTTCCTTTTTTTAAATGATGCTAATTTAATATTTTATGTCTATGTCATGTCTTTGACAATTTCCTATAAATACGGCAGTGTCAAAATACTGGTTTGATTTAATTTCGTTACAGATTAATGATAAAGATTTTGAAATAATTTTAAATTCAAGCATGACCTTTTAACTCATTTTTTGTTGGCAAAAATGCATGCAACATTATTGTAGTTACTCCCCTTAAATGATATATAATGTCAAATGTAAGAAAAGAAATGAATGTATTATTAATATCAGTGATGCAATACAGTAAAGATATGTTAATATATTCCTATTGAAAATGCAAGAACCTAATTTGTGCCATTCTTAAATTCTTATCATTTATTGGAGGTGGGAGGAGAGCTTATAATTAAAATGCTTTCTAAACCTACTTTTTTCTTTGCTGCATTTCATCCTAGGTATTACGAGACTGGAAGCATTAAACCTGGAGTTATTGGAGGTTCAAAGCCAAAGGTTGCCACACCCAAAGTAGTAGAAAAAATTGCAGAATACAAACGCCAAAACCCCACCATGTTTGCTTGGGAGATCAGGGACAGACTTTTAGCAGAAAGAGTGTGTGATAATGACACAGTGCCCAGCGTTAGTTCAATTAACAGGTAAGATTCTTTTAGACTGCACAATAGAGATGCAGTGTTTGTTATTATCTGAAAATGACACAGGTTTATTTTGGCTATTCGCATGGCTGTTTTTTTCCCCTAGATGCAAAATCCATATGTACCAGTCAGTTTAGTTTTCATCTAAGGTTGCTTCACTGAGCCAAATAGAAACAATCTCTAATATGGAATGGTAGCAGTGGTAGAAATAATACACACTTATATACACACACACACAAGATTAACAAAAGTTTTTTACAACATTTGTCCTAGATTCCAGATTTGCTTTGTGTGTGTGTGTGTGTGTTTGTCCCTATAGACTGACACGTTGACATTTGAATCCTCAAGAGAAGATGACAGCTTTAATTTGTCATATAATGAAATTACTCAAAACTTAGTGCAATTAAGAGCAACAAATAAACTAGGGGAAAGATAACATACTCTAGATTTTTCTGCATCTTTATTACCACTGTATTGAAAGGAAATCAATAATTTATGTAACAAGGTGGAGAATCTAGGCTGGATCTGGTAAGTTCAATTTCTTTACTGGTGTAATGAATCTGTGAAGTTTATTATTATTTAGCATATGATGAGAACATGACAGAATCTATCAGATTTTACGTTAATTTTAGTAAATAGTTTGCGATTCTAATATAAAACATGCTATAAAAATAGAACCGTGTATTATGGAGGTTTGGTGATTTGAGCGTCTCTGATGCCAAAAACAGCTAGGCTTACAAATATGTATACTTCTTACTTTTTCAAGGAGAGTTGGTCATTGATTTTATTATTTATTTATTAAACAAATTTATATAGCCGCCCAACTCACACGTAAGTGTCTCCATGTGGCTTACAACGTTTAAAATACCTATCCTATCATCCTAGTGCCTACAATAGGACTTCATCACATCCCAGATACATATTCCATAAGAGTTGAAATATCATTTGAATATGATCCACTATCTATTTTTTTCCTGTTAGTTCTATTTAAATTCACATTTTGATAAAAGTAGATCATTGCAAATTTGTTAGTTGGTGTGTTTGTTATAATTAAGAAAAGTGTTCTATATTAAAATATACAGCACAACTCACGTTTGAATATCCATTCTGATAGGAATTCAAGCTGGTTTTGCTAGCTTTTCTTTCAATTTAATAGTACATCTCAAATTTCCTGGGATACTGTAGGTAGTTCTGAGTTGTTATAGAGTAAGTCAAACTCATTTATGTATTTATTTATATGGATTCGTTCAATTTCTATGGTTACCCATCTCAAAGAAGTGACTCCGGATGGCTAACAACATTTAAGGAAAAGGCAAAACAAAAACAGAAACTTCAAAATAAATAGAGAATTGGCAGCTGAAATTTTTTTCTTAAAAAAATATCAATACAGATATAATACAAACACTTCAAGAAATCTAATTTGCAGACTCCAAATCTAAGCTAGGAACCCAGAGTCTTGCAAAAGGCAAAAATATAATAAATAGAATAGAAATTTGTATCTTTATCCTGGTCACTTTTATTATGACCAGAAATAAAATCTTAATATGCATCCAAAGATGCATATTTTAAATACCATGCCCATCATGCAGACTTTTTAGGCATGCTATCTGGTGTTTGCTGCTACAGAGAATACATTTGATTTAAAATTAAATAAAATTGTTTAGTAAATCAAAGACATACATGATGTACTGTATAAGTGTTATGTATTTATATATAAAGACAACAGTAACATTAAAGGACTTTGTCATGATTTAGCTTTGATTCAAGAAAAGTGTCTTGGAATGTTCTAGAAATGAAGATATATGCAACTATTTAAAACAGCTACAGAGGCCAGCTACCTGGTCCTAGGAAAAGTTACAGCTGCTCGAATTGTACACAAGTGTGTTCAAAGCCCCTTTCCAGATTTTTCTGAATCACTGCATAGCCCTAATAATTTATATCAATCTCAACTTTATATTTTCAATATAACTAATAATAAAAAAGCTTTACATATTATATTTTTATTTAAGGATGCAAACATTTTGGGAGTGCCACAAAACATTTAGCATTTTAATAGTAAAATATTTACAATCATTAGAGACTAGAAAAAATGTTCAGTATACAAAAATGAAGAATGTCAGTTTTTCAGTGGATTGTCAAATTGTATTTAAATAACTAAGTATTTTGCAGTTGAATTACATAGCTTCATGTATATTTATAACATGAAGAACATTGGCTTAAATTTGGATTAAAATTAAGAAGACTACCTGCAACTTAATATATTTCATTAATTTTAATGGAAAATATGTGCTACCAGCTTTTTTGTGAGGGGAATTATTATTTGAAGTGCTATTAAAACATTAAAGTTGATTTCTTTTCTAAATGTGAAGAAGTGAAGTGAAAGCACAATAATTAATCGCAGCGGCTAAAACAGAAATTCTAGTTATCTGCATTTTTGATGAATTTTGAATCAGTTATTAGATTTACTTTCTTTTCTGCTACAAATATTACAGGATTGTGGATCAAAATGATAGTTCTGCAGTGACCAGCTATATAAGTCTATATAACATTCTTGCTATCATACTTACATATAATTATTTAAGAAATTTTATATCACCTAATCAAATAACATAAGATATATTTGGGTAAGACTGAAAAGTAAATTAATAGCTTGACCTACAATCTAATTAAAAATGTTCATTAGCTAAAGCTAGCTTAGTCATATTAATATCAATATGTTGTAATTGGAAGAAGTTCAAATACACTTGGCCTTTGATTAAGTTACCTCAGCTTTTGTTATCTTAAAATAATGTTTGTGTCTTACACTCACTACAAATCAAAGAACTAGCTCTGTGTTCAGCAATATTCATGCCACTTTTATGAAGCTTAGTCTAGAATGCAGTATATAACAACAGATTAATTTTTTTGCTGAGTTCAATGAGGCTAATTTTAAAGAAATCATATATGCTTTTCATTCTGTTACCTGGCCTTTATGGAAGCCGTTAACCAAAAACATTTTAAGCAACAAATACATTCTCTTGTGTATAAAGATCTCATGCTGATGTAATAGTTATCTTAATTTTAATTTACACCAGGTGCTTTAAGTAATTGATTTTTATATTCTTCTACTTCACTACTCCTTTTTCCTTTTATAGAGTAAATCTATGTTGTCTCCAGGAATTGAGTTCAATTTGAAGATGCATTTATTTTGGAATTAGAGAAATCCTTGCTCCAAATATTTTGTAATCTAAAACTTGGTAATGTGCAGAAAAAAAGTGATAGGCATTGAATGAGGATTATAAAATAACAAGACAATGAAGAAAAGATAAATATTTATTCTTTTTATAGACACAGTGTTTTATTACAGGTCGATGCATACAAATTGATGGTTATTGTTGCTGTGTGATCCAGGCAAATTATAGAACTTGATCTGCTTACCTTGCGCAATGGACTTTGTTCCAGACAAATTATCTGGATCGACATTATTATTATTTTGGTTTGTCGTACAGTCAGTCAGATGTTCAGACTGGTTTTTGGCATTTTTGTCCACCTATTGAGTTTGTCCCAAGGACTTGGGATAGGCAGATGTGAATGTTTAATGGTGTTAAAGATATTGTTGCAGGATGTAAGATGTTCGGAGTAAAGCTGCCTTTTACAATTGACTGGTGGTGATTTTGTCAATGCCGACAGTATTCAAGTGTGGCCATAGTCTATTTGGAGTTCTACTCAAGACCCCTATTACTATTAGTAGTACTTGTGCTTTCTTTTGCCGCAGTTGTTCTATTTTTATTTGCAGGACTTGTATCTTGCTATCTTCTCCAATTCCTTCTTTTCTATTCTGCTCTTCTCCAGATACTGCCACATCCACTATTCAGACTTTTTTTTTGCCTTATTATTTTTCTTTTTTATTATTTACTAAACCTAAATTCCATCTCACCTAGAGGCAATTCGAGAGGCGATTCTAGACAGCTTACAATCAATTAAAAACAATAAGATAAAATATTTAAAACATTAAAAAAATAAATATTAACACTAAAGTTGAGTTAAAATTAATAAAGATGGGAGGAAAGGGAGCAAGAATGACATAGAGGAAGGCGTACCTTTATCCTAGTCCATTAACCACCTCCAGAATGACACAACCCCATTGGCGCCCCAGATCAGTTGGCAAATCCAGGTCTTGGATTCCTTTTGGAAGACCAAAAGCTGTGCATCTTACCTTGGGGGCATGATGTTCCAGAGGGTGGGACCCACAGCAGAAAAACTCTTCCTGCCTACAAAAATTCCTTTACTCATGGAATCTGTAGCATGGCCTTTGTGAGGGCACCTCAAATAACCTGGATCCATGCCATGAAAGTCTTTAAAGATAAGAACCAATACCTTGAATTGGACTGGGAAGCAAACTGGCAACCAGTGTAACATCAACTAAGGGACCCAAGAACTGTCTGTGTGGCTTCATTCTGTGCCAGCTGTAGCTTCCAAATACTCTTCAAGGGTAGCCTTTGTAGAGTGCATTGCAAGAGTCCAAGTATGAGATGATCAGGATTTGAGTGACTGAGCACAGGAAATATTGATTCAGGAAAGAAGCAATTGGTACACCAGATGAACTGGCACAAAGGCTCTCCTGGCAATGACTGCAACCTGCTCTTTGAGCAGGTGTCATAAGTAGAGATTGAATACCAGGTCTATGTGGGACAGTGCAATCTCATCCAGAACTAAGTACAAGGAACAAATGGCATCACAGGCATATTTGCAAATTATAAATACTGTAAATACTGTATACAGCTGGATTATATATCTTTAATTATATCAGAGTCTGGGAACCAGGTACATGAGAAGTACTGCTGATGAAATATCTAAGGGAGGAAAGTGATTTTCACCAATTATTTTTCTGTAATGCTTTCCCTCCCACAGATCTGCTACAAAGAGGTGAGGGATCAGTCAAAAGAACAAGGAAAAGATTATTCAGGGTCAGATGTGGAAGGAAGAGAATTTCCATAGCTCATAGGAACTTTTAGGCCCAGAGGGTCTCTAATTAAAAAGAATTATGTTCATGAGCAGCTAATCTTAATATTTATTTCATACAACATGTGGCAGTTAAAACTCAATAAAATCAATGGCATCATCTAAATCATACATAGGTTGTCCTTGACTTATGACCACAATTGACCCCAGAGGTTATGCTGTTAACTGAGAAATCTGTTGTGAGTTTTGCCCCATTTTACGATTTTTCTTACATTTGTTAAGTGAATCACTGTTAAATTAGTAGCACAGCTGTTAAGTGAATCTGGCTTTCCCATTGATTTTGCTTGTCCAAAGGTCACCAAAGGTGATCACATGACCCTGGGACACTGAAACCATCATAAATATGAGCCAGTTGTCAAACGTTTGTACGTAAATCACGTGACCATGGGGATGCTGCAAAGGTTGGTAGTGTGAAAAATGGTCATACATCACTTTTTTCAGTGCCATTATATTTGAATAGTCACTAAATGAACTGTTGTACATTGAGGACTACCTGTAGCTGGAATCATAGTGTTGGAAGTAAGTTGATTGGCTTTTAATTCTTTCCTCTGAGTTGAGTATTCACAGCAGGGGGTCCTGTTTTTATTCCAATGTGTTATAAAACACATTGCTGGCACAGCTCGTCCTTTGCTTATATTGTTGGTCTAGTGAGGAAAGGACAAGAAATGTTTTCTGGATGACAACTAAACTTGAAATCACCTCTAGTGATTGAATGCTTTATAGTTCTGACTTGATAAGTGGAGGGACATAAGTAAATGGACAGATGCCCCAGACAATTCATATACAATCCAAACTACAATGCAGTTGCTTGGTTTTGGACCAATGGGCTTTGATAGCTACCATTGTGGTTGGAAACGGCAGTCTGCAAACTGGCCATGAAATGGCTTTCCTCCAGCTTTAGCGCCTTTACTATTCTTTGTTCTGTTTTTACCCTTCTCTGGGCATGGAAGTGTAGACTGACATGAAGACAGCAAGAGAGTGGGGAGAGGCAAATCAGTGACTTACACAAAATCACAGAGTTTCATTTCTTGTTATAGAGGCTTATTCATCCAGTCACTTTTCGCTCTATATGAGTTTGCTTTGTGTACCTTTG
Organism: Natrix helvetica; assembly: GCF_964273705.1. Classification (NCBI taxonomy): domain Eukaryota; kingdom Metazoa; phylum Chordata; class Lepidosauria; order Squamata; family Natricidae; genus Natrix; species Natrix helvetica. The sequence continues at coordinate 104,596,042 of NC_138552.1, read as the reverse complement.
AACACTCACAGAAAATTATATATCAATATCTCCCCAAACCTGAATAAGGTCATTTAGTGGCAGGGCTGGTTTTTGTTTTTAATCGTAAGAATTGAAGAACTAGATAGTTTGAAATTAGGATGGTGTGTCCAAGTATGTGAGGAATTCTGTAAAAAGCCGTATCTCACTAAAATCTCAATAAAGAAATGTAACACTGAAGGGTCCTTGGCTGCTTTCTTGCAGATGTTTTATTACCCAAATTCGATAACATCATCAGTGGTGCTGACACTCTCATGATATAATAAAATGTCTGCAAGAAAACAACCAGACTCAGATTCAACATGTTAAAATCCCTCAAATATTCTCCTTTATCCAAACTTAGCATTATTACAAAGTTCTATTTTTATAGGTTTATTAAAGATGTACTTGAATGAATGAATATTTATTTCTTAGCCGCACCCTCTCCCGAAGGACTCGGGGTGGCGTACAATAAAACATATAAAATACATATCTGGACAAGACATACATATAACAAAGACGTGTACTAAGACATGTACAAGGAGGAGGTGGGCTGATGGATAAAAACAATTAAAATCACAATATTTAAAAACCCCTAAATAAATAAATACAATTAAATTACACAAATAAAAAACCCGTCAGGAGCGATATAGTTACCGTGTTTCCTCGAAAATACGCCAGGGGCTTATATTTTTTTGACCCACGAAATATGGCCTTGGGCTTATTAAAGGGGAGGATTTATTATTTTTGGGTTGCCGGGCGGCTGCTCCCTTGTGACTGGGTTCCCGAAGAGCCGGGCACAGCCTCAGGGTCGAATGGCTGTGTTGCGCTGTCGCAGCAGCAACGCAGCAGCCATGAGGTGACCAAGCTTATGAGCAGCCGCCCGGCAACCCCCCTTTCCAGCCGGGTACAGCGCCGCTGACCGACCTAGCAGTACCCGGAAGGCACCAAGCAACGCGAGCACCTGTTCACCGCCCTCCGCGTCCCGTGGCTCGGTGCCTTCGGAATGCCCCTAGGTGAGTGAATGGGGCTCTGCATGGCTGGAGGGGAGTTTCGCAGCGGCTTTTCCTCTCCCCGCTCGCGCGAAGGGCATCTGCGCTGCTGGCGCCGTCCGCCGCTTGGGGTTTTTTTTCAAAGCAAGGAGGATGGATGCCGCTCTGGAAGTACAACCATAGAGCGTACTTCCAGAGCGGCATCCATCCTCCGTGCTTTGAAAAAAAAACCCAAGCGGCGGACGGCGCCAGCAGCGCAGATGCCCTTCGCGCGAGCGGGGAGAGGAAAAGCCGCTGCGAAACTCCCCTCCAGCCATGCAGAGCCCCATTCACTCACCTAGGGGCATTCCGAAGGCACCGAGCCACGGGACGCGGAGGGCGGTGAACAGGCGCTCGCGTTGCTTGGTGCCTTCCGGGTACTGCTAGGTCGGTCAGCGGCGCTGTACCCGGCTGGAAAGGGGGGTTGCCGGGCGGCTGCTCATAAGCTTGGTCACCTCATGGCTGCTGCGTTGCTGCTGCGACAGCGCAACACAGCCATTTGACCCTGAGGCTGTGCCCGGCTCTTCAGGAGCCCGCTCGCAAGAGAGCAGCTGCCCAGCAACCCCCCCTTCTTCAGCTGGGCACAGCGCCGCTGACTGACCTAGCGGTACCCCGAAAGCACCAAGCAACGCAAGCGCCTTTGCCCCCACCTCATTCCCGTGGCTTGGTGCCTTCGGGATACCGCTAGGTCGGCGAGTGGTGCTCTGCCTGGTCGGAGGGGGGGGATTGTCCAGAGGGTTTATTTTCGAGGGTGGGCTTATATTTTTGCGCACACGAAAAATGTCGCAAGGGTTTAGTTTCAGGACATGGTGTATTTTCGGGGAAACACGGTAGATCATGGTTGAGCCAGGCCAGCTACTTGGAATAGGTGGGTCTTGAGCTTTACACGGAAGGAGCGGAGGTCAGAGGTAGTCCTAATATCCCGAGGGAGGTCATTCCACAGGGCTGGGCCCGCCACAGAGAAGGCTCTACTCCTAGGCGCCGCCCCTCGGCACTGTCTGGTGGACGGTACCTGGAGGAGTCCCTCTCTGTGCGAGCGAATTGGTCGCAGGGATGTATGGGGCAGGATACGATCCCGCAAGTAACTAGGTCCTGAGCCATGGAGCGCTTTAAAGATCGTTATCAAAACCTTGAAACGCACCCGATAGACCACAGGAAGCCAGTGCAGCTCGCGCAGGAAAGGTGTCACATGGGAGTACCTAGTACTCCCCATAATTACCCGCGCGGCTGCGTTCTGGACCAACTGTAGCCTCCGAGTGCATTTCAAGGGAAGCCCCATGTAGAGAGCGTTACAGTAGTCCAGGCGAGACGTCACCAGCGCATGAGTGACTGTGCGTAAGGCGTCCTGGTCCAGTAGGGGGCGCAATTGGCACACCAGGCGGACCTGGTGGAACGCCCCCCTTGCCACGGCTGTCACATGGTCATCCATGGACAGCCGGGCATCCAGGAGGACGCCCAAATTGTGCGCCCGCTCCACGGGGGCAAGTTGAACGCCCCCGATGGCCAAAGATGGCATTAATTGGCTGAACCGGGGAGCCGGTACCCACAGCCACTCCGTCTTGGAGGGGTTGAGTTTGAGTCGGTTGTCATCCATCCAGACCCGTACGGCTTCCACACACCGGGACATCACTTCGACGGCCTCGTTGGGGTGGTTCGGACTTATTATAGTATTGTTCTATATTATCTTTTATTACAGACTAAGAAAAGTTTGAGGGATTTTATCAAGTCACAAACATGACTTAGTTTGTGATTTAATTCCCCACTGTTTTCCCCATAAGGTCTTCTTGCTAACCATAAATTCACCATCCATGAGCCTTTTCAAGAATAACATGGTTGTGCTTGGCAAACAATTACTGTTTAAATCTAAATGTAAAACTTGTTTGTAGATTTTGTTTTAAATACATAGCTTTAAACTATATATTTGGGGAAATAAACGTTTGTGGATCCTCTGATAAACAAGGACATAATCAGTGTTGTTCATAGACTGGGGAATTGTGCAAACTTGGGAAAGCAGATAATTTGTGGTAATAATTTTTCAGTTACTTTGTTAAAATTATTTATATCACCATGATCATGATAAACATAATCATCATGATAATCATCCCATCTTCCCATCATCTACTTCAAAATGAAGGCTTAGACATGCTGTAATGTACTGTTTCCAGTTAAAACCTTGAATTTCATGATCAGCCTAACATCTCCTTGGCTGTTTTTTGGGTTGTTTATATACAGGGGATTATTTTCTTGAATATTCTAAGTCTGTAAAACTAACAAATGAGAATAAATTAAACTGGAGCAGATGAATATTATATGCATGAGTGTGTTGTATAGCATGGTATGGTATGGTATGGTATAGTATGGTGTGGTGTGGTGTGGTGTGGTGTAGTGTAGTGTAGTGTAGTGTAGTGTAGTATTAGTTTAGTTTAGTTTAGTTTATTAGACTTCTAGACCGCCCCCTCTCCCCGAAGGGACTCGGGGCGGTGTACAGGCACCAAATTAAAACCATACAATCAATAATAAATATAATAGTATGGTATAGTGTAGTATGGTATAGTATCGAATGCATAGAATTATGGCAATTAATAGAACGATGGTTGAGTGAATATTTTATTCATTTTAGATATTGAATTTGTATCCTGACTATCTGCTTATATAAACACTTGAGCCAGCTTATAAAAGCTGCAACATTAGAATCAATAAAATTGCAATCAATTAGCAGGTAGATTGGTGGAAGTGGTGGTAAAATGCATCCTCTAAATTGGAACCTGCCTAATGGAAAAGGCCCTTTTCTATTATGGGAAGCTCTGGCAGCAAGGGCAACTTCTTGAAGCATTCTTCTGATTTAGATAACTGGGTAAGTTCATAACTAGGAAGGCAGCACTTCAGGTAGTCAAGATTAGTATGTCAGTTTTTTCTTACTGAAATCAATGACAAGCTCACCACTTATGTATACTGTAGATCACTTGTTTTAGCTCTTCTTACTACATCTACTTACTCTGTAGATGTCCTGATTTATTCCATAATAGTATTTTCCCCATCCAAATATACATAAACTAATATTTGTTTTAAAATGTATGTTTATTGTTGCAAATGTGTCAATAAGTCAAGTTACATGCCTTGTTTGTGCTGGAGTACATAAACTTGTTGAATGTAGGAATAGTAAATAAATGGCAAAAAAGCGTTTATCTGAAAAAATGCCAATGTTTAAGGCAATTTTGTGATCAGGCAATGGGACCAGAAGAAAGGAAATCAAAACCAAGTACCTGGTTAATGATAACAAGGGGTCCCTTCAGCCAATATCTATAAGTTTGCTCAAAATCTGCAAAGTGACAATTGTGTTAGTGTTGCACACATGTACAAAAGGGATTGTGCTTGAATCACAGTGTTGTACCTGTCATCTTGCAGATTTTGACTCTCTCTCCATGGATGGCCCTGCTTCCTTTGTCTTAATTTTAGTTTAAGAAATCTAATTCAGTAATTTCAGTTGCCTTTGTCTTGATAAAATTATTCATAATTGAGTTCCATGAAGCCAATGACATGGTAATTATTGGTGGTAATAATAATTAGTTGAAATCTGATTAATATCTATGGGATTTAAATACAGCTTTCTTTGGATCAAAGGATTTGCGGGAATGGAGGTGTTGGTTGTTGGAATCAAATTATTGTTTGCATTGTATTTAATGTTGGTCCACTTACTAAATTGTCACTCTTTCAACCCCTCTTCATGGGGTATATACATCATTCTGACTGTCCAAGCTTTTCTGAATGTTGCCATCCTTCTGAGAACGTGTTCAACACATTTTGTGAATATCATCTCTTTTTTTTTTTACTCTCTTTCAGCAAACTATTCAGATGTTCACTGTAATGCTCTCTGGGATATACCACAGTAATGAACTGGGCTAATATGCTTGGACATTCATTATTATTAATTATGCTGCATAAATAATTTGTTCTCTGTTGTTATTTATATAATTGTAAGTAGGAATTTGTCTATTATGCAGGATTATTCGGACAAAGGTGCAGCAACCACCTAACCAGCAAGTCCCAGCCTCAAGTCATAGCATAGGTAACGGAAATTGTGTGTATATGTGTGTGTGTGTATTCATTCTAAGGAACTTTTAATCACTTGTATGGCCAGAAAATTCTGCATAAAACAGTTCAGCACACGTACTAATGCACCTTCTTTATCATTCTCCAAGGGCTGAACATGGTAAATGAATTTTATAAATACTGCTAAAAGGTTTTGAATTTTACTGATTATTATGATAAATAGCTTTCACCATGAGACAGAAAATTGAAATCTAAACCAAAAAAAAAATCATCCTACTAATGGGGGTCTATAGAATGTCAGATAATTAAAGTAATAAATCAAGAAAAGGATAGTTCTTCATAACATTTTCTGCACCATTAGTCAGTAAGTAGTTTTGAATGTGTTTTTTTTCTTCTATCAACCAAGTCTTCCATAATTCTTTGTGCACTTGCAATTTTCAGTGAAGAGGTAGCAAAACTTTGAAAACTTTATTTCACACACTCTCTCTCTTTTTACCTAATTCAGATGCATACCATCAAACACTAGTCATTGAAAAGTAATAGACTTTATAGGGATTTTTTTTGCAGAGTCCCTGACACAGAAATAGAACTGCTTAAAATAAACTCAGCTAATTTGAAGTTACTTACATAATATATTCAAGCTGATATGCTCTTGCTGAACCAAAGAAGAGGAATCAACATACTTCAACTGAACTCATTTTTAAAAAAACAGATTACCATACTTGATTTTATTGTTTTTACAACAAAAAAATCCTCTGTAAAACTTTGAGAGAAATGAATTTCAGTATATTTTATTTGGATTAAAAACAAGTTTATTAAGCTGCAGGCGTTGTTTTAAATATGAATATTTTTAAAACAGAATAAAGGGAAATGCATTCCAGAGTAATCTCACTGATTTCACTTGAGATGGAATGGATTTAATCCCAGTTATTCCAGCTCAAGATATGGATCGGTCTGTAGAGAAGAAATCTTCAATCTATTAATTTGTAATTGCCCCTCTCACTTCAGTTCAATCAATTCAGTAGGATCTTTAGTGAATATCATATATTGCACTATTGCAGTGATAGCTCGTTCATGCCCTTCAAGTTGCACCTGATCCTGTTGGCTAAGTGTCCTCTCTTGAGTTTGGGGGCTGGAATGAGTAGTGCCCAACAGGAGAGGGTATGAATGTGTGCCAAATTGTCTGTTATTGACATATTGTTTTTGTTTGGATGTTTCTGTCAGCTGCCTAAAGTCACATTGTTCAGGTTGGATAGCCATGCAAATTATTTAAATAAGAAATATTTAAAAATTAAATGTGTATTTCCCCCACCCCATGGCTTCAGCAGAAAGCACTCTAATCCACCTGAGGTGTCCTTTCTACCTCCTTTGCTGCACCTCTAAGTCTTCTTTATAAGGGAAGCTACTGAATGATGTAGGTGATGCTTTTTGTGAATATACTTAGAGGGGAATGGAGCAGGCAGAAAAATCACTTATCCAAGGTTCCTGATTTTGAATCATGTTTGACTTCTGAATTTGTGAAGTCTAATTACATAGAATACATATAACTTCTTAAATAAATTAAATTGGATCTTTATTAGCCATAAAACCAACAATGGATGGCACTGATATGCACTCTGCATACTTAATTCCAATTTCAGTGTGTATTTTGCTCCAAGAGTTCCAACGAAATCAAATTAACTCAGTACTGAACCAGGAGAGTTGTATCATTTGGCAGACTGAGTTGTCTACTCCAGGAGGGAAGATTTTGGGTATTATTGAAGGACAAAAGAAAGTTATTTATTGATGTGTTTTTCTTTTGTTACAAATGCCATTTGCAGACCAAGAGAGTCTGTTATTCAAAAGACCCAAAGCGTTATTTTCTTTTATTCTAAACATAAAATGCAAATGCAGCAACAATTGTTACTACAACCCTCTTTCTCTTTAGACTGCAAGTGTCCTAGAACATCTAGACTGATAATTAAGTTTAAATCCCTTGTTATTGTGTGGCTCCCAAGTCCTAACTGCATTCCTTTCCAGACTAATTTATTGCGAGCAAATGGCTTGCAATAAATTTATATCCTGGAAAAGAATTAAATTACAATTATCATTTTTTCTGAGCTAGAGTATAGCTTAAGTTAAAAGTCAGGTGAAAATCCAAAACTTGGATTCATAGTTTGACTTAGCCATAACCTCATGATCTGCTTTTAGGCAATGATTTCCCACCTTCGCATGGAGATAGTAACACTTTTCTATGTTAGAATATGATGTGATGCATAGGAAGTATTTTGAACCATTACAAACTAACTACTATATCATAAATGGTCCAAAACACTAAACCTAACTTTCCCACCATTTGTTCCGAGGCCTTCTTTCTCTATCTAATATCTTCCAGAAGCAAAATTCCAGAATGTTTGGTTGCTGATAAAATGAATTATTTTTGCAGTGCCCACATTTATTTAGTTTTTTTGTCATAGTATCTGCAGCTGATAGCTGAGACTGGACTGGAAACTGACATTCTAGGGACTGCAGATAGTCTCTTTCTATCTCCCACTTCCTCTTCCCTTCTCAAAGAGATGCTTGTAAGATGTTTACACATGCTTACTTTTTCATGTTGGTTTGCCTATTGATTCATCTGTTTCTAATTGCAGCCTCCACAGGGTCTGTGACACAGGTGTCTTCAGTAAGCACAGATTCAGCTGGCTCCTCCTACTCGATTAGTGGAATTCTGGGAATTACTTCTCCCAGTGCTGAAAGCAACAAACGCAAAAGAGAGGAAGGTAAAAAAAATCACACTCTTATAGTCTATGAAAGTGCATGTTTTAGTCTTTATTGCTCTATTTGACATTTAATTCCTAGTACAAAAGTCTTCACAAGGTAGAGACACGATGACATTTTGGGGGTGAGTTAATTTTAATGGATTTTCTTAAAAAACAAACAAACTAACAAGAAAGTATGTGTGTAGACAAAATAATTCATTGGAAAATTATGAATCAGCATATCCAGAAAGCAAAATGATTAAACAAGAATAAATCTTTTGAATTATTATTTTACTGAATCCATTTTGAGAATATTATTTTATTCTATTCTGACATTCATGACTACTACAATTTCAAACGAGTAGGGTGGAAAAAAAATGAGATTCTAATACCACCCCAAAATTACAATCTTGGGGGTATTGGACTTTTCAAATAGCAATATTAATTTATGTCAATACTTCATGAAATAACAACATGGTTAAACACCTGTTCTATAATTGTGTTAATATGGGAACTGGGCAGTTCCTCAAATTCTTCTTGCATTATCAATTTAATTGGGGGGAGGGGTTCATCTAAGCATTGTACTGTTCATTTTTTTATTTTCCAAAATTCAGAGTAATACAAAAAATATAATATAGAAAAGTAGTAGAGTGAGCTAGACAATTATATTTCTTTTTGTGTATGTGTGGATTTGATTAAATTAGATATGTGAATTATTCAACACAAGTTAATCAATGTTGGTTTCATTCAGCATGTCCTGCCTGAAGCCACCTTTAAAAGACTTTTCCAGAGTATGCCTGTTACACACCAAATTCTCATTGTCTTTTATAAAACTAGATCAGTGTGCACTGGGATGTAATCTTTAATGAGATTAATTTGTAGTTTGATCAACTGAACCTTGATTAAACTGTGTGAACCAATTTTAAAGAAGGAGGAGCAATTTTAATCAATGATTCTTTGCATACAAGGAATATTTCTCCATTTAAAAACTATTTTAACTATTATGCCAAAACAACTGGGAGTTTTAAAATTATGAACAATTAGCTTTCTTTGAAACAATCAGTAGCAGCATTTATTTATTTTAAATTATTTAGATTTCCTTCAATTATGGAAAATATTCACAAGCTTTTAGCCATGCTCAGTATTATTTAAATTACAATGTTTAATTGGCCAGTGAACAAACTGTTGATTCATGTATTAATTCTAATATGAGGCTCTTAGTAAGTTTCAAATATGAGGCTCTTAGTAAATTTCAAAAAATCAAAAGCTTTTATTATGATCATAGAACAGAAAACTTTTGATGTCAGTCTCAGTTCATTAATATGTGTGAATGAGTGAAATAGAATATCCTGATTGTAGCAATATAAGTAAAAGAAGGGTCTCGCCAATTGGCTCTAGTAACCCAGTAAATTCCTATAGATGTGAAAGCACTGATACTTATCAATAGAACTAGCCCTTCAGTGAGAAGTGCAGCAGAGTGTTTGCAATATAAATGTATTTAGATTTCCTTAATGGAGTTCCACCTTCTGTACAGGGATGGGTTTCAAAAATTTTAGCAAGGGGTTCTCTGCTCGGTTGCTGGGTGGGTGTGGCCATGGTGGGTGCGGCTTAGTCGGCCTCCTGCACCACGGCAGGGGAGGCTGCCCTCCCCGGACTCCGGAGGAAAGGACTCCAGAGGTTTTCCTTGAGCCTCTAGGAGAGCAAAAACGGCCTCCCCAATCTCTGGAGGCCAGAAATGGGCATGTTTCCGGCCTTCCTGAACTTCCAGTAGGCCTCTTTTTCGCCCTTCCCAAGCCTCCATGTGTGTACCCTGCACTTACCTGCATCCAAAATGGGTTGCGTGGGGACTCCTGGGAGGGGCAGGGCGGGGTGGGGTGAGCAGAACCAGCCAGGAGTGGGATTTGGGGGCTCTCCGAACCGCACAGAATCTTAGCTAGAGATTCTCCCAAACCCCTGCGAACCCCCAGCAGCCCACCCCTGCTTCTTCAGTAGAAGTACTTCAGGTGAAAATCTATTACCAACTGCATCTTCATCCATTAATGACCACAGTAAGGTTTAGTATGAATAAGAATTAAATGCTACTGGCAGTAATTATTATTCTAAGGACTTTCAGTCTAAGTAGGTAATCAGACATCAAGAATTGACCAATCTTAGTCCCTGTGTTCTTAACTCAACTACTATTACTTAATGTCAGTGCAATCCGTTTGAATTCTTTACTCAGAATTATGTTACATTAATACTTAGCATTTCTATAGCACTGCACTCCATAATAATAAACTTTGCAGAGTGTTATTTCATATACTATACCAGTATTCTTTGGAGGGGAGGGTTATTAGATTGTACCACTTAGAATTCCTGGGCAGCATCATGGATCTTCTGAAGATAGAAAACAACTAGCAACTATCTCCTGAATGCCACTGAGTAAATTCATACCTTGAATTGGAAACATAACTTTTTTGATTCATAGTTTACACTTTCATTCTCCGTCAGTACATAATTTTACTTAATTAGAAATAATATGCAAAATTTTCAACTTAGTTCAGTTTGTTTACGTCAACTGTAGCACAGGAGTAACAGATATATCAGTATTTCCCCCTGTCAGCTAAGTATAGTTTATAGTATAGACCAGGGGTGTCAAACTAGATTTCATTGAGGGCCACATCAGGGTTGAATTTGACCTTGGGAGGAGTGGCCAGGGTGTTTCCAGGGTGGCCCCACGGGCCAGATCTAAGTACTCCATGGGCTGTATCTGGCCCCTGGGCCTTGAGTTTGACACCCCTGGTATAGACAAAGAAGAACAGATCAAAGCACCATTTAGTGACCAAGCATTTATTGCAACATTCATAAACTTTCCTCATTAGACATAATTAGACAAGGAAGAGACATCTCTTTTCTTATACCTTCAAGTTTGTCTGGTTTAATATTTCCGTTCAATCTACATTAACGGACCAATACACTATAGCTGTTGTTTCATTTTCCAAAATTCAATTTTGAGACCGGTCAAATCTTTGTTACTCTATACTTCCAACAGACCATCCTAAGAACTCTGAGGATAACACAAAGAGCTGTCAGGCACACTTTCCTCATTTCTACAAATCTGAATTGCTTCCTCTATTGCTTTATCTAATGTTATATCTTTGGTTTCAGCTTAGTATTTTGTATAAATCAGGTTATTAGCATAATACATTGTATGATCCCAGCCAATTTAATTTTCCAAGGCACGGTGATTTTCAAATATGGTTAATTGTAATATTGAAAACAAATTCCTTGAAAGGGAAAATCTCATTGAAATATTAAACAAGTTGGACTAGATAAACTTTAGTAGGTTTTGCTAAACTGAAGTCTCCCTTTATTAAGTCTACAATATCTCGGCTGCAAAAATCCATATGATCAATAGCTGGCAGCAAAGAATTACTTTCCTTTGCTACCATCTAGTGATTATATGCAGTTTTGCAGCCCAGATAGAGCAGTCCTAAACTTTATTCCCCCACCCCCCCAAAACTATTTGTCTAGAGCAGTGTTTTTCAGCCTTGGCAACTTGAAGATGTCCGGACTTCAACTCCCAGAATTCCTCATGCTGGCTGGGAAATTCTGGGCGTTGAAGTCCAGACATCTTCAAGTTGCCAAGGTTGAGAAACACTGGTCTAGAGACTAGAGAGTTATAGGACATAAACAACCATGGTGACAAGTAGAACAGTGCTGCTAGAGGGCTTCTGGGGAACATCTTTCTGAGCACTACACAAAGCACTTCTCTCCATCTACTACTCAGTTCTGGAGGTTTTCTCTGCTAAAGAATAAAAGGAAAAAGTAATTCTTTGTTTCCATCTGCGTAAGTCAAAGAATGAAACACTCATTATTTTTTAAAGAACTAATTTCTCTTTTTTATAGAGTTCCAACATTGTCCCCCCACCTCCTTTCTCTTGAAAAACACTTTTCACAACTCATAGAGGCTCTTTTAGAGCTTTTCCCCAAACCCTTTGCACTCTGGGAAATGAATTATTAGACAGGATTTTATGTAGCTTTATTCCACAGTGCACGAAATTTCTGTAAGAATTTTGAAAGGAATCTCATCCCATCCCACCACTCTTTTATCCTGTATGTCTACCAGATTTTTTTAAAAAAAGTTCTTTTTTGTAGAGCTTCGGGCAACTATCTATGATTTACAGGGCACAGAGTTTTCACTAAAAAGCTGGAATCTTTTAAGGTCATTTCCTCCCTTCTGGCAGGGAACCTCTGCCGATCTCAGCTTCCTCTGTAAATAGAATAGCAGGTTTGCACCAACTTGCAATGAACTCCAGGCAGACAGAAATAGCCAGTCTGTTCTCTATATGAATCCTATACAGAAGAACAAAGGATATATATTATGACATAAGAATAGCAGTGCAATTGACTTTATTCAAGTTTGGTAACCAGAATGAATAGAAGTATTGGAAACCAATGAAAAATATGGGAATAACAGCATGGTTTTACTGGGGGACAGAGGGCATGCAATGTAGACTTTGGTCAATGAGAAATGTTTCAGTGGGAGCCAGAATTTTTATTCTATCTTTGTTGATTCAGAGAAAAAGGTATTATCAAATTAATGTTACCCGAATTGTGGGATATGGAATTGAAAGCTGCTTGCAGAATGAAAGTATATGATAGAAGGAAAACATGTGTGAGAATTAATGGGATGCTTAAGAAATGATTCAGGATTGATTAGAGAGTAAGACAAAGATCTGTAATGTTCCCTTGGTTGTTCAACATATTTATGAATAAATGTATAAGGAATGCTTATAATGAATTTTTGATGTGCTGGTTGGGAATGTGAATGCATATGTACTTTTCTAGGCAGATGATGTTCAAACCTAAATGGTTTTCAGCAGCTATTAGATACAATGTAAAATGTAGAGGAGAAAATTGATTTGAAAATTAAAGAATCAAAGACCAAGGTAAATATATTTCTGAGGGAAAATGAAGTGGACAAATAAAAGTTATATATGCCTGGTAAAAAACTAGACCAAGTAGGTGAATTTGCATACCTTAATAGAATGTCTTTTTTAAAGATAGGGAAATAATTGCAGAAATATGGGCATGTGCAGGTAGAAGAATAGTTGATAATATATAATCTCTTCCAAGGGATGAATATTTGTCAAAAATACTTTGCTCTATGAAAGTGAGAATTGTATGTGAGAGGAGAAACAGAAAAGTTGAATGTACAGTACTACCTCAGTAGTCATTGTTAATTGGTTCTGGGAGGTGCAACGAATATAAAAAATGATAAGTATCAAACAAAATTTTCCCATAAGGAATAATGTAATAAATCACAAGGCAGACAACACTGACAAGTTCTAGCTTGTGCATTGAATACCAAACAAACAAGTACCAGGACAAAATTTTTGGATTGCTAAAAAAAATTGCATTGAATGCATTGTGTACCAAATTTGATGAGTTCCACTGCAGTTGAGTACCACTGTAGTAAAAATGGATTATTTATGTGGCAAAACGTGAAGAAACAGGAATGAGTTGAGAACTAAATGTGGATTGATTAAAAAGTGAGAGAGCAGAACAAAACAAGTATTTTAAGTTCACATGCTCATATAGAGATAAGATTGAGGAATGATTGAAAATAAGTATATGAAGGAAGAGCTAAGCTGAGAAGTAGGGGAAGATTGAAAAGTGTCCAGTCCAGTGGCATTGATCAGATCCTTAGAAAGAAAGAAGAGAGAGGAGGAAGAAGAAGAAAATGAAAAGGCAATATATGATGTGGTAAACTTTATTGATATGGTGGAACCAGGGGTGGGATTTAGCTGGTTCAGACTGGTTTGGGTGAACAGGATGTTAATTTTACATCTGGTTCAGCGAACCAGTAGTTACAAGGACTGGCTGGCCTCTCCCTCCTCTCCCAGGAGTCTCCACGTGGCCCATTTTGGATGGCAGGTAAGTGCAGGGCTTGCAGGCTCCAGAAGGGCGAAAAATGGACCTCCCGGAAGTTCCAAAAGTCCAGAAATGGGCCTGTTTCAGACCTCCAGAGGGCCCCTGGAGCCCAGGGGAGGCTGTTTTCGCCCTCCCGTAGGCTTGAAAAAAGCCTCCGGAGCCTGGAGAGAGCAAAAATGCCCCCCTCCATGGGGCAAGAGTTTGAGTAGGCCACTATGACCTCACCCACCCAGCAATGGGGCATAGAACCGGTTGCTAACATTTTTCAATCCCAACCTTGGGTGGAACCTAGGATGGTTTGCAGGAACAGGGAGATAGAGAGATCTATTCGTGTAAGATCAGTAGAGATCAGTGTAAACTACATTACGTATAACATTTTTTTCTTTTTCTTATCTCAAGCTTTAATTTCTTTTTTATTATTATTTTCTACTCATTTTCTGCACTTTGCCTTGTGTTGCTTATCTTGAAAGGGCCAGCAAGATGATTCTAATTGTATATCTGCATACTTTTTAGTTTGTACATACAATTGCAGCTGTTAAACTTTGTTGCTGTTTGCAACTGAATATTTTTTTTTAAATATATGTATTTCATAATGCTCAGAAGTTTAAGATTTGTAATTGTTTTTAAAAATTTAAGGCTGCCCAAATTATAATAATAAAATGCTTGGGTTTAAATAAAGCTGTTTTTAGGAGCAGAGCTACAAAAGGATCATAGGACAATTAGAAAATTTTTTAAAAATAGAGATTAATTCTTCACTTTTTAAAACAAATTTAGAGACTTCTCTGCCATAGGCATAGGATTCTTTTTCACACAATTAACTTATTCACATTTTACTAATTTTACAAACGTGTATTCCCCCCTCTTGCTTATTATGCACATTGGAAAAACAAAAAGAAACACAAAAGCATTTTATTCTGCATTTCAAGTGAGCTTTGTTGTAATCGGGAAAGCATGAGCAAATTACTGTATGGAAAATAATCTTTTGAAAGTAATTGTAATTGTAGTTGTAAGGCACTTTTTTTTGCAATTTAAAATTTGAGCATAGAAGAAATTTATTTCTATTTTTGAAAAGTAAATTGTTTTCAAACCATTTACCCTGGAAAGTTGAAATTACTCAATGTTGTTGTTATTTTATATTTCAAGGACCTATTTAAATTAACAATACTGAAACTAAAACAAAACAAAAAACAAAAAGCTCCCCAAAGTAAGGACTCATTCAAATGGAGCTCCATATGGAATTGATTTCTATTTGTTTTCTTTTTACAAGAAGTTTTTGGATTTTTCATAAGAATTCCTGGTAATCAAAATATTAACCTTGCTTTGATTTTGAACATCAGCAAAATATAACCGATTTGCTACTTGAAATGTGTTGTTTTTGCCCTTGTCCGCAAAAGTAAAAAATAAACAAAGGCCATTCGAAGCATCTTTGCATAGTATGTGGAATCTGGGACATACTTTCCTTCTAGATGGATGGAAAAATGTAGAATTAATTGTTGTAATCTGTTCTTCGCTTCTTCTGTTTGAAAAAATGCAATCCAACATGTTAATGTAGTGACCATAATTGAAGTTTAAATATTTTCCAGAAATATTTCCAAGTTTATCAGTTAGTAGATATATCATGGCGATGAATGAATTTCATGGATTACTGAATTACTGGAAGGAAGGCACCAATTCAAGTTGTATTAGTAACAGTGACGTGCGGTGAGGTTTACGGCTGGTGAGGCTGGTGACGTCATCAGGAAGGCGGGGAATGGGACCACGTGTACTGGAGCCTGAGGCTCCACGTGTGCTGGAGCCATTCCCCGCCTTCCTGAGCGCGCTTCACCGGCTCGCGTTCCGCGATCCCCAACAGCAGCTGCTTTTCTGTGCGTCTGGCGTTTAGGACATCCGGCTATCTACCTAAACGCCAGACGCACAGAAAAGGATCGCGGAGTGCTTCGCTGGCGGAGCGTGCTCAGGAAGGCAGGGAATGGAATTGTGATCCCATTCCCCGCCTTCCTGAGCGCGCTTCGCCAGCGAAGCGTTCCGCGATCCCCAACAGCAGCTGCTTTTCTGTGCGTCTGGCGTTTAGGACATCCGGCTATCTACCTAAACGCCAGATGCACAGAAAAGGATCGCGGAGCATTTCGCCGGCTCACGTTCTGCGATCCCCAACAGCAGCTGCTTTTCTGTGCGTCTGGCGTTTAGGACATCCGGCTAGCTACCTAAATGCCAGATGCACAGAAAAGCACTGAAAAGCACTTTGCCTCCAAGCCACTTCGTCTTGATGACGTCGCCGACATCGCTGCTGGGCGCGGCCGGATGGAGGTAACCAGAGTGGCGCCGTGGGGTCTGGGCAGATGAAAGAGCGAGCGAGCGAGCGATGGAGGATCAGGCAGCCTGATCCTCGGTCACTCGTCCGCCAGACTGCCTCGGCGCCACTCTCGCTACCTCCGTCCGTCCGCGCATGGCAGCTGCGGCGACGTCATCAAGCCCCTGCCACTTCTGGATGTCTATTGCAGTCGCGAGGAGCACGCAAAGTACAGCGGAGGCAGGAAGGTTATTGGCGCTTCCGAGAACCCTCCTGCCTCCGCCGCTTGCCCAGCTGGCACCGCCCTGCGCGCGTTCCTCCTCCTCCCTCCTCTTCCTCTTATATATATGAAACTCCCTTGTGGATATTATTATTATATATTATTATTTCATGATGAGAGGTGAGGCTCTGCCTCCCCTGCCTCCAATGACCGCATATCCCTGATTAGTAATATTTTTGGAGAACCATTGGATAACCTGGAGGTCCAGATTAGGAACAAAGCATCTTAGAGAAAATCTGCCAATGTGATTGCTAAGAATTGACATGCACTTGAGGGCACATAATCAATCAATCAATCAATCAGAACAACCATTTCAATGTTGCTAGGGAATCCAATGTATCAGATTTAATTCCCTATAAACCAGCATTCTTCTTCTAACAGGAGATCTCTAGTTCCATTCCTAAACAAAGCAGGTTGGTAATAGCCTCTTCCTGTGTTTAGTCAGGTTGACTAAGAGGAATAAGTGCTGTGGAAAAGCAGTTATTGATCAGAAGAAGGTATAGAAGGAAAATAGGAACCAGTAAACAAATAAAATTACTTAGCAATATCTAAGTACTGAAGCCTAAGTTTAAATTTCATTCATGTATTTATGCTAAAGTGAGGCAGTGGCTCAGTGGCTAAGATGCTGAGCTTGTCGATCAGAAGGTTGGCAGTTCAGCTGTTTGAATCTCTAGTACCGCGTAATGGAGTAAGCGCCTGTTACTTGTCCCAGCTTCTGCCAAACTAGCAATTTGACACATAAAAATGCAAGTAGAAAAATAGGGGCCACTTTGGTAGGAAGGTAACAGCATTCTGTGCGTCTTCGGCATTTAGTCATGCTGGTCACATGACCAAAGAGACATCTTTGGACAGTGCTGGCTTTTTGATTTAGAAATGGAGATGAGCACTGCCCCCTGGAGCCAGAAACAACTAGCATGCATGTGCGGGGGAACCTTTAATTATTCATGCTAAATGGACCGAGTCCAAGTCCAAGAAGACACTTTATTTACAATACAATATAATACAATACAATGGGCAGAGTTGGAAGGGACCTTGGAGGTCTTCTAGTCCAACCCCCTGCCTAGGCAGGAAACCCTATATCGTTTCATACAAATGGTTATCCAACATCTTCTTAAAGACTTCCAGTGTTGGGGCATTCACAACTTCTGGAGGCAAGCTGTTCCACTGATTAATTGTTCTGTCAGGAAATTTCTCCTCAGTTCTAAGTTGCTTTTCTCCTTGATTAGTTTCCACCCATTGCTTCTTGTTCTACCCTCAGGTGCCTTAGGGAATAGTTTGACTCCCTCTTCTTTGTGGCAACCCCTGATATATTGGAACACTGCTATCATCTCTCCCCTAGTCCTTCTTTTCATTAAACTAGACATGCTCAGTTCCTGCAACCGTTCTTCATATGTTTTAGTCTCCAGTCCCCTAATCACCTTTGTTGCTCTTCTCTGCACTCTTTCTAGAGTCTCCACATCTTTTCTACATTGTGGTGACCAAAACTGAATGCAGTATTCCAAGTGTAGCCTTACCAAAGGCATTATAAAGTGGTATTAACACTTCACGTGATCTTGATTCTATCCCTCTGTTTATGCAGCCTAGAACTGTGTTGGCTTTTTTGGCAGCTGCTGCACACTGCTGGCTCATATGTAAATGGTTGTCCACTTGGACTCCAAGATCCCTTTCACAGTTACTACTGTTTATCAAGGTAGCACCTATACCAGCGATGGCGAACCTTTTTTGGGGGGAGCGCAGGAGGGTCATGTGCGGGCGTGCCGCACCCATAATGCAATGCGCGACCCCCCAGTGCGCATGCGCGCACAACGCATGACCCCCCATTTTTACATGCTTTTTTCGCCCTCCCCAGGCTCAAGAGGCTTTATAGGAGCCTGGGGAGGGCAAAAAGAGCCTCCCCCACCCCCTGGAGGCCCCCTGGAGGCTTCAGGGACTATCCGGAGGCTTCCCTGAAGCCTTCGGAGTGCTCAAAAGGATCCTCTGAGCAAACCGGAAGTGACTTCCGGTTTGCTCGGAGGGTCGTTTTAAGCACTCCGAAGGCATCAGGGAAGCCTCCAGATGGTCCCTGAAGCCTTCGGAACGCTTAAAACGACCCTCCGAGCAAACCGGAAGTCACTTCCAGTTTGCTCAGAGGGTTGTTTTAAGCATTCTGAAGGCTTCAGGGAAGCCTCCGGAGGGTCCCTGAAGCCTCCAGAGGCCCTCTGGGAGGGCAGGGGAGGCTCTTTTCGCCCTCCCCAGGCTCCTATAAAGCCTCTGGAGCCTGGGGAGGGCAAAAACGGCTTTTAAAAAGGTGAACTCAGCTGGCCAGCGCGTGCGTGCATGCTGGCCAGCTGACAGGGCAGCGCCTCGCGTGCCCTGACAAATGGCTCCGCCATAGGTTCGCCATCACTGACCTATAGTGTACCTGTGCATTTCATTTTTGTTGCCTAAGTGTAGAACCTTACTCTTTTCACCATTGAATTTCATTTTATTAGATAGTGCCCAATGTTCAAGTTTGTCAAGATCCTTCTGTATGTTAAGCCTATCTTCTGGAGTGTTGGCTATTCCTGCCAGCTTGGTGTCATCTGCAAATTTGATGAGTTCCCCATTTATTCCATCATCCAAATCATTGATGAAGATGTTGAAGAGTACTGGGCCCAAAACAGAGCCTTGGGATACTCCACTGCATACTTCCCTCCATGAAGATGCAGTTCCATTGAGGACTACATGTTGAGTGCGGTTGGTCAGCCAGTTATGAATCCATCTGGTGGTGATGCTGTCTAACCCACATTTTTCTACTTTATCCAGTAGTAGGTTATGGTCTACCTTATCAAATGCCTTACTGAAGTCCAAGTAAACTATATTGATGACATTCCTCTGGTCCACTAATTTTGTCACATTATCAAAGAATGCAATAAGATCTGTTTTTGACAAACCCATGTTGGCTTTTGGCTATTACTTTATTTGCTTCTAGATGTTCGCAAATTCGTTGCTTGATTATCTTTTCCAGAATCTTTCCTGGTATTGAGGTCAGGCTGATAGGTCTGTAGTTTCCTGGATCTATTTTTTTTCCTTTTTTGAAGATGGGAACCACATCAGCTCTTTTCCAGTCCTCTGGTAGTTCCCCGGTGCTCCAGGATCTCTGAAAGATACAATTCAGTGGTTCTGAGATCCCGTCTGCCAGTTCCTTCAGAACCCTGGGGTGCAATCCATCCGGTCCTGGTGATTTGAACTCGTCTAGAGTAGACAGGTGCTCACTTACCATTTTCTTCCCTATTTCGACTTGTGTTCCTAATCTGAAATTTGTGGTGCTGTTTTTGATAGGTTGGACTGTTTTATCCCTTTGTGTAAAGACAAATGCAAAACATGAGTTAAATAGTTCTGCTTTCTCCCTGTTGCTTGTCACCTTCTTGCCACTTTCTCCCAGCAATGGACCAATTGTTTCCTTAACCTTTTTCTTGTTTTTAACATTTTGGAAGAAGCTTTTTTTGTTATTTTTTACTTTTGTGGCAAGCCTTTCTTCATTGTGAGCCTTAGCTTTAGCCTTAGCTTTCCTCAGTACAGATACTTTCCTAAAGTACAGATTTTATTATCTGTTTCCTCATGGAAAACCCAAACCAAACTTATGGAAAATATATGAGACCATAAACTAACCAGATCAGTTGTATTTTCACTGTATGTAGTCCGTATGGGATGAGTTATTTTTTTTATTCTGATTTTTGTGTGCATTCAGTTCTAATAGGTAGATGGTGCCTTCCGCCAACTAATATGCTTTTGTAGTTCAGGATAGGTCATTGTGTACCAATGTGTTATGCATTGCTAACTAGCTATCATTTCATATACAGGGATATTTTTGCTTAGGTGTGAATAGTGCATTTCTGATGGGAAGGATTGGGAAAAGGTGATTGTTGAATGCAATCTCTAATAAAAAATCCAAAGTCCACGGTATTAATTTACTTATTCATATACTTGAGCAATATGCACAGTATACACAATACTTTGTTAGTTGTAGAATTTTGGCTGTTAATGCAATATAGTCTTTTTATTCCTCTATGCAAGAGATAGTACTAGTAAATAGTTTATACATAGTACTAGTAGATAGTTGATACCTATATAAACCTCTTAACTACCTCTATGAGAGTAGATAGTACATATCCCACGCCTCTTGAAAGTCCAAGGCAGATTTTATATTATTTTATATCATATCCAATTTTAGCATTGGATATAATTTTTCATTTCTTATCAGGAACTGCTGCTGCGCCCTCTTGTGGCAGGGATGCATTTAGCCCTGAAAACCAGTCAAAGAATTCCTCTTCTTTTTTTTATAGATGCCAGGAATTGAATGCTAATCTACTTTGTATCCAATCCGATTGAACTTTAATATAGGTATTGCTGAGAGGAGAACATTTTTAGAGTTGCACAGATTTGTGAGCTGCATTGTCTAATACTTTTTAAAAGTAAACAGTAAATCACTTCATATATTGAACAGGTAATGATCTAAATGGATTTCGAATTGGAGTGTTTCTTTAGTAAAGTGAAGAGATCGGTTTGGAAACACATTTTTAATAAACAACATATTATTAGCTCAGAATTTATATGGTTTTCTAAGCCATACACAATTTTGTGAATCTTGCTTGGTTAGAAATGTCTATCGGGAGAGAGAAAACGAAGTTTCCAAAGTTTTTGGAAAGGTGAAAAGGCATGAACCTTATCTACTAAGGTAGGAAGCATTTTTAGTTTTTATAACCAAAAAAGTGTATTTTTTATATGTGGAGGAGTAAACATTCATCAAGGCCTGCCTGCAGCTTTGTATGTGGCTCCTATTCACTTCTTCCTCTTGACTGAAATGAAAACAGCTTCTAACAAGGACTGCCCCAAATGCAGTATTTCTGAGGGTGCAAGACTTCTGTATTTTTGCACCAAGAACACTTATTTGAAATTTCCAGTAGTCAAAAATTTCATAATTGCCATCTTCTAGTAGAGACTGAAACCAAATTTCATAATTGCCATCTTCTAGTAGAGTTTGAAACCAAGTTAGAAGGTACAAGGGCATCCACTTTGGGTTCACATATTCTGTCTCACTATAATTAGCTCCAACATGATGACGTTACACAGTAGTTCTACATAATGTTCTTTGTTCCATGTTCTCAGCATCTTAAGGCGGGCAGAAGTGAAGCTGTGGTATATTGTCTCAAACTCTTTTGGAGATGTTGTGTAGCAGATATGACAGTGATTAAGTGCCTTTACTTTGAAATCATCTGGTCCTTAGTTCAGCCCCTCTGCTGTCCTTGAGAAATGATATAATAATGTGCATGATATAACCTTTATTGAGGTCAATGACCAAGACTGAACACATTGTCATGCCAAAGTTACATAGATCAAGAAACTGGTAAAGAAATTTCTCAGCAAATTACACAGAAACAAAAAAGTGGATTAAAAAAAATAAAACAACAACAACAACAGCAACACACACACACACACACACACACACACACCTAAGACGCTTAAAAAAGCTCAAATGACAAAACTGCTTAATAAATGAATATGACTCTATACTGCTGAATGATAAGTTACTGGGGATATTCAAATGTAGATTTAGCAACTGCTAGAATGGTAAAGATAGTTGAGAAATAATCTTAGATAAATGGGATAAAAGATGATGCTAGCATAAACATGGTTATGGTATGGTCCAAAAAAAATCTTGTGTAGGAAGTTGGGCTATTTGATTATTTCAGGATATGTTCCTTGAATGAAGTACAATACCAAATTCACACAATTTTGCTATGCTTCTTGACATTTTTGTGTACTTCACAGCTAAAACATGCTGGAATAATTGAGCATAGGAGAGCATGCATGCTGCCACAATAATTTCTGCTTTGTGAGGGGACAGGACATAAGTAAAAAAAAATCTCAAATATTGGAGACAAATTTTAACCCTAAAAACTGTTTTGTAGTTTTATAAATGTTTAATATATTTTGCCTGCACAAATGTTGAGGTCTTTTTAATTATCTAGAATTATGAATAAAACAGATTTAAATAATGTATCGCCCTAACGCAAAAATGAATTTGGAAAAGAGCATTTCACTTTAATAATAAAAATGACACATATGTAAAAATTCAAAAGGTAGGATTATACATTTTTTTTCACCACAATGAAACATGTACCTGAAAACTGCAGTTTGTAAAATATTCCTGCCTGCAGGGAATCGTGCTAGAAGCCTATACATATTGTGTTAAATGCAATGTCTTGTGCTTTTTATGCTTTTTCACATACTTTATACTCCCTTTTTACATCTCTTTTACATGCTTTATACAGATAGCAGATTTGCAGAGGATTTGAGTTTCTTAGCTGTGAGTTTACTTCATATTTAAATGAAGAATTCTCAGACAGAATATACTTCTATAGTGGATGCAATAAGTGTATGGTTATAATATATAATGGATACATTCTTAGTACCATATTTTAACCTCTTCTGTACAAATAGAAACTGTGTCTGTTTTAATACTCTTATTTTATTGAACTCTGCATATAATTTGCAACATTTTTCAACCTTTTAAGCTTATCTCTGACTTCTGGATTTAATCTATCATGTGGTCTTCCCTAACCCAACACTGAGAGCCCATTTGTTGTAGTAGTTAAGGCATCAGGCTAGAAACTGTGAGTTCTAGTCCAGCATTGGGATGAAGCTAGCTAGATGACTTTGGCCCAGTCACTTTCTCTCATCTCTAAAAAGAAAGCAGTGGCAAACCACTTTTGAAAAACACAATTGAACTGAAGGAAAAAGAGCAACCCCAACACTATGATCTATTTCTTAGGTGGGAAGCATCTTTCATTCTAATCTTTCTTAATCCTGTTCTCTAGATGTATTTAACCTATGTTCCTAGATTTTCCTGGCAGAGCCCAGCAGTCCTGCTGATTGGAAATTAAGCTACAATAATTGTAATCTACTACATTTGAAGAGTATCAGGTTATAAAGGGGCTAATTTATTCAGCACTGACATCTATGTTCTCCTTTAAATGAAAATAATGCATGAAACTATGCTTGGGAGAAAGCAACGATTCCTGATTTTTCTTTTCTTTTTAACAATTGAGCTTTGGGAGAAGAAAAAAACTGAGAATGATGCTTCAGGTTAGTAACTGGAAAGCTTTGAGGGACATCTCCTGTACGCAGATCTTGATCAGAAATGAAACAGCAATGCCAAATACATTATAATTCTATCAGCCTTAAGAACTGCATTCCTGTTCAGATGTTCCTCATCTTTCAAATGAACCCCAAATATATCTTTAATAGCTAAATGTGTGCCCCTTAGCTTGACAATGTCCTCTGAAAGGAATTCTTTATGTTGCTGAAATGTTGTCGGACATTATGTCTAATGTATATGAAGTTGAAAATACATCGGATAACCCATGTCTCTGCAGATGAAGTCACTGCTATATATTTTTTAAAATTGGCATCTACTGTATATACATAGGTCTCAAGCTGCCTACCTGAAAATAAAATGTTTTAGTCTATAGGAATATTAGCAGAGGCGTCTTCTAAGGTGACTGAAATCACCTTTATTATTTGTCATTGCAATGATCCCACATTCAATGCTTTTGAAATCAAATAGCAAAAAATGCTAGAAATATACACTATATTGCCAAAAGTATTCGTTCACCCATCCAAATAATCAGAATCAGGTGTTCCAATCACTTCCATGGCCACAGGTGTAAGAAATCAAGTACCTAGGCATGCAGACTGTTTTTACACACATTTGTGAAAGAATGGGTCGCTCTCAGGGGCTCAGTGAATTCCAGCGTGGAACTGTGATAGGATGCCACCTGTGCAACAAATCCAGTCATGAAATTTCCTCACTCCTAAATATTCCACAGTCAACTGTCAGTTGTATTATAAGAACGTGGAAGTGTTTGGGAATGACAGCAACTCAGCCACGAAGTGGTAGGCCTTGTAAACCTGTCCAACATCAGTGTGTGACCTCACAAATGCGCTTCTGGAAGAATGGTCAAAAATTCCCATAAACACACTCCTAAACCTTGTGGACAGCCTTCCCAGAAGAGTTGAAGCTGTTATAGCTGCAAAGGGTGGACCGACGTCATTTGAACCCTATGGATTAGGAATGGGATGTCACTTGCAGTAAGTTCATATGCGAGTAAAGGCAGGTGAGTGAATACAGAGTATATAGTGTATTTTATTTGCTTTATATAGATGATCTGAAGCTTTATGGAAAACCAGAAATTGAAATCCAGTCATTGACAAACACTGTAAGAATTTCTAGCATAGATACAGTGATGGAATTAGGGACTGAGAAATGTGCTACAGTAGCAATAAAGTACAACAAACAGTAATGGAATTGAAATGCAGAATGGTCAAACCATCAGGAGCTATCAGGATGAAGCTTATTAGTATCTGGACATTTTACAGCTGGATAACATCAAGCATGGACAAGTTGAAAATGTGATTAATAAAGAATATATTCATAGAGTGAGAAAACTGCTAAGGAAAAAAATTGAACAATACAAACAACATCAAAGCCATCAAAATCTAGGCCATACCTGTGATATGGCACACTGCTGGAATTATTAACTGGACAAAATCTGAACTGGACAGTTTGGACCAATAAACAACAACAACAAGAAAACCCTTATGACTATTCACTATGTATTATATTCCCATTCTGATACTGATAGATCATACCTGCCCTACAGAAATTGAGGCAGAAGTTTATTTCAGTCAAACAGACTGTCAAAGAAAAAAAAGCATGCATTGAGTAGATGTGTAAAAGACAGTAAAGGATAAGCCTTGATGCAAGTTAAAATTGGAATTTATTAAGTGTATAGAAAACAAAAATTTAATATTGAAATAATGTAATAAAAACACAAACGGAATGCAAAGAAAAGTATTTCATGGTCAATTTCTACAAAAGATTGAGGCAAAAGTCGATAAAGATAAAACCTGGAGCATTAGTAAAGATACAACTGGAAAATTAAAAGAAAAAAAACCCAACATCTGAATTTTTGGTTGTTCAAAAGCAAACTATTCAAACCAATGCAGTCAAGGTCAGAATTGAAAAATCATCGAATGATTTGAAGTTCAGATTGTCTACAGAAGAAGAAAAAAAACAGTAGTAATAATAGTAACAACAATAATCATTACTGATTATAAGTAATGACATAACATAATTTCCAAAATGATTCACTGCAACCTGTGTAAAAATCATGGGCCAGTAATGAAAAATTGGTGGGAATATACAGTTGAAATAATAGTCAAAAATGAGCAGGGTTAAAATGTTGAGAAATTTACAAATACAGACTGATAATGTCTTGGCTCATAAAACATAAAATAGACAAAGTAATAGAACACAAAGAAGCCAAAGTGTTCTGGAACTTCAGAATTCAACCAGAGAAACACCTGAGACATAACATCCCAGACTTAACAATTGTTGATAAGAAGGACAATGGATGTGGCAGTACCTGGAGGCAGCAGAAGAGAAGAGAAAGAATGGGAGATGATTACAAAATACGAAGACCTGCAAATAGAAATAGAATGACTGTGGCAAAATAAAGCAAAGATAATACCAATATTAAAAAATGCCTATACTCCTAATAGATTTAGGAGTATAGAGTCACATTTTTCTTAATTGAAATAACAATTGGTCATACTGTATTACTTACAAAGGTAAATTGGCTTACTAACTTTTGTATATAAACTGGCCCATTAGAAAAAAATACACATCCAGCTTATAACAAATGCATCAATAAAAATGAATATGCAATTTTGATGAAGGTATGTGTTGAACAGCAGCATTTACCAACCTGCTGTTTTCTAGATGTGCTCCAACTGAAGCTTTTGGTATACCTAGTTAGCAAGGGTGAGGTAATTTGGAGAAGGCATTTCCAAATAATACTGCTGATATAAAAATGATATTTTGAAACATGAAAGGTCCATGATTTAACTGAAGGAATTTATCAAGGTATCAAATTTTAAAACATAAATTTGTGTTTCAAAATTAAGATTCTTGATCCATTAAAGCTATTTAATAGCTATTGGCAATCAATGCTCAGCTTCACCCGGTAACTTTATGTCCTCTAATCCTCATGCCTCTTTTTTTTGCTTACAAAATGGTTGTCAAAATAAATTCAGTCTTTTGTAATTTCATTCATGCCAGATATGTTAAAATTGAAATTCCAAGATTACCTGGAGTTGCAGTTTTAACACATCCTAACATAGTTTGAGAAAAGCTGAATGATGTAGTAAGATCTAGTAAATTATATGGTAATATTATATAATAAAGGAGATGCGGTGGCTCAATGACTAAGACACTGAACTTGTCAATCAGAAAAGTCAGCAGTTTGGCGATTTGAATCCCTAGCATCCTGTAACGGAGTGAGCTCCTGTTACTTGTCCCAGCTTCTGCCAACCTGGCAGTTCGAAAGCATGTAAAAATACAAGTAGAAAAATAGAGACCACCTTTCGTGGAAGGTAACAATGTTCCATGCGCCTTCAGCGTTTAGTCATGCCAGCCACATGACCACAGAGATGTCTTTGGACAGTGCTGGCTCTTTGGCTTTGAAGCAGAGATGAGCACCGGCCCCTAGAGTCAGGAACAACTAGCTCATATGTGCAAGGGGAACCTTTACCTTTACTATTATATAATAAAAGTAGAGTAGATTGATATTACGAAGAAGATCGCTGTTGAATTTCTGGTTACCATGGTGATTGATTATTGTGTCACCAATGTAAAATATCAACTAGTTTTGCAAAAGTTCGCCTTTTTCTAACATTTTTGAGACTCCAAGAAGGACCACACCTTGACAATGAAATCATATAGAATAATTAGTTTTGGAGCAGTTTGCATTTCAGTATTCTTGTCCCTGATAGTCACTCTCTCAGCCTTATCTAAACTGTTGTACAAAATTAAACTTGAAGCAAGAAGCAATGAAGCAATATGTTTAATCTTAACCAGTATGCTTAAGCTATCACATACAGGTAGTCCTCAAGTTACAACCATTCATTTAGCAACCATTCAAAGTTACAATGGTATTGAAAAAAGTGACTTGGTTCTCCTACTTATGACAGTAGCAGTAGCAGACTTGGTTCTCCTACTTATGACAGTAGCAGCATCCCACGGTCACATGATCAAAACGCAGGCATTCTGCAACCAACATGCATTTACAAGAGCTGCAGCATCCTAGAATTATGTCGTCACTATTTGCAAACCTTCGCTGTTGGCTTCCAACAAGTAAAATCAGTGGGGGAAGCTGGATTTCCTTAACTATTGCATGATTCACTTAACTGATCTACTTAACCATGACAAAAAGGTCATAAGATTGGGCACAGCTCACACAAAATCCATCCAACTAAATTCACATCCCAATTGTGGTCATAAGTCGAGAACTGTCTGTATTTACAACTGCTACACTAATGCATCAGTTTATTATAATATCTTGGCTTCCTAAATAATTCCTGGATGTTTTGCTGCATGACTATTGTAGAAGCCTAAACAATTTTCTCCTATTCACCGTATGGTATTTTCAAGTGCAAAGTAAGAACCAAGAATTCTTGTGTTATTAGATTTATTAACTACACAGAAATCTCTGCACTGAATAAATGCAAGAGGAGCGAATATTGGTTAAAGAAGATTCCTTACTAT
Source organism: Natrix helvetica (assembly GCF_964273705.1). Classification (NCBI taxonomy): domain Eukaryota; kingdom Metazoa; phylum Chordata; class Lepidosauria; order Squamata; family Natricidae; genus Natrix; species Natrix helvetica. The sequence continues at coordinate 104,568,111 of NC_138552.1, read as the reverse complement.
TTTTAAACTATTCTGCCATTCTCCGATCTATGCACCAATGTGGGACGACATAGGAGGATTTCTCAAATAGCCCAGTAAAACTCACATGCTTCGAGAAGAGGTATGAGATAACATGGGGCATCTGTGTGCTTTTCCCATGCATGAAATAGGCAGACCTCAGGCATCTTTCTTACTTAGTAAGAGGAGAAATACAACAGTTGCCCAGTATTATTAATGTGGAGGAGGAAAAAAAGTCTATTTTATCATTCATAAATTGCCCACTGTCAAAATTTTTTAGCTGTAGCAATTATTTCAGAAGAAATGTAGTTTTAAGAGCAAAAAAATACACTGTTTAGCATTTATTTACTTATCCAAATTTTATTTTTCTGTTTCTTCCACGTAGTTGCTTATAACTCCTCTCCTAATTACATTGAAAACTGAGTTTTCAATATTTTATTCAAAACAAAAAGTAAAGGAATAACATTAAGGATGAAGAAAAAAAGGTTATATTATATAGACTGACCATTCAGGTCAATCAATATAATAGGATTAAATATTGGCAAGGCAACGAATTCTCTTTCGCAGCAGATTAAATGAGGATATTTAACGTAAAAAGACAACCAATATGGAAATTTCCAAATGTTGATTAAAATTTTGATCTGACTGATATGGATAGATAGATAGATAGATAGATAGATAGATAGATAGATAGATAGATAGATAGATAGATATGCCTAAATAATAATTGTATATTCTTGTGCCTTGCATAGTGGGTCTTTATATGAAGGAGAGAGAGAGGTCAGTGTGCTCAGTGGCTGGTGCAAATCTCCAGGTGCAGGTCGGTAAAACAGTTCCAGCTAAGCAACTTCAGTTTTGTAATTATGGGTCAGTTGACCTCTTAGTGAAGGTCAATTGGATGAAATCTGCTTTCAATGGGCCAAGTATAAGGAGGTGAATTGTGACACCTGCTGCCAGGCTTGAGTGGAGCAGCCTAAGACATTACATTTTGCCGCAAAGCCAGCCTGCTGACATTCTCATTTAAAAAGGAAGCCCACGACATGACCAATTATGCATTTAGAACCTATTAAAAACCCCGCTGCAGAACGGGTGAAAAATTATTCCTGCTGGTGCTCAGTAGCTTTATTTTCTTTTTCTTTCTTTTAATATGTAGGACGGGAAAGCAATCAAACTACAGGTGGGGTGGGGTGGGTGGTGAGTGGGGGTCACATTGTTTTTTTTAAATAAAACTTTTCATTTAAAAATGCACTAAGCTGAAGGGCAGAAAGAGGGACAGAAATATAGAAAGTGGTATTCAATAATAAAATGCATAGAGCAAAAGCAAGCCTCCACCCCCCACAACCCCCCCAGATATGTACAGTGAATCCAAAATGAATTTTTTGTTTGCTTGTTCAGAAAACTAAATCATATTAGACTAATTAGGCAGAACATCTTTGAAAATACATTCTATAGCTGTAGTGCTACAGTAGAGACAGAACTTTCACATTTAAGAGAGAAAGTTCAAAATTAGCAGGAATTCTTAACGATTGAAGTCGGCTTATGCTGTAAAAGGCTTTAAAATTCAAACTGAAAGATTTACATGGTAGAAGTCAGTACCACTTAAACTAAATGTATCCTGGCCTTGATAATGATGAAACATTTCAGAGCAATTCCAGAAAAACCCAAAGCAAGCAAAAATGAAAGATGCACATAGAGATTTGGTTAACCCTACAAGGTAGTCCAAAAAAAGAAATGCATCCAGAAGTATTAGCTCTAACCTTATTGTAAGGCTACATTAACAGAATCTTGCAGATCTGAAAGTACACCTGTCTCCTTCATTTTTACAGTCCAAGAAACTATGAAGGGTCCCTTCTGAGACTTTGCAATACACAACTCTTCTGTGGACTCAACTGCCTCTTACCTGACTGTTTTATAGTCAGTGGCTCCTCTACCTAGCTCCCAAGATCATCTCTATACAACATTATGTATTTTACAGGGAAGTCTATAAAGACATAAGTTAAGTTAAATAAAAGGATCTAGATCCATGAGCATAATAAAAAATATGAAATATCTGGAGTTGGCATTGACCAAATCACCTTCAATTCAAAAGGCAGCTTCACTAGGAATAGCATCCATCCTGTGGCAATACTTTTAACACCATCAAAAAATAAATCTGCCTACTCCCCAGGTCATTGGGAAGGACTTGATGGGTGGATAAAAATGCAAAAGTGTCTAAAGATCTAGCCGGGTGTGTGCCCAACAATAATTTATTACATTTACATACTTTCTGAATCCCAATGGTGCTGCACTTAGGCATCTAGGCTAATCAAAAAAGGATTATGATCATAAAAAGCAGACACACTGCTTTTGCAACCAGATGAGGAAGTCAAGATTATCAACCCTTCTCCTTTCTAATTATTAGATTTTTAGGTCAGTGCAGAATAGGAAACAAAATATGAAATCTGGTAAATATTGGCAGCTTAGTGTTGCATAGTCTCTAACAAAATTATTTCTTAAATGGGCCCATTAATTGGAAGATGATCAGATATACCATTGTACCAAGATTACTTCTTTGAGAAATAGGCAGTGGAATTCAGAATGTAGCTGATTTAATGATTAGAGGTACAGGCAAGTGAGAAGCATGTAGAACAGCTGATTGACCTACTTTCTTTAAAGATGGCAGATTTCCCGTTTTCTGAAACACAGAGCTTGGAAGGAATTTGCAGTCATAATGCACATTGTCATCAAGAGTGAGGAGAAATATAGTTGTGAAATGAGATTTTGATTGTCTGGATGGTTTTTGAAGATTGGGAAGATTTCAATATGCCATCTCATCTGCTTCTGTAGACTGTGTAGGTAAGTGAAGTGGATGATAGAAATGGGACATAGGGAGGAAATCTAAGAAATATTGTGGAAAATTAGTAAGTCTTCATTCTGTTCAACAAACCTGTTGCTGTTTAACCTCAAAGAGGTTTTACCCCAGATTTTCTTTTGCAGAGTTTCCAGCTTCCAAAAGAAGCTGGACAACATCTGGCTCAAGAAGAATCATTTTCAAAAGTTGGAAATGTTTCTGTTAGGAAAGATGAAGAAAAAAAAATCTACGAAAAGAGCTGAAATTAGAAATTAAATGACAGATGATTGCTCCTACCACATAGCAGTTCCAAAACTTAACAGTAAAGCCGAAGGTCATTTGGAATGTCTATTTCTGGTAAATGGTTTTATTAAAATGATAACTGAGTACATGACTACTGCAAATTCCATGTTGGAAATCATTAGAAAAGAAAATAAATAACTAAAACCATTTAATACTTTATATAAATACTAGCTGATAGCTTGGCGTTGCCCAGGTATTTATTTATCCTAATTGTGTATTAGACAGGATTTCTAATGTTGGAGTTTCCCCCTTACCAGAGAGAGCCCCCTTGTGGAGTATTTTGAAGTCGTTACCATGGCAACTCCACTGTGCTGTACAATAGAAGCCATTTTACAGCAGTAGGGTAGAAGTCATTTTAAGGCACAACAGGCTGTATCTTAACAGAACACACATCCCGAAGGGTGTTAGGGGTGTCAATATTTGTTTCCAGAGAGTAAATCATCTGTGTACCAAATTTGGTTAAAATTGTTCGAAGCGTTCCAGAGTTATGCTGGAACACACAGCCATTTACACACACACACACACACACACACACACACACACACACACACACATACATGGAATAACTATTTGTATAGTTGTGGACTCTGTAATTAAAAAAAACTATATATCTGGGAAAAAATAAAAATGAACTAAGTTACTAATACTAATACAAAGTTACTGATACTTTAGCTTAGGAAAAGGGCAGGGAAAAAAACTAGAAAAATACATAATTATGGATAAAATGCAGTAAATAGGAAGATATATTTTCTCTTGTATTTGACCATCTAATGAATATGATGGAGGTTCTGGACAATTGAAAAGAGGTTGAACAATGAAACCAACTAGTGTTAAAACATTGTTTAAGGACCATTGATTTGAATAGTTTTAAAAGGGAACATGGAGACTATATTATAGCCTACATTAAAGGTTATGAAAGTTAGTAATCATAACTGTTTGACATCATCAGAAGCAATATGTCTGTTAATCCCTTACCTAGGAATACATTTATTTGAAAAAATAATATTTTACCCATTTCTTCTTTGTGGGTTTACCAACAACATTTGGCTGGTTATCTTTGAAAATATAATGCTGATTGAGTACTGTAAGGGACATCTGTTTGCAATTAACAATTTTCCAATGCATCCCCGGGGAATTATAGCCTTAGCCTTAATCTTAATATGTGAACCTAATGAAGACTTAAAGAATATAACTAAAATCCAGTACTTTTCAAAAATATTCATGCATATATATATATATATATATATATATATATGTTCATGTCTATCTATCTATCTATCTATCTATCTATCTATCTATCTATCTATCTATCTATCTATGTTGTATTTGTGCTGATAAATAAATAAAGGGAGACTAGTATATATCTATTTCAAGCTGTTTAGCTCTCATCAGCTAGCTATACCCTTACTGGGATTCGAACCTGGGCTGTATTACATATTAGGCAGATGTATTAGCCACTAAGCCACAGGCTCTCCTCCTTATCAGCTGAGCCAGGGAAATAGGTATGTATTTGTGTTACAACCCAGGTTTGAATCCCAGTAAGGGTATGGCTAGCTGATGAGAGCTAAATAGCTTGAAATAGATCTATACTAGTCTCCCTTTATTTATTTATCAGCACAAATACAACACAAATATAAAAAGGCAACATTAAAAATATGGTTTTCTGCCTGGATGGTCTCCTGCAGTGAGCTGATAGACAGAAAGGGGGAGTAGTGAGTTCCCTCCCATATTTGGGCATACCAGGGGTTGTAACACAAATATATATGACACAAAGAGTGGTATTTTAAATATGTTAGGTTAATAAATTTAAAAAATGATGATGGGTATAATACACATAAATGTGGGCACACAAAGCAATCCTAGGTGTCATGCATTAATAAGGAGCTTCTTATTAATAATTTCATTCCCTCCTTAAAAAATGTTGGGGAACTCTTACATCCTTGAGCACAAAGTAAAAGAGTTAGAATTTTTAATAATGAAATTTGGCCTGTTATCTGACATGAAAACTGATTGTTCCCGATGCTGTTTTGTGAAAAAGATAGTTGCCTAGCATTAGTGATATAAAGTTTCTTAAGAAGTGAAATTGGTAAAAATAGCAAAGTTCCCCAAAGAGCAAATGCAGATATTAGTCATCTTATCAGAACATGAATGGGTGTCATGTCCAAAACCAAGAATGACACGTGGTGATTCTTCCAAGCTGAGGGTTTTTTTAAAAAAAATGTTTCATACCTATTGACAGAATCCTGCCAGACTGTGGACTCTGGTATATGCATCTATAGTTTACTATATTAGGGAGATGCTGTCTTCACCCTCTTTCTCTCATACATAATATCTGGGTTGAGTTGCCTCTTACTCCTCTGGAATGTACCCCTCTCTCCAGCTCCTCACTACATTCCATCAGATTGACTGATTTCAGCTTTGTATTTATGTATGAACCAACGTTTACAATGACATTTTTGTGTTCAGGAAAAGCACAGTTGAGAAGTGTAATATTAAGGTAGCCTACATTCCATTTTAGCAGTAAATGCAAACATGCATAGGGATGGGTAAAGAGATAATAATCATTCTCCAAATTAATTTCCCCCCCAAATAAACTGTCTGAGTTGCTTATTTGGAGGTCATTTTTTTTGCAAAGGGGAAATCAAAGTAAAAATTATGTTTCATGAGTAAGAAATCTAAGGTTGTGACACTTTTTAAGCATGCATAGATCTGTACTTTTATTAAAAATCAGGAGCTGCACTGATATTACTCAGTGAATTTCTTAAAGCACCAGCAGCTCTGTTTTTTCCATACACAATAATCTCATTTCAGCAAATTCACAATGCTGGAATACTATGAACCAGTGGTCACCAACTGGTGGTCCAAGAGAAAGTTTTGGTGGTCCACAGAAAAATTATTTGCAATTTTTTATTGCACTAAATCAGGGGTCCTCAAACCACCCCCCTGTGCTCGATAAGTGCAATGAACACTTCTGTTGCTGCAGAGAGTCTCCCCCTTTGGTGTCTTTTTGTGCCACAGAAATTCTGACTTGGGGTCTGCTTCAGCCTCCTGCTTCAGCTCTGGGTGAAGGCTGGAGGGAAGCGCCACTGGTGGCAAAGAGCCGGAGGGCGTTGTTCCAGTGGGACTGTATCATGGCCTGGAACTAGCTGATCATCTCAGCCCGCTGAGCCTCCAGGCACTGGTACCTGGCCTTGCACTCCCACAGGTCGTTCCTCTGATTGGAAAGCCTATGCTTGTAGTTGTCAATGAGGTGCTTCTACTGAGCCTCCTTCTTGATCAGATCCAATTTGAACTGAGCCAGATATTTCTTGTGGTAGCTGCTTCCTATTGGGGCCCTAAGGAGCCTGGGGTGGGGAGGCGAGGAGTGGCTGGGAGGCGAGGGGTGAGTAGAGGCCAGCAAGTTTCCCCCTCGACACGAGTGACATCAAGTTGACCAAATCCATCCAGTCACATGACCACCTAGGCAGGCCCACCCAACCAGTCATTAGGCAGATCATATTAGTGGCCCATGGGATTTAAAATTATGAATTTAGTGGTCCCCGATGTCCAAAAGGTTGGGGACCCCTGCTATGAACAACCAATACAACCGTCCCCCAGCTACAGCATACTCCTGTGCCAATGTAGGAAGGCTCTCCAAAGGTGAAGTGTTTTCATGTCTCAAGGCAGCTTGAAAGTCACTAGTTTCATCTTCAGTTTTATTGATTTTTAAAATATGGTCATTTTATACTCTCAGAATTAAAACATATCTATCTATCTCCTATCTATCTATCTATCTATCTATCTATCTATCTATCTATCTATCTATCTATCTATCTATCATCTATCTATCTATCTATCTATCTATCTATCTATCTATCTATCTATCTATCTATCTATCTATCATCTATCTATCTATCTAGTAAATTTAAGGCATATGCACATTCTTAAAGGAGAAACTTTCAAAAACTTCATTTCCCCTTCTCTTTGCTGATCTTGAAATAGCGATGCTCATTTCTCTTTCCTGCCAGCTGGTCAATAGGTTACTCAAGAATTACCCCTGCTGCACGAGGTACTACCAAAGTAATAAAAATCCCATAGCACCACTCTACATTGTTAAAAACAAAGCAAAATAAATTGCTAGAATACCTGTTCATGCTTTCAGCTTTCAGCGTATGGATCAGAGATGGTATCCAGCATGTTCTGACCACTTCTGGAGAACCGGTAGCGGAAATACCACCTCTGACTGGCCCCGCCCCTATCTATTCTCTGCCTCCGGAGTCCCAGCTGATCAGGAGGAAATGGGGATTTTGTAGTAACCTTCCGCTGGAGTGGGGAGGGAATGGAGATTTTACAGTATCCTTCCCCTTCCACACCCACCAAGCCACACCCCACCAAGCCACGCCCACAGAACCAGATTTTTGAATCCCACCACTGGTATGGATCTGTATGCATTTTTTGTTCAATGATTTGGGAAAACACCTGAGCTATAGCTGTAAGGAAGATATAAAGGAGAAGAATTACAAAAGGAAAAAAAAGTAAACAAAAACACAAAATCAACAGTGAAGCACTAAAAAAAAATCAAGTTGGTAGGCTTGGCAGTGTGGTCAACACCCTACACTTTGTGCATGCACACAACATTGATCCATATTCAAAAAGGGAAAGGCTTTTAGGACACCCACTGTCTGAGTATTTTTGACTTCAACATAGTTGCGTGAAAACCATCGAAGGATTATGTCTGCCTTGCTACAAGAATTTACTGTATTTATGAACATTATGGAAGCAAAATAATAATATATCAGCAATTCTGGTGTGGGATTTTACAGAGCTGTGATCATGATTGCATTTCCCTGTTGGATTGAATGATGGGGAGCTAAATTTTAATAAATGCCTGGGGGGAAAAAAGACATTTGAGGGCTCCTTAGTGCTCTCTGAGCTTAGTTGTTTTCTTGCAGGCATTTCATTATCCAAACTAGGTAACATCATCAGTGCTAGCAAAGAGTGGGGTTTTATCTCAGTTTATATTATAGTGGCTTGTTCTGTCATTGTTGGTGGGGGATGGTCATTTAGAAATATTTAGAGGAAACTTTTACTGGGGTTTCCAGTGCAAACTATAAGGCTGTTCTTAATTTCCAGACATTTAAAATATACATGCAGAGTACCATTTGTGTAGGTGTACAGTATCTCTCTGTGTTTATTCTTATGTAGCAGTCTACGGGATGGTATCTGTTCCTTTTTTCCTACTTCTTTGGGGACTTTCCAGAGACAGACTGGTGACTGGATTTTCTGACATTCCTCCACCAAGTTGAGATATTAAAAACAACTGCAGGACAACACAGCATCTGTTTTCTCATTCACCTATGGAGCTCAAACAAGAAAATCCTTTATTCTTTATATAAAATGCAATCTCATGGGCATAAATCTCTATTTCTGTCCCTATTACAACAAAGGTACTACAGTAGCAACCTTCTCAGGGCCCCATGGCTCCCCCTCCACTGTTGCACCCATTCTGAAGCAGTGTCTCCTTAATTTACCTTTGCTACTAGAAATAAACTGGCTGGGAGAAATTTAAAGACATCTACAAAGCATAGCAAGGCAGGGAGTTTCCTTCTTTCCTTGCATAGTTATATATAGCAATGGCTTCATCCCAAACCCTTATTAATATTTTCTAAAACATTTCTTAACACCCATTTACCAAATGTTAATCAAATACAAATATGCTGTACCTATGTAACTGTAATATGTTGTAGAAAAAGCCGTACATAGACATCAACACCACCACCAGCTCGATCTAGGGTGAAAACATCTGGAAGCTGCTGAGGTCTAGATGGGAAGAAGCAGTTGAACTTAATCAAGTTGAAATTTGTTGTTTGTTCATTGAGATTCTCCGCCGCCTTTGTGCAAGCTTGTGTCCTATGCCAATTGTACTGGTAACTCAAACTCTACAATACCAAAGTGCTTTATATAAATTTGTGCTTTACTACATGAGGCTGTCCTGAAAGAGCATTTGGAAATTACATTTGGTGCAAACCTTAGCAGCCTGAAGGTTGACTGCTACTCAGCCACAAGGGATTATTGTATTTTTCCTTCTTGTGTGGGTCTTTATTGGCTGTCAAGACTTTCCAAGTGTCATTCAAAGTGCTGGCTTTGACTTATAAAGCCCTATATGGCTTGACATTGAGGTGATCCACTAACATCTTTGACATCTAGAACTGACCCATCCTACTATGAATATCTTATTCTTCATTATAATCTATAATTATATCTTAATTATTGGGAGTTGTCCATTCCATGAAGTAAGGAGCTGAGGCCAGAATTTTGCCATCACAACCCTTGAACTAAGAAGGAGATCAGACTTACCCCAACATTGATTCCAGTGGTGGGTTTCAAATAATTTAACAACTGGTTCTGTGCCCTAATGACCAACTGGGTAGGCAGGGCTTGGTGGTCATATGACTGGGTGGGCGTGGCCAACCCAACATCACTCATGTCGATGGGTGCTTCGTCTTAGGTGTTACAATGTAATAAGGGTTAATTGGAAAGGCAGTTTCTGTAAGCAGGGCAATAAAGATTAGGCTAGAAACAACACCAGAATGTTTCCTTCCTGTCTTTCTTACAGGATTAGCCCTGTAAAATGGAAAAAAACCAAAATGAGATTTCTTCCAACAACCGGTTCTCTGAATTGTGTAGAAAGTTAACAACCGGTTTTCCCGAATAGATGTGAACTGGCTGAATCCCACCACTGATTGATTGCCTTCTGGAAGTTGGTTATGCGGAAGTTCTTATGGAGGACTTGGCTTAACTTGACTCTGGAGGGAGAAAACTGGCCTTAAAAGAAGGCCAAAGTCAGCTGTGCAGCGTGCGCAGGCGCGCTGGAGCTAAAAGGGCAACACCTTGCATGTCCTAACAAGTGGCTCCATGTGCCACCTGTGACACGCATGCCATAGGTTCGCCATCACAGTTCTATAGCATTGTAATTCTTATCTGCAGTATTTTTTTATGGGAATCTATTTTGATAGTAATAAGCAGTTTAAGCCTTATATTGTATTCCAGGAACTCATGTTTGTATATGTATATGTCAGTGGTGAAATCTAATTTTTTTTGCCACCAGTTCTGTGGATGTGGCTTTGTGGGCATGACTTGGTGATGGGGGTCATATGACTGGGTGGTCATGGCCAACTGTTTTTACTTTTTAAAGCATTTTTAACTAGTAAAAATGCTTTAAAGAGTAAAAAAAAAGAAGGTTCCGATGATCAACATCGCCAAACCAGATCCTAGCCCCAAATATTGCCTGCCTTTCCACCTCAGCCACCCAGTTTGGGAGATGATGGAGGGGAGGAGGAGGAGAGAGAAACAAAGCACTAGGCTCCCTCTTCTCACTCACCCCGAGCTTCCTGCTGTGGATTTTCATGCTTTGCCTCACATACCCAGGATCATCGCCCTCGTCTTCTTCCTCCTCTTCCAGCTGCCACTGAGTGCCCTTGGCCGCCAGCTCCTGGGGAGCTTCTAGCATCCAGGCAGTGGTGGCAATTGTGCAGGACCTCTGGTGCGCTCCAGGCACACACTGGCCCAGTGCAGCCAACCCACTTTGCCTGCGGGATACCTTCCCGACCTGAAACACAGAAGAAGAAGAAGAAGGAGGAGGAGGGGGAGGAGGAGGAGGAGGAGGAGGAGGAGGAGGAGGAGGAGGAGGAGGAGGAGGAGGAGGAGGAGGAGGAGGAGACACTGTTTCCCTGGCTCTTCCCACAGCTTCCCCGTCCCCTCCACAGCCAGAGCTGCTCCTCTGGCACCTAGAGACTCTGGAGCTGCTCCTGCCACCACTACAGTGGCAAGTGCCAGCTGCATGTTTCGTTTGAAAGCGGTGTGTGACCCTCTCCATCCCCACTACCCTCTCCCCATCTTGCGAGGAAGGTGGAGGCAGCCAGCTTGCAAGGGAGTTGCTAAGAATCAAGGGACGTTACCTTCAGAGCTTAGCGGATTTAGCCTCACACCCCCACTGGTTTGAGGAGACAGTACCCCACTGCTTACCCACTTCTCCCCCCCAATTGAGGAACTCTTGGCCTCCCTGATCCTCATCATTTGCTTTTGGGGTGGGGAACAGAGGGGAAGAGGAAAGAAGGAAGGAAGCAGGAGGACACCGAACTATCAGGAGAAGGCATGGAGTTGGTGTAGGAAAGGGGCCTGGCTCCAAAGGTGAGTCCCCCAGCCTTGGGGTCTTCCCTGGCTTATCTGGGGAGGGCTTCCTTCTGCTTGCTCACTTTGAAAGCTTCCGCCAAATGAAAAAAGGAACAAGAATGCCTTTCTTTTCTTTTGATGCTGAATGGGGAATCCTTCCCGCCAACCCCTGCAAACAGGAAGGAAGCCATCCCCCCAAGTCAAGCCGAGGAAGACCCCGAGGAGCAGCTAAAGAGCTGGTGAATCAACCCTGCCAAAGTTTTATAAAACAGGTTCTGACAGTCATATGGCATTGTCACAGCTGATTGTCAGAACCTTTTTTTAGTAGGGGTTTGGGAAAATGATAGAATTTTTTTGCTACCAGTTCGGAAGAACTGGTCCGAACCAGCAGCATTTCACCCCCTGGTATATGTATGTGTGTGTGTGTGTGTGTGTGTATGTGTATGTGTATGTATATATGCATATGCACATGTATATGTATGTATGTCTGAGATAAGAGATTCTAATTAAAATATCCTGCAGCAATCCTCCAAAAATCTAAAAACATATAGATTTAGAAGTCTGAGATAGATAAATTTGAGCACATCATTTTATTAACGATGACCAGAGGAAAAGAACAGTGCTTCCCTAATGTTTAAGATCTGTGAGGGAGATTTTTAGCAGATAATTCTTTCCATGTATCAGAGAAACAATCTGTCCAAATTGAAATGTGTTCCTGACATGCATCACCACGGATGCCACAGGGACCTCTGTCCTTATGGTTTGCTCAATCTATGTCTAAGAGGAACATTTACAAAAATGACACCGCTAGCCTTGCATTGGGCTGTTTGCTAAGCAAATTCAACTAAAGTTACTAGTATGAAGTGGATGCTCTCGTTCTAAGACTGTAGGAATACAGCTTTTGCCATTTAGAGAGGCTGCCAATGGCTTATAGATAGAAGAATTAGTTTTCCCCAGATGCTTTTTTCTCATCTTCTAAAGATATAGGCAGCAACAACCTTTTCCCGCTATTTCCACTTTTTCTTTAGATCGTTGTTTGGAAAGAGAGCAATATAAAATAGGGTCGCCCCCCCCCCCAAGTTTAGTAATGAAACAGTTCTGTTCCACCAATTTGTAAGGGGGAAAAAAAAGGAAACATAATTTAAGCTGATGAAGCTGAGAGGAAAACACACAGAGGTCTGTGGGTGACATACTTGCACCCCCCATGTGTGCACGCACACACACACACACTAAATAAAACAAATTATAAACCAAGCAATCCCGAATGCAATTGCAGGGAGATGGCAGGGGTCTTTAGGAGTGCTGATGAGCTGCCGATAGTCAGCTGAAACAAATGGTCTGATAGCGTGATACCTCAGCTCCCAATAACATAGGGCAAATGGCCTTCCAGGAGGAGATATAGATTTTCCTTTGAGATGTGGAAAGGGAAATAAATTAAATTATGTTGGAACATAGTTTATAAAAAGGGAGAGGGAGGGGAGAAGGAAGGGGTGTGGGAAGGGGGGATACCAAGAGGTTAAAAAGAAAGGAGAGACGTGCCAGGGTGGCGGGGGGGGGCATACATGTGGGGCTAGGGGAAAGAAATACAGCTAGCAAATCCGCTTTTGCGGGCATTTGCAATTTAATTGATATTTGGCGGCAGGAAGCCAATCAGTATAAGTAAATTGACGTTATAAGATAGAAATAATTGCTTAATGGGATACCTTCCCCCATGGCTGAGGCAGGCCAAATAAATGTAGCCAGGCTTCCAGAACCAGCATGATGGTCGTTACTGGTTACAGCCTGCTGCTGCCTTACAGGCAGGGTTCTACTCGGGCTGCAGTTTATTTTTATGGCATCTGTCTCCTCTCCCCGAGAGAAGGCAATGAGCGGTTTCACATTGATTGCCGCTCCAGCCAACGGCGGCCAAGAGAGAGGGCCATAATTAATGACTTTATTTGCTGGAGCACTGCTGAGAACAATTGAGTTTGTTATGGTAACAACTGATGCCAGCTTTCCTAGAGACTCAAGGGAGGTGTTTTAGTGTGGAGTCCAGCCGCCAGGAACCGGGCAGTATACCAGACGATCTACATGCAGCAGGGGCATTTTGGCAGATGAAATGTCAATAAGCTTGACTGATTCTACCTTGAGCTGATGGAACCAGGGGCAAAGCATGAAAGGTTAGGATGAGCCACTGCCTTCTCACTTGCGGTCTTTCAAGATGCATTATTATGATTCTTCCTCTTTTATTCTTCCATTTGTGTTTTTTTTTTAAAAAAAATACCTGCCTTCGGAGGCCAGTCATTCTGGGAGAGCCATTTACTCTTGTTACTCTACATACCAGTGACAGAGCCACACAGTTAAGAAGCTTGAGATCGATGGAGAGAGAGCTGCAAGACTTTGATGGACCTCTCCAGTACTAAGCTGACCCCAGAGACTGTCGGAAAAGTCTTATCATCTCCTATAAAGCAACACTCAGGACCCCAGTTCAGATGGTGGGTTATTGCACCATTTGGGATAGTTTGCAAACACTAGGATGTTTGCGTTGCGAATAGTATTGATTAGTACAGGTAGTCCTCGACTTGCGACCACAATTGAGCCCAACATTTATGTTGCTCAGTGAGAAATTTGTTAAGCGAGTTTTGCCCCGTTTTATGAACTTTCCTGCCACGTTTGCTAAGTGAATCATTGCAGTTGTTAAATCAGTAACACGGTTGTTAAGGGAATCTGGTTTCTCCATTGCCTTTGTTGGTCAGAAGGTTGCAAAAGGTGATCACGTGGCCCCAGGGCACTGCAACGGTCATAAATGTGAGTCAGTAGTCAAGCATCCGAATGTAAATCGCGTGACCATGGGGATGCTGCAATGGCAATAAGTGTGAAAAATGGTCACAAGTCACTTCTTTCAGTTGCTGTTGTAAACTTCAAATGGCCATTAAGTGAACTGCTGTAAGTTGAGCACTACCTGTACTGAGAATGGGAGAGATGGCATCAACGTTCAATCTTTTAATTTTCCAGGTTCCATCCTCTTGAGCCAAATAATTCTTGCTTGTGTGGAGACTAAGTGATCCGAGTACTATTTCAGTAGAAAATGAACACATGTGTGTATCTCTAGATTAGTCTATTTCATAACCTCAAATTGATTTCCTGCTCCCAGGAAAACATTAAAAACGTTACTCTAAGTAGAAGATCCCTAACAGGAGGTTCTCAGCGTCTTCATCACGAAGCAATTATCAGGATGGTCTGAGAAGAAACATAACATGACATGACAACAAAATGTATAGTATATCTGGGGATTTCAGCTTCACATGACATGCAAATGTTTGTAACAAAATCCAAACAAATCACCACTGCCTCCAAAAAGCTGCTTTGGAAAAAAAAAAGAGGGGGGGGGAATTTCAAGCATAGAAGTAGAATAAGTGGCGAGGGCTTAATCCTTCATTCTTTTACTGCTTTCTTTTCCAAATTCCCACCTACCAGTTGTTTTTCTTCAAAGAAATTCAAAGGTCTGTGTGCCTTTGGAATCTTTTGTTTGGAAAAGCAGCTTAAGGCTGCTTAGAATGGAGAAGGAGCAAAATGCTTTTGTTCAGAATTGCCCTCCTAAAGTAGTTTTTCCTAATCCTAAAGAAAGGGGAGAGGCTGTCATGGTTCAACTATTACATGCTTTTAGATTTAAAAGGGGGTCCCCCACCCTTGCATTCCCAGACAGCATGGCATAGGTCATACTTGTTGGGAATTTTACCAGTTGCAATTCAACATATCATACAGCATGCAAGACTGGGGGAAGCTATACATCTAGGCTTCCGGGATCAAGTAAGATCCAAAATAAAATGCATTTTTTTGCATTTAACAAATACATTATTGTCAAAATGCAAGTTGTTGATTATGGCGGGTAGGTTGCTGTGATTGCAGGAGGCAAAAGGGTTACTTCGACTCCTTCCTCTTCTGCACTTTTGATGATAACGGTTTTATTTGCACTTTAATGGCTGTGCTTAACTGCATTGTTTAGTAGGGTTGTGCAAAGCATTTGAAACAGGTGCTTTACAGAATGCATTAGTGCAAACAGTCCTTGGACTGTTAAACTTTGGAAGTCTTGTAAAATAGGCTCAAACCACTGTCATTACCTGCAGGAGGATGCAAAAATAACACTTTTGTGGGACCTTTTGTAAACAGGTAGTCCACGACGACTGACTTATATTTACGACCATTGCAGTGTCCTACAGTGTGATCACCTTCTAGGTTCATTTAACAACTATGGCAACAAAGCTTGTAAAATGGGCAAAATTCTCTTCACAACAGTCTCACTTAGCAACAGAAATTTTGGGCTCATTGTTGTTGAGGATTACCTGTAGTGGAACAGCAATACAATACAATACAATAGTAGAGTTGGAAGGGACCTTGGAGGTCTTCTAGTCCAACCCCCTGCCTAGGCAGGAAACCCTATACCGTTTCAGACAGATGGCTATCCAACATCTTCTTAAAGACTTCCAGTGTTGGGGCATTCACAACTTCTGGAGGCAAGCTGTTCCACTGATTAATTGTTCTGTCAGGAAGTTTCTCCTCAGTTCTAAGTTGCTTCTCTCTTTGATTAGTTTCCACCCATTGCTTCTTGTTCTACCCTCAGGTGCCTTGGAGCACTTTCCCAATATGATCAATATTTTATTAAGGAAAATGCACCAGGATGCTTTGACATGGCTCTCCTTTAGGAGTTGCTAACGTTTATTCTAGTGCCACGCTAGAACATACCGTACAACCATCTCTGCAAAGATTTGGACATGGGAACAGCATAGAACATATTACAGATGAATCAGGAGACAAGACACAGACCATACTTGATGGTGACTAATTGTATGAGAGTGAAGACAAGGGACTTTCATTTTAGCCACTGCTAATTTATTCAGAGGAAGATATTTTATTATGCATCAGCAAAAGTCCAAGTAAAATTTTTTGAAACTATATTCAGTCCCTCAGATCCAGAAAAGCAAACATGTATGCCTGTTGTGAAATGTGTGGCTGTGACTTTTTCAGTATCTCTTCATGGTTGTTCGTATTGTGAAGAGAAATGCAGTTATTGTATGATAACTTGCAATTTGTACTGACTTACCATTTCAGTAAACTGATGGACAGCCAGCTATTATTCATTATTTGGATGTAGTTGGTTTGGTTTAGGCTTGGGGAAGATTATTCCCACTCTGGCAAATACGGCTTCAGCCTGAGTGATTAATATCTTATTCTGTTGACTCTATCATTTAGAGCTTGAAAGGCACAATTCATGCTGCTAGGGCAGTGATGGCTAACCTTTTTCTCCTTGTGTGCTGAAGTCGCGTGTGTACACGACAGCCAGTGTGTGTGTGTGTGTTCCCATACCCATAATGCAATGCACCTCTGGGCATGCAGATGACAACCCGTCCTCCCCTGCGCATGCACCCCGTTTTGGACCTAATAGGCCTTCCTGAAGTCCCCTGGGACCATAAATGGGGTGTCGCACCTCCCGCACTTCCCCCACTCCCATGCATGCATGTGCGAACACCCCATGCATGCGCAGCAGAGACCTGGAAATCAGCTGGCAGGCAGGAGGCGTGCACACATGCGCGATGGAGCTGGTCAACGGCTTGTGTGCCCGCAGAGAGGGCTTGTGTACCACCTGTGGCACGCGTACCATAGGTTCGCCATCATGGTATTAAACATCAATAAATGAACTTTTGTCCATAGTGTTGTACACAGAACACTGAATAAAATATATACATATTTCCCATCCTAACATTTGAACCAGGACAAATGTTCAAATATTAAAATTTTACAATGAACCTGTCTATAAATTATCTTAATTTGACAGTACAAACATTTTCTGGGTTATTTATTTCCCACCTTTATAATTTTTACAAATATGGTGGTGAAACATGTGCAACACACCTATTTTCCCCACAACAACAACCTGATGAGGTGGATTGGGCTTGAAGTCACCCAGATAGTTTTCATGGCTAATGCGGGACTTGAACTCTTGGTCTCCAGGTTTCTAGACTGGTTCTTTAACCTCTAGACGAGGGGTGTCCAAACTTGGGAACTTTAAGACTTGTGGACTTCAACTCCCAGAATTCCCCAGCCAGCTGGCTGGGGAATTCTGGGAGTTGAAGTCCACAAGTCTTAAAGTTCCTAAGTTTGGACACCCCTGCTCTAGACTAAACTGGCTTTATATCTGTTAAATGTCAATGCATAGAATAAAAAGAAATATAAGCAACACCTGAAATGAAATCAAGTCTTTCTCTGAAATACATAAAATATTTTCTATGAATTTTAATACTGGAGCAAATTTCTAGTCATTATGCATAGGGGGCTATTACTATTCATTAGTGATATAAACTAAACAAATTACATCATCAGATTTCTTTATCTTTTGGTGGGTTAAGACCTCTAGAAATGGTGGAAGTATTCTCATAATACCATGACGCTATGGTACTTCCACACTATCTATCTTCCAACCTTTTCGAAAAAGTTAGAAACTCTTTGCAATTCTTTGACAGCACTGTTTCTCGGTTAGTGCTTGAATGAAACACCCCAAGCCAACGAATATATACAAAAGCATATAATCTTAGCTTCTTACTTATCCAATTATCTCCATTCATTGAATAACAAATACTGTACAAAATAAAGTATCTCTCAATCAAGTTTTTTGGGCACACATCTTTGTAAACGATTGATAGTTTTTCAAAAACTCTGAGATTTTGTTATGAAGAGAAATGAGAGGGAGGTAAATATCAATGATAAAAACAAAGGCAATTCTGTTTATTTATTCCCCATGGTCTCAGGCCATTCTTATATGAAAAACAGTCTCTGCGAGGTAGCATAATGATATATCAGCAAATTAGTATGGGAATACTTACATCAATAGTTTTGACCACCATTGCATATTGCTATGGTGGCCATATCTGAGGATGGGGGTGAGGAATTAAGAAGATAAATTTTAAAGCATCCATACTGAGCCTCTCTGGGCTGGAGAATAAAGCCTAATTGCAGCTGTGGTATAATGACTGATTTGAATTATTAGGAAGTGAAAGGCAAGGTGAAGCTGAATTTCTGGACTGCCAGCAAGAGTTTCCAGGAAACTAGAGTTTAAAGAGAAACGAATGCAAATTAGAGCAAAATGTAATTGACTTCTTTGCCCAAAACAGTCAGCACTGTTGATACAATTGATCCAGAGCTGATTCTGACATGGTCCAAAGTATCTGTTTAGATGTATCATAGCATCAAATTAAAGATTATTTAGAAAAACATGATGTGAATCTTTCACTTTGGTCTTTTTGAAATCATATTTCATACTAAAAATAATAAAAACTGCATTTCAAAATAAAGGATTGAATATTTTATATCAGAATGCACATTTCCAGTAGGGATGGCAAGCTTGATCTATTTAACTGGTAGGTAAATCGTACTGATAAAATGACTGCAGCAAATAGACTGGGAATTAAAAACATATGTGAAGTTATAGAAATTATTTTGATATGTTACTATAAAATACATAAATTAAAAGAAATATTCTTCCTACTTACCCTTTTAATAATAGTTGTAGTGTACATAACCTTTACTCTGTAATTCCTGAATATATATTTTGGAGATTTTTGAAATTAAATTTGCTAAATCTGTTGGGATTTATACTGTCATGAGATACAGAAAAAAAGATGTCAATATGTTACTGTGAAAGACAGAAATTGGTGAATGTCGACTTTCACCGGTGAATGTCAACACATACCAAATACGTAGGGTTAGGGTTAGGGTTAGGGTTAGGGTTAGGGTTAGGGTTAGGTATTTAGTGTAAGTCATAAAGAAGGGTATTTAGCAAATATTTCGGACATACACCAAGCGACTATGTGAATGTTGAAACCCTAACCCAAACCCTAACCCTAACCCTAACCCTAACCCTAACCCTAACCCTACGTATTTGGTATGTGTTGACATTCACCGGTGAATGTCGACATTCACCAGATTTCTGTCTTTCACTGTAACATATATACATATACATAAATAAATACACATACATGTGTATGCTTTTAGTAGAGAATGGACAGAGAACTGGGTTATATTGGTGTCATCAGAATAATTACATCATAGTTTACTATGTTGAGGTTTTTTGTGAATATATGACAGACTTGATGTAAAAATAATTTGTAAAAACTTAAGCCAATCTAATCAAATGTAAAAAGAAAGCACATACAGTACCTTGGTATACAAAGGATTAAATTTAAATGCCAATTAATAATTATTTCCCTGATAGCTTTGGTGAATGGAAGATTATGAAACATTAAAGCAAAAACCAGAATTTATGGACTGAGAAAGATAATATGTCATTACGGCTGGATATCACCAGCATGCATGAGATGAAATCCTCAGAGTCTTATAAACTTAGACATGAGACAATAGACTTTGGTTGTGATTCTGATCTCTGTGTATTTTGAGACTAGCAATGGTCCAAGTATATCTAACAGGTCAAGCTTTGAAATGAAGAAGCAATAAGCCAGTGAAATGGTACTATCACCGAAACATGATTGATCAATTGAATTCTATCAGAGACAGTGGACAGTGAGATTAACTCAGGCCTGATAGGTTCAATGAGTTAAAGCATGATGTTCATTTCAGCTTCATTTCACCAGTCTTTGCTTGTGAAATTGGTCAATCAATAGAGGTTGAAGATCATATATATATATATTGGTGACCATCTTATAGAGAGTATAATCTAGTGTTGTCAGCTCCGGACTCTGCCTGTCTTCAGTACGTAATGGAGACAGAGCTGAGACTCTATCAGTGCCATCAAAATGGTCTGATATCTTCTCCAAATGAAAAGTATTTTTGGCTCTCTGATGATTTATCTTTTCTTTTTTCCTCCGTTGCACCCCCCCCCCCGCCTCCTAGTGCCTTTGATCTGCAGCAAAACCTCATAAAATCTTGGAGAAATATAGTGATATCTCTTGAAAATATTTGTGGAGTGATGAACTGCAAAACATAAAGGTTTTTCTACCTCCCTTTTAGTGATATTATCCTTTAGAATAATAACATTCGGGAGACTACAATATATACAGAGAACTTTTCTATGTTTTATGATTTGTGAAATCACATAGTTGGTATTTATATAGACAAAATGAATACATTATTCGCCAGATAAAGGCAGATTTTCAGGGTGGTAATATTACAAAGCTTGCCAAGTAATAATTTAATGAAGTATCTCCTTACCCTCATAGCCTTAGTTACAGGCTGAGTGATAGAAAAAGAAGAAAGAAAATAGCAGTTTATGCATCCTGATAATATTTTACTTACATGCATAGTTCAGTATTTTAAAATGTATAATTTAATGCTTTCCTAACTAGCTTGCCTTCATAAGATGGATTTTTTTTTTGCTAAGTCAGTAAATCAGATACAGTAACAAATGTGGACAATATGATGAGTTGAAAGCATGAAAAATTACAATTTTTATGAATTGAGGCCATCCAGATAGTATTCTATTGGTTCTTAATGTCTAACTACATACTGAATTTTATTACAAGTGTTTTATGGCACATATAAAATACTTACATTTTTTTATTCTAACAATTTGCATTTGTTCATATTACATAATTATTTGGAATAGTTGGCACTTATAAGGGCTTTTTGATGTCTTATAATTGCTTTCTTTTTACAGGATCACTCTCATTTGTGGAATGCTTATTCTATAACACATAAAATGCTCATTGAGAGCCAACAAATTCAAATAGCTACCTAAAATGACATAGCTTTGACTTCCATTTTTATAGAGAATAAGGCAAACTGAGAGTTGTTAGTGCCTGTCAATAGTACTTGATCTCATTGGCCTCAATGACCCAAACTTGGCACAAGGTTTAAATGTATAGAAGTTGCTGGTGAATAGGGCAACTTTCCTAAATCCGCTGTCCTCCAGATCTCCTGGATTTTTATTCAAGAAATACCAGATTAGAAAAGGAAGTTTATTATTTGTACTGGGGACCTGGGCACAATGTTTAATTAATTTGTGGAGGCTTTGGAAGTAGCTCCATGGTGTTGCCTTGATTATTTTTGTATCCATTTAGAACATTTGAGACTCTTTCTCCAGGTTTTTAGATCTCTACCTTATAGATAAAGATTTAGGCTATAAAACTAGAAATTGGTTCTAGTCTCTCAAAGGTGGAGTACAAGCTCAGTAAAAATGAAACTCAATTAAAACCAGTCGGTGAGTTCATATGTCACAGCATGTTATAAATATTGGGCATATTCAGTGGTGGAATTCAATTTTTTTTTACTACTTGTTCTGTGGGTGTGGCTTGGTGGGCATGGCGTGGCTTGGTGGGCGTGGCTTGGTGGACGTGGCAAGGGAAGGATATTGTAAAATCTCCATTCCCACCCCACTCCAGGGGAAGGTTACTGCAACATCCCCATTCCCTCCCTATCAGCTGGGACTTGGGAGGCAGAGAATAGATGGGGGCGGGGCCAGTCAGAGGTGGTATTTACTGATTCTCTGAACTACTCAAAGTTTCCACTATCGGTTCTCCAGAACTGGTCAGAACCTGCTGAATATCACCTCTGGGTATATTATTCTTAAGGACTAGGTTTATACCAATACATAGCTGCCTTTGATATTACGTATGACAGGAATGTTAACTGCAGATGTTTTGATTTTTAATTTAAAATGATGTTAAATTAGATCTTAAAAAGATCTTAAAACTCTTTTCATAAGGAATGTCATTAAGAAAGTACTTGCCTTTAAAAAAGTTAAGATACAAAATGTGCATGTAGAAAAAAAAATAGAAGATGCCCAACAGCTTGGTGAGATTTATGTAAAGATTATTTTATTTTATTTCTCAAATGTATATGGCAGCCCTTCTCACGTAAGGTGACTCTGGGTGGTTTGCAATAAAAACCAACAATTAAAGCATATTACAAAAATCACTTAATATAAAATTAAATAAAATTACTTAAACATAGATTATGCATTTTGATCCGGAAAATGGCCTCAGCTGTTTTAACAAGTGATGTCAAATTAGACTGTTGCATCTTAAAATAGATGCTATACTATATAGTTTCCCCCCCAAAACAAAATATCTCTGATTTATTCCTGCAGTAGATAATCTATTTATGGTTACACAGTGCAATTAATGAAGACCCAACAGTTACTTTGAAAGTTAAAACCAGCCACAGAATATCTGCCAGATGGATCAGGATTGTGTCAGTGATATATGTGATTTAATTTTATGTATACATTCTTGCAGCAATTGCTTCTCCACACACTGGCCAATCATTTTTTTTTACTTGAAACACATATATACCAGAGTTTTGATCCCAGATAGGATACCATTTTTCCTGGCTTGACCCCGATTGTACCCCAAGATGAAACTTGTTCTTTCATCATTTTGGAAAATACTTTCCATTACACAAGAATTGTTAGTCGTAGAAATGCCATCTCTGCTGTACTCTGTCAGTGCAAGCCAGAGAAACCTGGCTAGAAGATGCACTCCAAAAGCATCCACGGCCACAATAAAACATTACTGTACATAATAAAAATTAAATTATAATTGTGCATTTTTCAGAACCTTATTTCTATGACGGCCACATCTTCCTTGAGGTAGCATAGTCAGTCAGAAGTTATTTGGAAGCTCCTGGGCAGGACAGCATGCCATTTGCCCTGATTTGGGATTGTTCTTTCATTTGGGGTGACAAATAACATTTTTTTCCAGACCTGAGATAGTGATATGTGGGGATGACCTTGGGAGACAATAGGAAGCGCTGCAGCTTAGGCAACGGTCTGATAAGAGGCAATCTACTCCACATGTGGTGGAAAAGTTTCATAAGATAACCTCCCTAGTTTTCCAGAGACTAAAAGAGACAGAAGAGAAATATGCTCAGTCTTTGCAAGATTCTGTTAATGTAACCTTACAAGTAGGATTAGTTAATCTGGATGTGCTTCTTGTATGGCCTTCCTCGCAAGGCTGACACCTGGATATTTGATTTCTCTGCCATTTTACCGATGTCTCTATTGGCGTTCAGGGGCTGACACAAGAACAGTGGTATTCTGCAATACGATAGGCTAGAATGTGTTGGTAATTCAGCTTTTCGTGCAAATGCATTCATATTTAAGCAGTTTGGATGAACCAGACCATCTTATTCACCCATAAATTGCCTAGACACAGCATGTAGCAAATGTGTTTTGTTAATGCAGTTTTGCAGTTTCATGTGACCTGTGGATCAAACACAGTGACATGCACTGATTCAACCCCAATCTAATCTGCTCCATTAGCTCTTTCTCTTAGGAGTTGTGGGCCAAGAAAAATGAGGTGTATGAATAAATGAAAAACACACTGTGCAATGTGCTGCGAGTTATATTATCCTTTTAAAAGTGTCCCTCTCCCCTGCCCCCCCCAAAAGCTCAATAAGCTTGACTGATTCAACCTTCCCAAACTTCTGGTAGACCCATTTTTTGCCCTCCCCGAGCCGCCATGCATGCCCTGAACTTACCTGCATCCAAAATGGGCCTTGTGGGGACTCCTGGGAGGGGCGGGCGGGGCCAGCTAGGAGTGAGATTAGGGGGGAGGGTTCTCCAAACTGCACAGAATCTTAGCTAGAGGTTCTCCCGAAACCCTGCGAAACCCTGCGAAACCCCAACAGCTCAACCCTGGCTTGGCCCATGTCTTTAGGGATTGATTAGGGCAATGGGTGCAATTATTGTTTGACTGATCTGTAGAGCACATAGGTTTTAGATGTTATAATTTTTGCAGATTGCTGGATGCTCAGAGAACATCAATATTGGACTATCCTTCCCCCCCTCTCCTCCCACTTGTAGAATTGAAACCAATGTAGAGTTTACAGTCTACACCTTAACAATGTATTCAATTAGATAAATTTGCCTTAATACTAGAACTGAATATTTTTTGTTCAGGTAACACTCTGGGCCTGACACTGAGCTTAAAGTTTATAAAGACATTTGATTGTAATGCATATTAATAATAGCAGTTTCTGTAACTTGTAAACAACTAGTAGGGATGCCCCAAGAAAATAATAGGAAATGTTTGATTTAAGTCAAGTTGAAACTGAATTTTATTTCCATTCATCAGAATTATATAAATGCGTCTGCCATACTTGCAACTGCCAAAATTTGTATACCATTCCACTTACCCTTATCCTTATAAATGTTTTAAAAAACCAATAAAACTTTTTGTTAAAAAAAAAAGAATTATATAAATGCATAACTTTAACATCCAATTCCAAAATAATATTGATTTAACCTAAAAGTCTAATACAAGCATTTGCATGCTCTGCTGAAAGGCACTCTTGGCCTTTTCCAGGCTGCAGTACCTTCCAGATTTTTAATTTTATAAGCTATGCTTGACTGAACCCAGTGCTTGTCCTATGAGGTATTACATAATTTGGGAAAGTTAGGAAATGTAATCATGAGATACATGTTTGCGTGTCTGCATGGGGTGGCATGTAAACATGCGTATGTATATATGCACATGTATATATATACATTGTACATTGAGATAGATGCACAATTTCTACGTGTAGACTTGTTTTATTGAAATGGCAGGGCAGATTGTAGTTTGGATTTAAAAAATATTGATGGCAATTAAATGCTTTTTCATTGTTATATGAAAATGTATTGAATGGCAAATATATGAAAAGATTCTTGTAAAGGGACAAGGAGCTAGAGGGGCTGCTGAAAGATTTCACCAGCAGGTAGTAACTTGTTTAGCAACTGCTTCATTTAGTGACCATTCTGAGCTGTAACTTTTATGATCAATTCTCACATTTACAATCTTCACAGCTCCATAAAGCAAAGGAAAGCTGAAATGAGATCATTTGCATAGCAGCTGTTTCATTTTACCGATTGCTTTGTTTAACAACCAAGTTGCCGGTCCCAATTATGTTCGCTAAACGAGGGCGCTTAGATCTGGCCCACAGGGCTGCCCTGGAAACAGTGAAGGACTGGCCTGCGGTGCCTCTGTCAGCAAAAACGGCCCTCCTGAGCTCTGGTTTTGCTGGCAGAGGGCTGCAGGAAGCCATTGCAGCTGAAAACGGGGCTCAGGAGCCCATTTTTGCTGACAGAGTGATGTCAAGCTGTCCATGCCCACCCTGGCCCCCCAAGGTCAAACACAACTCTGATGCGGCCCTCAATGAAACTGAGTTTGATACCCCTGAGCTGTACATATTCAGTTCCTCCTATCTCTCTTGATACATTCGCACCATTTTTTTAAAAAAATTTTTTTGGGAATAAACACAAATACAACACAAAGAATCCTCTTTCTTTACATACTATAGAAAGTGTGTCAATTGGTTACAAAAAGCTTTCGTGCATCTCTTCCACAGTCATCACCTATAATACATATCAAATCATATATTTTAAATCAAATATATTTATAGATATTACTATCATCATACCTCAATTTTCATTTGACCACAATTGTTTTAACGTCCTTTTGTATAAAATATTCCAAAGTTTAAAGCATGACCACATAATGGCATTTCGTTAGCTATTTCCAATATCATCCAATAACATTAAATCCTTATAACCTACTCTAAATAAAAATCAATAATATTTAGTAACCAAGTTTCTAGTCCTCCTTTCCAAATCACTGTTTACAATTTATATCCAATTTCCTTTTATTAAGCCAATACATATATACGTTATTATCATTATCAAACATTTATTTGACTATGTCCATTATCATAACATTTTTTTGACCTAATACACAAAGTTTAACTAGATTCAATTCAATTTTTTATTATTAGCTTTTATGTCATAACAAATTTCTAATCTTCCTTTCATAGTCACCATTTACCGTTCATATCCAATTAATTCTTATCAAACCACTACATATGTATACATTATTATCATTATTTATTTAACCATATCCATTATCACTTCATTTTTACATAATGCTCTAAATTTAACTAAGTTTAACTAATTTTTTATTATAAGCTTTCATATATCAACCTGTATCGTACCAGTAATAATGCAATCTTATGTCTTTTGCCATTTGTGGAATTAATCTTCAATTATTCCCTTAATAATATTTGTGCGGACTTCTCTTCACAGCTCATTGCTTGTTGCATCTCTTATATAATCTCAATACCCTCCATCTGTTTCTTTAATCAGCATATCTTTGGTCATCAATGGTGATTCTGATAAGATTTTTCTCCTTAAATCCATCAATTCTTCTCTTTCTTCTTCTTCTGTACCTTGCCATCTGGGGTAGAGTTCCTGGCCATCTAGCTCCCCTTTCCATATTCCACTCTCTCCATTTCCAACCACACTCCATTCACTGTAGATGTCAACAAATTTCTTGTCTTTGTGCTCGTTTTTCTCTTCCATTTTTAGGACTCTAGCCTTCACTTTTTTCAGTTGAGATTCTCCATCATATTTTGCTGTTATATGCTCTAGATTTTCCAGTTTCTCCTCAATTCTCTCTGACACTTCTAATAATTTTTGAATTTCAAACATTATCTCTTGCAATGTTAAAGTTTCTTTTTTATGTTGATATTGTGCCATTCTTCTGACTGGTAAACACTGCCACTCTGGCTTTCAAGGCTTTTTATTAGATTAAGCACAGATTAATTTATAATATCTCACAATAAGACCTTGTTTCACTTTTCTCCAGCTGGCAATAAGGTTCAAAAGAACACCAGAATAAACACCCCATGCTCTTCTTATCACTCTCTGTAAACAAGCTGCAAGGTCATAAAGTGCAAAGTCGGAATGATCAAAGAGAGAAGTGAAAGTACGATGTTTCCAAGGCTCAAACCTCCAGCCTCCAAGTGGCAATGTTGCTTCCTTTCCCCTCTAATGTTACAGCTCTCTTTGTATTCCTTTTGTATCTTTTTTGTATTCCAGGTTTTAAAAAAAGTAAAATTCTTAAATGAAACAAAATAGAAAAAAGGAGAAAACTCATATAGAAATGAAAAAGAGAATTTTAATCCATAGGTTACAAAAATTAAAAAAAGTAGAACAAGAAAAATTAATCCGTTCACTTTAAAAAGCTTTGCGCAAATTCCATCCATAAAATAGCATTTAAAAAGAAAGATAACACACTGTCCAATGCAATCCAATGTAGCTTAATTTTGCCGCTTAATCCTTCTGTTCTCAAATTTAATTTAGCTTTAAGGTTTTTTGGGGGCAGTCTCTTTTAAAACAATAACGTTTCCTCACCAGCTGTACATACTTTCTCTTTCTGTTCCCTTCCATTCCGGACCTGTCCTAACTTCATCAGCTTGCGGCTGCGCTTTTGACGCCGGCTAGAAGAACTTCTCTTGGATCGATCAGGGACTTGCAGCGTCCCTGAGATCAGCAAGACGTATTCTTCCTGATCATCATCTCTGCGGGACAGTTTAGGTCCATACGGACCGTCCAGCAGCAAAAATATCGACTATGATCTCGGGACTTTGAGATCGCAGGTCGTGTCGTCGTGATGTCGGTCCTCCCTCCTCACGTTCGCACCATTTTTGTTGGAATACTAACAATACACTGCATACTATATAAAGCATACAAATGGAATGAATGGAAAACTCATCAGCATTGTTTATTTTCATCACTTGATTGATGCTTGAACCAAACATTACATTTTCATAGAAATTGATAAATCCTTGCTCTAATGCAAATATTTTAAAAAGATGAATTTAATCTGTTTATTCCACCTTAAATGTAGGCAAATCTTTCTTCTCTCTCTCTTTTTTTTAGGTCCACTCATTTTTTCATATCAGTGACCAGATATAATTTTGGGGGGGAGCTAAAGATCTACCAGTTTGCCTTCCACTCTTTAGAGATACTTACCATTTCTTAAAGCAGCAATTCTTCATTATTTTTGGAATGCAGATGGGTACATAGCAGAAAAGAAATATTTGCCATTGCCGGTATTTGAGTTAGCTTCCCAGGGGAATTTGAAGTTACTATTCAGTGAGAGCTTTGTGTTGAATTTAAAGAGGCCTGTATTCTTTTAGAAGACTATATATAAACAACTTGATATTTCAGTATAATTTGCAAGAAGAGATATTTTGTGATGTTTTTAATGACTTTTGACTACCATTATGCTTAATTAAATATTTTCTGCATCAATTACTCAGCAGCTGTATGATCTCTTACACCATTTCACCATAACTTTTCATGGATTAATCTTATGAATATAAACACATAAATATAAAACTTAGCAACACACACAGACAAACACACAGACCCAAAGACGCTCATAAAGCAAATGTGTTTTGGTAATCTTTATTTATGTGATATGCTACATTTTTAACTTCAAATGAAAAATATGCTTTAATTGCTGTAGTAATAGTTATCTGTCTCTGCATTTTTTCTTCCCTTTTGGAAAGGTATTCAGGAATCCCCTATACCAAATGGCCATTCGCTGCCAGGTCGAGACTTCCTTCGGAAACAAATGCGGGGAGATCTTTTTACTCAGCAACAATTAGAAGTATTGGATCGAGTTTTTGAAAGACAGCATTATTCCGACATCTTTACGACAACTGAGCCCATCAAACCAGAGCAGGTAATATTTAAAGCTGAAGGAACTTTTCACCTTACCAGTTTCTTGGCATCAATTATTTCATGTTTGTTACTTACATTACCGTCTCTCACGTGAGTTTTAATTGAATACTTTTAATACTTGGAGAACCATATTTGAAAACAAGAATTATTAGCTTCAGTATTATCATGTTCAGTTGTTATTATTCATGAATTAATAATTGGATCCAAGAATTCCCATGAGCTCATGAAAAACTAAAGCACCAACAAAATGCATGATAAAAATAAATTAAATTAGAATAAAGGACTCCTACTGCAGAATATGAAGGGGGAGTATGTGAGGTAGCAGGACTTTAAAAAACCCTCTATGGAATCCAGTGTTGATGTGTGTTTCACATATGTATTAAATTAACCAGGGCAACACACCTCTAAGTCAGAGATGTTCAACTATGTTTGGGATAAGGGACTAGCTGGGGTTTTGTTTGGTCCAGATTGCTGTATATTTTGAAATTGAGACAATAAATTAGATGAGCAAAATTAAATTTGTTCAACTTAGATTTACTGAATTCAGCAAAAATGACTACTTCAGTAAAAATGACGAATTTTTTTTCCATCTGTCAGATTTAAAATTACAGCTTGGTGACCTTTGCTAAGGATTGAGGGAGGGAGACATCGACCCTTCATATAAACCACTGGTTTTCCTTATTCTTGCATTGAACTTGACACCATGATCCTAAATAAAATTAAGTGTTCTTTAATGTACATTGATCTCTTCCTGCCAATCTTGGTTGTGCTCTGCCCATTCTAACTGCCTGCTCCCCTCTTCATGCTAAAATATTAGATGAAAACTGTAGAATGAATGATAATATTACAGGTTCTTGCAAACATAGAATATCTTCTAAGGCAGGGGTCTCCAACCATGGCAACTTTAAGCCTGGTGGACTTCAACTCCCAGAATTCCCTAGCCAGCTTAATTCTGGGAGTTGAAGTCATCCAGGCTTAAAGTTGCCAAGGTTGGAGACCCCTGTAAGGTATCTTGCATATAGGCATCTCTACTGTACAGAATTTTCAATATTTTTCTCCTGATCTTTGGATCAATTATCTGTTCATTGTCATCCTTCAGTATACCTATTTGAGGCTGGAATCTCTGAGTTTGAAGATGTTTTGGATGAATTTTCTTGTTTTTCTGCATTTATTTCCATCCTCATTGACTTTACAGATGCTGCAATATTGCTTGTTTTCTCTTCTAACAACTGTCTGAAATTTTTTGTCTTAGCTTGCCTACGTAGTAGTATTTATTTATTCAATCAATGATAAGCAAATTTGAAAAGGGCAGTAACAAAACAAAGCAAATTAATATGAAATGTACTGAAAGACAAATCACATAATGATATTATATTCACATCTCTATTACCATATTAATATATTAATTAGCCAATCAATGATAAATTTAAAAATGGAAAAAGTATAATATAAAGTAAATATACTGTAGAAATGTATTAATTAAAATTAACTATCTAAAAGTGATATTAGGAATAAAAGTGAGAACTTCTTAAACCAATTACTTCTTTAGCTATTTTTGTCTTATTTTCATTATGGCACTACAAAATTTGGCTACTGCACAGATAAATATTGGATAAATATTGTTTATTTAGTTTTTATTGTTTTAAAATGTTTTTATTGTTTCAACAGAGTTATTGATTGAGATGGGCTGCTATAAAAATTGAATAAATAAATAAGTAAATAAATAATACTGGGTTTCAATCCTGGGAAAAATATTTCAGATCAAATATGTCTGGTCTGATATTATTGAAGACATGGTGGAATAGAACTATTAAAGAAAGGATGCTAAAAGAGGGACAAAATGAAATGTGAATGGCAAAATTTAAAATAATGTCGGAGAAACAGTGGTGGATAACAGTACAGTTATGTCATGTTGAGTTATCGTGCATTGAGTTATCCCATGTTGAATTTTCCTGTGGAGAGTTGTTCTGTGTTGTGTTGGCTGGGGCGAGTCAGTGGGGCAAGTTGGTGGTGGGGGAGGAAGGGGCGATCTGGCGAAGGGCAAGCCAGTTGCAGTGAGTTATCCTAGACTGAGGTTCTCTCCATCTGTTTCTTGGTATTTGCAAGTTTTTGATATTCATTCTTAACAACTGCTGAAAATATCATTTTCCTGGTTCCCTATTCAAAAAATTTCCTGAGGTTTAAGTCTTTAAAGCGATTCTAAATGTTCCCCTTGAAAATAGTAGTCATATGCTCAAGGCCGTATAATGAAAACCGGAAGCTTTATTCTTCCACTTTAGTTTGGCTGGGAGCTTGCACACGAATAATTTGTGATTGGGTTCATAATTACCTCCTGCCACATCTTTATAATTGACCTCTTCCATCTCCTTGCACCAATAATATGGTCAATTTATATTTGTTGGTCTCTGTCTTGTGATGTCTATGTACTTAGATCGACTTACGACTACAATTGAGCCCAGAATTTATGTTGCTCAGTGAGAAATTTGTTAAGTGAGTTTTGCCCCATTTTACGGCTTTTCTTGGTACATTTAAGTGAATCACTGCCATTGTTAAGTTAGTCATAGTGAATGTTGTTAAGTGAACCTGGATTCTCTGTTGACTTTGCTTGTCAGAAGGTTATCCCATGATCCTGGGAAACTGCAACTGTCATAAATATGAATCAGTTGCCAAGCATCTGAATTTTGATCACATGAGCATGGAGATGCTGCATGGTCATAAGTGTGAAAAATGGTGATAATTCACTTTTTTCAGTACTACTGTAACTTAGCATGGTCACTAAATGAACTACTGTAAGTCAAGGACTACCTGTATTGTTTTGATTGTTTGGAAAATGTGTTAATAGTTAAAAATCATTGCAATGGCAGAAACTATGATATTCTCCTACCTCATTTATGTTTTTTAAGCTATAGAGTCCAACTACATTTTCTTTTCTTATTATTTCCAGCTTGGACATTTCAATTAACACCACAAACAGCATATCATGCTGCACCCTCTGTGGATTTTAGGTTGAACTTGATTATAATACCTGTCAACTTACTTTTTGTCTGCACTGCTGGTTAAAACATAAAGTAGAATAACTGTCACCTGGAAAAATTGTCTGAGTAGTCTAATTGATATTATTCAGTCATTGGTTACATTGTATCCAAGTATTCTAATTTTTCACCTCCTGAGTAGTCAAGTGTCCCATTCCAGTGTGCTGATGTTTAGGAAGTCAATGTGTCTTTATTTCATTTCATTTTTTCACTGTATTGAGTTTCCTTGTGATAAGAAATGTTCCATGTTTCCCTGTAATTCTGTTTTTGCCATTTGGGATTTTCCTTTCCTGCATGGCATCATCAACCATTAGATATCCTGAAGGCTCATAAACATGACTAGTATTCCAATAAAGCCTCAGCAATTCCTTAGTAGTAGGTTGAATGCCATTTAACCCCAGGGAACCACCATCTGTCACTAAATCATCAACTTCTTTATATTATCCAACCATGTGGTTTTCTTGGTAAAACTTGAGGGATAGTTTCCACAGTCTCTTCCCACACAGTATGAATTATGCCTTTGCTGTTATCACTAAAGTGGTCTTCCAACTTCAACTTCTTCCTATATCATTGATGTCCAATATATAGTGTCTGTTTAGCTGGGTAGCTGGATGACCTTCATAGTTTGGGTGACCTTCTAGTGTATATACTTTTGGTGTAAACTCCCATCATTCTTCTCTCATCCATCTCAGGAACTACCCCCTCCATGATGAGATAGTATAGCAGGACTTGAGACTTTATTTATTCAATAAACATCAATAATGAGAAGTTTAGAGCAGCCTTTCCAAAACCCAATTTGGGTACCTGGCAGGCCATTACTTAAATGAGAATGCATAATAGATGGGAACCAGCTATCTGCAAACTCTTCTTTTGAAGTTAGTTTTTGAGCCAACCTCATTCTCTGCCAGGGTTACTTTTCAGATTCTAGTAACGGCATTAGTTCTGCAACAGCTTTCGTGTGTGGCAACTTTTGTGTTGCTGCTTATAAGAACTTTTATGAAATTCTTTTTTATATCCACAAAGACTTAAATTGGAACAAGAGTCTCGCGCTGCTCAATAGTATTCCCAACATTTTTAAAGGTAAAAATAAAACCTTGTTCTGAAAAAGTCTTTAACAATTCTATAGTCTTTCCTCTTTTGTATTATTATGATCAGTCATAAGCCTGATGTTTAGATTGGATTTGGCATTTTTGTCCACTAATCAAGTCCTTCCCAAATAATATTTAGTAATATTAAAAGTATCATCACAGGATATATGCTATTCCAAGTAAAGTTGCCTTTTGCAATTGATGGATGGCGATTTTGTCAATGCCAATCATGTTCAAATGGTGCTCCAATTGTTTTGGGATTGCACCCAAGGCACCTATTACTATTGATACTATCTATGCTTTCTTTCTTCTAATTTTATTTGCAGATCTTTATATTTTGTGATTGTCTCTAATTCTCTCTCTTCTCTTCTACTGCCTCCAAGTGTTGCAATCCAGAAATTTTTGTCTTTCTAATTAACAATTATTGGAGTGTTGTGTGGCAGATGCTTATCTGTTTAAATTCTAAGGTCTCAGAACATGTTACGGTCTTTGTTTTCTATTACTTTATCTATTTTGTGGTCCCACCAGTTCTTACTTGCAGGCAAAGCAAGTTTCTTCAGCTTCTTTATAGAGGCAGCATTTGCTGTATGTTTCTATTTTCTCAATTCTGGCTTTATATGCATTTATTCTTAAGGCTTGGTGTTGGGCAGCCAGAATGATCTCCTGTCTCTTTATTCAACTGTCTTGCTCTTTACCATTGCCAGTTATTTTTGTTATCCACTTTGCCTGTTTTTTTTTAATGTACTGGCCATGTAATACTTTGCCTAGCTGTGTCTCTTTTCTCTTCTTCCCACCTTCATTACTTTTATGAATAACTCAAGGAATTAAACATACTTAATACTCCTCGCTCCTCCTATTTTCTTTACAACAACAACCCTGTGAGGTGGGTTGGGCTGAGAGTGAATGAATGGCCCAAAGCCACCCAGCTTGCTTTCCTGGTTAATCCAGGTCTTGAACTCATAATTTCCTGGAGTTTCTATGAACAATATATACACAATCCTTTGTTGTTGTTTTTTGCTGCTATGGTTGGTTACATTGTCATCACAATGTTTAGATGGAATTGCCTTTTTTAGCCACCTATTGAGTCCTTCCCAAGGATATAGCTTGGAGATATACCTGTGTTGTTGTTTTTTGATGATATTTTAGGTATCATCACAGGATTTAAGCTCTTCTAAGTAAAATCACCTTTTGTAATTGACTGATGATTATTATGCCTTCAAGTCGGTATTGATGCCTGGCAACTGTCTGGAAAACTAGTTTCCTTGGAAAGTTTTTTTTGAAAGTGATTTTGCCATTGCATGCTTCCTAAGGCTGAGAGAGAGGGACTGGCGTGAGATCATTCAGCTGTCTTCATGCCCAAGGCAGGACTAGAACTCATGAGCTCCCAGTTTCTATCTTGATGCCTTAACCACTATACCAACATAAGATCCACTTCAGCAATTCAAGGGAATATTTTCATTTCATTTAATTAAGTTTAACTGATGAACATTGCTAGCCATTAAATGGGACTTCCATAAATTTATACTAAGATGTTTTTATTGAGATCAAAGTGCAGATATTATTCAAAATTATAGTATTCTGAAATTTAAATGCATTAAATGAATGCCCAGGAAAGGAATTGTTAACTGTAGTTTGCCTTACTTACCTCCCTTCATATAAATTTGGGATTCTTTTAAAATTTATACATCTCTCCAAATGTAAACAGTTTGGTCTATATTTTGCCTATACCAGGGGTGTCCAAACTTGGCAACTTTAAGACTTGTGGACTTCAACTCCCAGAATTCTGGGAGTTGAAGTCCACAAGTCTTAAAGTTGCCAAATTTGGACACCCCTGGCCTATACTAATTAATAGACTGCTTCATAAAATTTAGATACAGAAATCAATAATTGAAATGTTTATTCCTGTTTTGCTTAAAAATGAAAAATTAGATAAAATACAGATTACAGTATTTTCCTTCATTGTAACTGCCCAAAAACCTCTTATAGATATTAGGCATGTATCTTTTAGCAGGGGTTGTTTGAGGTCATGTGGAAACTGCTCAAAAGGAGTAACCATACTTCTATATTCTGAGCATGCATGCTGAAGACACAACATTTAAAATCTTTTAAGTCCTAATCATAATTCAGACTTGTTTCCTTAGAGAAAATATTAAAATATTGTCATTAATCTGAAGAGATGTTTATGAAATTACAAGGAGTAAAATGCTTTTGTATGGTGTTAAGTGGAATTTATTTTGCTGTTGATACTGACAAAATATGAACAAAATTCTAATAGATGTTTCTACTTTAAGATATTTTACTTTAACAGTAAGTACTCAGGTTTATATATTGGTAAATCTTCCAGTTTGTTATCATATGTTATTATATGGGCACAGTTATGTGGGAATAAATTCTCCAATGGTCTCATTAGAGTTAAATAAATACATGTACGGCATTCTTGTAGAAATATTAGAATAGTTTGCTACACATTCCCATTATGTAATCCAGAATTGGTGTTCATAAGACAAAGCACATACATATTTAATGACAAAAGAATATTACACAGATACAAGAGAAATGACAACAAAATGGTTCCTCGGAAATTCCATTGTGTTATTTCAGAGACAGGTTTTTGTATTTCCCAGATTTGAAGAGGAAGTTAAAGAAATGAGATTTCAGAAGTAGGAACCATCGTTTTATCAAATTTGGCTGGATTTCATGATTTAATTTAATAGGAATAGATTATAATCTGGTGTACTCCTTATATACTGTATGATAAATTTTTACATATTGACTGTCTTTCTATTTACATGGTAGTAGATTAAAAAAATATTTTCTCTATTTTGTATGGTATGTATTTTAGAATTATGTTAATGAAACTACCTGATGTAGAACAAAAAATAAATAAACTACTTGTCCATTGTTCTGGATTTTAAAAATGCTTCAGGTGTTTTTGCCTAGGTAATGGTTCCCGTCTATCAAGGCCATTTTCCTTACTCTCTACAGACTCATCTAAGCATTAGTCTGCAGTCTCCCTAATAATTCATGCCTTTTGATCTATAGTAAGGATGAGGGGACTTCCCTTTGGATTTAAACAATTTTGGGAAGTCAGCGAGGCTGCAAACTGGCATAAGGATGATTGCATAATGAAACAAGAGAATCTAAATCTACATCCTTTGTCTGTTGTGAAACTAAGGTCAGTGAAAAAGCTTATATCCTGTTTAGGAAGATTTCGCTAAAATTTTCTTTCCCTTTGGGAAAAAAAATACCCATCTCTATAAGATGAAAAATAACAGAAGAAAAAAATATAGAAGACAATTTGGATCAGTCGTCCCTCAAGGCAAAAATTATCGCGGTTGCTTGATTGTTATATGTTGGAAATGGATATTTAATAATTCTATTTTGTAACATAAATTCCAGTACTTATTTTTGTGTAGTTCTTTGTCATAGTTTGTTGTAGAAAGGGAACAAGGGTTGTTTGAAGTCCTGAGGCAAGGTACTGTATGTGTGAGAGTAACATGAAGATATATGCTAGCAATGCGCTCAGGTACCTTTCTATGCATTTTGAAGCAAAGCAGCTTGCATCTGGAACCTTCCTTCCTTCCTTCCTTCCTTCCTTCCTTCCTTCCTTCCTTCCTTCCTTCCTTCCTTCCTCTTCTGTGTGAATATTATGTAATGTATCTTCTTTATCTGCGATTGGATGTTGCTCAGCGTGCCCTCCCCTGGACAGCGTTGAGCCATCCACGTTGCCATCTTGTATTAGCTTGTTGATAGCTGGTTATTGATGTGGGACTCACCATGGGCAGTAGAAACTGAGTGCTTGGTTATTTCAAACACTGCTTGCTTTACTGTTCATCCAGGCTCAGCAAGTTTTGATCATTTTAATACATGCATACTTGACTTTCTCCTTCCTTTGTAATATTATTGTTATTATTAGTTGAAAAAAATACTTATAATACTTCAGATTGTCATTTGAGCAAAGGGATAAAATACTGTTATGAAGAGCTGAGTTAACCTGGAAAGAGCAACTCTTATACAGGTTTCCCATGTGAAGCCTACCTTTCTGCCATTTCTTGAAAAGCACTGGATGTCTTCTGAGATATTCCATAGATGTGGATATCAGCTATTAGAATGCACTTAGTTCACAAATACTGTACAGTAGCCGAATTAACATTCTTATTATATGCAATAAATATATCTGTTCATCATTTTTGGAATATTCAAATATTCACAAGCTACTTATAGTATTTTTCTGTGTGTTGATTTTTGGTTTCACTAGTTGATACTTTCACTTTGGGAAAAGTAAGAAATACCTGGGTCACAAAATTTTCTTGTTTACTTTCCACTGGAAAGAGGCCACTGGAAACATTCAGCATTTTATACAAATTGGGCTTATTTATAAATAGACAGGTGAAGAATAAGTGGAATCATAATTTGTTTACTTTGACAACAGCAACACATTCAGTATATCACACAAGAGTTACATAGAGAGGCATTTGATCTCCAAAGTGCGCAGAGCTCAAAAGTCACACAATCCCTCTTGTTGTATCTCTCCGAATTTGTCTACATTGAAATTTAAACCGCAGCCTCTGTTATATGTGAGGTATGCAGTGGAGTATCCCAAGGCTCTGTTTTAGGCCCAGTACTCTTCAACATATTCATCAATGATTTGGAGAAGGGGATAGATGGGGAACTCATCAAATTTGCAGATGACACCAAGCTGGCAGGAATAGTAAACACCACAGAAGATAGGCTTAAGATACAGAAGGGTCTTGACAAACTTGAACACTGGGCACTATCTAATAAAATGAAATTCAATGGTGAAAAGAGTAAGGTTCTACATTTAGGCAACAAAAACGGAATGCACAGGTACAGTATAGGTGGAACCTTGCTCAATAGTAGTGACTGTGAGAGAGATCTTGGAGTCCTAGTGGACAACCATTTAAATATGAGCCAGCAGTGTGCAGCAGCTGCCAAAAAAGCCAACACAGTTCTAGGCTTCATAAATAAAGGGATAGAATCAAGATCACGTGAAGTGTTAATGCCACTTTATAATGCCTTGTAAGGCCACACTTGGAATACTACTTCCAATTTTGGTCGCCATGATGTAAAAAAGATGTTAAGACTTTAGAAAGTGCAGAGAAGAGCAACAAAGATGATTGGGGGACTCAAGGATAAAACATATAAAGAACAGTTGCTGGAACTGGATATGTCTAGTCCTATGAAAAGAAGGACTAGCGGTGACATGTTAGCAGTGTTCCAATATCTCAGGGGTTGCCACAAAGAAGAGGAAGTCAAATTATTTTCCAAAGCACCTGAGAGTAGAACAAGAAGCAATGGACGGAAATTAATTAAGGAGAGAAGCAACTTAGGAGAAATTTTCTGACAGTTAGAAAATTAATCAGTGGAACAACTTGCCTCAAGAAGTTGTGAATGCTCCAACACTGGAAGTTTTAAAGAAGTGATTAGATAACCATTTGTCTGAAGTGGTGTATAGTTTCTTGCCTAAGCAGGGGATTGAACTAGAAGACCTCCAAGGTCCCTTCCAACTCTGTTATTCTATTCTATTCTATTCTGTTCTGTTCTGTTCTGTTCTGTTTCATTCTACATATAAAAAAAAAAACTATAATTTTAAACCAGGAATGGGAGGGAATCATTTTGTTTAGGTCATTCTGAAATGTCCACTGGCCATTTAGACAACATTCTATTCAACGGGGAACAAAATTAGATCCAACATTAGATTCCCTTTCGAATTTCAGAGGATTTTTGGAACAGGGGAAAAAAGGGAAAGGTTTCCCCTATCCAGTTGTGTCTGGGTCTAGGGGGCTGTACACATTTCAGTTTCCTAGCCAAGGTAGCCAGCAGTGTCTGAAAACATTTCTGTGATCATGTGGCCAGGATGACTATAGCTGAGGCACACAGAATGCTGCTACTGTCTCACTGAAGTGATACCTATTTATCTACTCACATTTGAATGCTTTTGAACTGCTAGATGGGCCGGAGCTGGGGCAAATGATTACTTTTTTTATACTAAGTATAATGGGAGCTCACCCCATCTCATAGTGTTCAAGTTCTTGAACTTGGGCTGCCAACTGACAAGCTTAGTGTCTTTAACCACTGAGCCATTGATAAGTTAAAAGAAAAGTAGCAAATAAAACACCCATAGTTGGAAGAATAAAAAAAATATATATGATCAGGGGTAAACCGGAACATTTCAGGATGGAGGGTATATATTCATATTTGTAAATGAGCAGGCTTGTTCTTCATTTGCTATACACTTGCTTTTATTTATTATATCTGGAGGCACTAATTCCAGATAGATATTTATATTCTGTTGGATTTTAATAGATATCGTCAAAGCCAAAACAATTAAAAGATGTTAACAAACTCATGAGTTCTGAATTTTGATATTAAAATTCTCATTCAGGAATTTTAAATTAAAATCTAAAATTCTGTGCATTCAGAATTAGAACATTGACGTGTAAAAGTTGAATCAGGTCTAATTAACTCTATATGTATTTAGGATAATCCCCCGTGTTATTTGTTTCTATTTGTGATAGATGACCCTACAAATAACTTACGAGACCAAACCAGCAACACAGGAAGGACAAATTACTATGCATTAGGACTCAGAAATTGATTGCCACCAGAAAAGTGGGCCTGTCCCTATTTGACAGAAGAACTGATTAAAGCATTTATTTTGGGAAACAGCTTTAAGCATCAGAGTGACTTATGCAAGCAACCCACTCTATGAAAATGCTAATGCAGAAAACGTCCCTTTTACTTTCAGCTGATAGATCACTAACAATTGAAAAAAAAGGGAAATGTAACTCTAATGGGATGCTTTTTAAAAAGGGGTTTTAGAACACTTTACTCATTATTACATTTGTATATCCTTCAAGGAAAAACAAAATTTGGGTTTGCCTGGAATTATATTAGTGGGGCGCAGAGGGGAGGAGTTGGAAGGAGAAACAAAGTCTACATTCACAATGAGAAAGCTGAGAAGCAGGCAGCCAAGGAAAGCCTTTCATATTTACTCTCAGTAGACTATTAAACAGCACCAGGCTATTAATTTGGATTTTGAGTCTTCACTAAAGCCCATAAAAGTGCACAGTTGTTGAATGGAGTTCATTTTAATTTCCTTTCAATCACAGTAAATTATTCAGGTGATAAATCAGCTGGGGCAACCTCCTGGCTGTAATAGAAACCCTAATTCCTGGCTAATTATCCAGCCCATTGCTGCCAACAGATCAATACTTCTACAAAATGGAAAGGGCGAAGGCCCTGCAACGGGCAGAATGTCAGAAAGACAGCTGGGAACAGTGACATGTGTATGACCCCCCTCAGAGTTCAAAGGTCGGGGGGGTTAAGCTGTGCCGTTGGTATCTTCCCTCTTCTGCATATGTGTTTTAAGAAATGAGGGAATCCTCTTTTCATTAATAATTTAATTTAGAATATATAATATTTTCTTGAGCTCCAGTATATAAAAAAAATCTACAGGAGATGTAGATTTTTGTCATTGTCAGTCTCCCTTTCCTTCCTTCCTTCCTTCCTTCCTTCCTTCCTTCCTTCCTTCCTTCCTTCCTTCCTCTAATTAATAATATAGTAATCTAGAAAACATGCCAGAGGATCTTCTGCAGTGGAATTTGGGTTGCTGTGTGTTATTTATGTTTCTCAATTTATTCAAAATGCTTATAAAAATGTGATTATTCAATAATAAACCTTTCAGAGCATTTTTGTGATAAGACTTTTACAGTATTTTTGTCTGCACTTCTGTCAGAAATAGTATTCAAGGTGGATTACAATAAAATATATAAATCAATGTTAAATCATTAAAAATTCATATTAACAAAATCAATTAAACTAACTGCTACAAAATTAAAAATTATGCTGGCAACAAGGCAGTTTAAATAGGAAACTCTTTAAATAAAATGCCTCTGGCAGTCTGGCAATGGAGATGGAGCATTTTTGATCACCATTTAAAGCTTGATTCCTATGCTCAGGGCTGAGTCAAGAGTATACCCAAATTGTAGATCTGAAGTTGAATGACAACAGTAGAATTACATTCAATATAGGTTGAATTTCTTCACTCTTGCCTGTTAATTGATTGGAAGCACACTGCCTTTTCTGGATTAAATGTATATGTAATAGTCTTTATCTAATCTAGCAGTGGGCAAGTTTGGGATGGGATTGTATTTCTTTGAAAGAGTAGCTCTTCAGCTAGGGATGATTCTTGTCTTCACATTCTCAGTTGGCATTTTGCATAATGATATTCCATGTACCAGCTGCAATCACATCTAACCTGGTAAGACAGGCAACAGTTTCCCATGCTTGGTTACATCTAACTTAACTTCTACACTGGAATCTTCATGGATTGCTAGTGAGGATTGATTGACTCGAAGTTTCAATAGATGTGAACTGTGATACTAAGCTATTGACTAGTGCATGACATGATGCTGAGAACATATTATATGCCAAGGTTGAA
The DNA here is from genome assembly GCF_964273705.1 of Natrix helvetica. Classification (NCBI taxonomy): domain Eukaryota; kingdom Metazoa; phylum Chordata; class Lepidosauria; order Squamata; family Natricidae; genus Natrix; species Natrix helvetica. The sequence goes on along the minus strand of NC_138552.1, from coordinate 104,526,755 downwards.
GGGGTTGTCTGCTCTGGTTGCCAGTTGTTTTCTGGGAATGGTTTAAGGTGCTTATTTTAATTTTTACAATACTAAACAAACAGAGCCTATATGAAGAACAACTCACTTTCTGATGTCTATGTCTAATATTTCTCCTTTGTGTTTCCAAGCTTTGTCAGGAATTGTCCTCAGTCTCCGTCTTCCTGCTTAGAAAAGTCCTTCTTGACCTTTTCAGTTTGCATGAATTTAACTAGGTTTTTAATTATTTTATGTGATATTAAAAGTAGATAGGTATAGATGTTAGATATCCAAGTTGAAAGGTCAAGTTTCTCAACCAATGTCTGTACTGATCTTACGTCCTATTAAATAATGACCAGCCTAAGACCATCAAACATCCCATTGATGACTCTACTAGAGACTTACCCAGTTCATGAGCTAACTTAATTCTTACTTCTATTTCATGCAGCAATCCTTTTCTGTGGGTTTTGTCTCTCTTTCATGTCCCCAATTTTCATATATTATATTACTTGGCTTATTGACTATTTTTTATTCAAATTTAGTGATCTAGAATTGTATGAGATAATCTTATTTTTGGACAAATTGGATCTCAGCACTTTCCATTTGCTCTTAACCTATCTCAAGCTGTTGTTGTTGTTACAGTATCATTATTATATTATAAGCATTTGGTTTAAAACTTTGTCATTCTCTGACAGGTAATGCTCCAAATAGCGTCAGCTTTATAGTGTCAATGAAGCAACATCAGTGATATATGCAAATCTTTTTGTTGCTTATGGAAGTTCGTTCCAAAAGTCAAGCTGATAACCAAAATAAATAAAATAGGTTTTATAATAAGTGGTACATTTTGCCCAGTAATGGAATTCATAAGATGTTTTAAATAATTTTACCACTTAAAGCTGTTTTTTTTTCAACTGTCCCAAAGGTGCTTTTCAAAAGGCAACTGGACTATCTTGATTTTTCTTTGAAAACATTTTGCTTCTATCCAAGAAGCTTTTTCAGTTTAACTGAACAACTCAAGAAACTTCTTGCATGAGAAGTGCAACATTTTCAAAGCAAAACCAAGGAAGTCCAGTAGCCTTTTAAAAAGCACCTTAGGGACAACCGGAATCTGGATGGTTGAGAATCCCCATAGACCTTTTTTTCCAACTGATTTATTTCTCCCTCCAAGGTGTGTCGCAAAAGCATCATATATAATATGCATTTTTTTAAAAAACATGAAAATCTGTCAGCATTACATTGGATCTGGAATGTTTCCCATTTCCAACAAGGTGATTTTGTATGCAAGCAGTATTTACAAAAAAAGGTAGGATGTGTTTTTAGGGTGATTGCAGTATATTGAGATACGTCACTCTGCGTGGCAACAGCCACATTGTATTTTGCAATATAGTACAATGCAATGTGGTTGATGCAGCCACACATATTGCAGTGGTGTTTAACAATTTGGAAATAGCAGAAACTAGAGGAACTCTATATACAAACAATAGGCTTTGCTTTGTGGTATGTTTTGTATATATACTACAGTACTCCAGAAACTGCAGTTTGTGGTCTTGAGACATAAGTATTCCAACACATGACTATGTAGCATGGAGTGTATTCTGGTAGTAGTTCTGACAGTGAAACATCTCTGAAGATAACATGTCATCTGCAACGTAGCCTGACATGCTGTGTCAGGTGAGTGAATACATTTTAATATTTCATTGGGTCCAATTTTATTCCACTGACTTTTCCAGCAAATACTGTTCATGGAGGATTTTTAAAGGCATGTTAATCAGTACTACATCAGTAACCAAAGCTAATAAACATATTTACATTGTATGGCTACAGGAAAATATCTATTTCTAATTCATCCTTGTTGGGATGCCACAAGACATGTTTGTTTTCTCTTGAGTATTGCTGAAAACCTACCCTTCCGTTCACAGTCTTAAGTTACATGAACGTGAGGAAACACACTTGGCACAACTGAGACAGATACTATGTTCTCTTTTTATAACATTTCTTCTCTTGAACTACTTTGATGCAGGGGTGGGTTCCGGCACTCCGTACTGCTGGTTGGCTTGTGGGGTGCCACATACGCATGCACAATGCAATAAAAATTGTTCTGCGCATGCGCAGAAGCAAAAAACAAGATGGTGGAACCTATGGCACCACCTGGAGAACTGGTTCAGGGGCATGGCAGGCCTGGGTCACTGTCGGTTCCAGCTGCTGGTTCCAGCGACTACCAGTTTGGCTAAACCAGTCCAAACTGGTAGGAACCCACCACTGCTTTGGTTGCACATTTCTATTTTGATTAAAGGAAAGGAACCTACCTGAACCTAAGTTTATTTTCAGAGGATTGGCTCAGGTATTTTGTATTGTTAAGACAGGATCAGCTTTCAGAGGAGTCATCTTATAGGAGACTCTGATGCCCAGAGTCACCTTATAGAGGAGATGGATGGCATAAAAGTTTAATAAAAAAAATAAGAAATGGCTCAGGAACAGGCCTTCCCACTTGTGGTCTCCCAGCCCTAAATGCCCTTCCTTATAAAGAACATTTGTTGTCTACTTTTTAAATCCTTAATGTTTTTATTTCCATTTCTAATTTAATATGATAATAGTCAGTGGCATCTGTAAGGGGTGTGTGTCAAAATAGGGAAGATGATTATCATGATATTGTGGCATTGACTACAATTCCTTAACCGCTTCGACCCATTTGAGCAGACACCCCTGTTAATATTTATAAATTTAGTTATGCTTTAATGGTTCTTGTAATTATTTTCATTTGATTGTGTGGGTGCAGATCACACCTAAATGGAAGGTTTACTGAAGATGGAGAATTAAATGGAGAAATGTTAAGAAGTGCAAATGCATGGGCTGTTGCAAAGAATGGATGAATGTTCGTTTTTAAAAAAGTAAAACATTTTGCTATATGGAAATGAGAATTGGGTATGTTTGGAGAAACATAATAGTGCAGTAGAAGTGGGATATTTAAAAATGTGTGGGGCAAAACAAGAAGAGGTATGTGTGCTGAATGAATAAGGACTACATACAGAAGTGAATGAGTTGTAGAAAAAATATTAGGTTGAGTTGGTTTGGTCATATTTTAAAGAGAAGCCCTGATTGAATGGATTTAATAAGATCCTAGGAAAATAACAGTTTAGCAAAATGTAATATATGAAGTGGTATATGGATATGGTGCAGACAAGGTTGGTTTGCAAGGATAAAAAAATGGGCTAACTTATCAGGCCTGCAAAAATCTGGGTGGCCACAGGATGATAGCAAAGAGATACAGAAATGTCTAACTCTTTGCTGTAATCAAATGAATATCTAGTTTTTTTCAACCTATACAGACAAATATACAGAAGTATAGGGAATGATGCTGCTATAAATTAGTAATAATTAGAGTTTATTTTTCTCTAATCTCTTGCTTTAATTTCTCTTGTTTTCTACTTCCTACATTTTTTCCATGGTGATAATGTTTACCCCAAAAGGGAATATTGTACTTTAATTATATTTATTTTGAAAATATGATTTTATAACTTTTTTGTTGTGTACCACCTAGAATCATTATTATGTAAAATGGGTGGCTATATAAATATAATAAAAACAAACAAATAGATAAATATACATATGTATACTGTTTATATATTCAGTTATTTTAAAACTTTTTGCAAACTATCTTGAGAAAACATTTATTCTGAATGGTGTCATATAACATTTAAAAATGAATATTTCATTAAATATAATTGATCCTGGTTCTAATTCTATATCATTCTATAATCATAAAAGAAGCTACATCACCATGATCAAACTTTCTAAATCAACAACTGAGTTACAAAATATAGTGCCTTTTGAATTGCATTATGTTTTGCAATGCTTTTATGTAGGAAGGATAACTACTGGATGGACTAAAAGAGAACTGCAAATCCTTTAGTTCATCTGAATATAATATTTTGAATTTAAAATTTGTCATCTTGTTGTATCCAAGAACTTAAACATATCTTACTTTTATTTGTACTTATTCTTTTTTTAGGTCTGGCCAAATCCCCTTCACTTATTGTTTCAGTTTCCCTTGAAGCTCCTAATGTTAAAATAGACAATTTCCACCCAATCAAAAAGAATCTAGAAAGCTCATCCGTTGAAAGCAGACTGTTTTTGCTAGCCTTCCTATTTTTGACAAAAAGCAAACAGCAACTCTATATATCTCCACGTCATATCTAGTAATGAAGCAAACAATGGACTCCCTACGTGAACTGAGGCAGAGCTGTGATTTACTGGCCATCCATCAGATTTTCAATATCATGTCAAGACATAATATATGAGTAAGATGAGTACAATATAATTGCTCACATAGTCTTTGTGCCTTTGAAAAATAATAGAGCAAAGGAGATCATCCATGCAGTTTACAGTGTGTATGTGATGTTCACCACTTGCTCTCAGAAAATAGATATAGAAGTGTCTGTTACTGAGTATGATAACACAGACAACACAATGTTGCTGAATATGATAACACAGACAACTCAATGCTTGTATAGAAGTTTAATTTCTCAAAATGTGGATCTACATTGCATCCTGCTTTCCACAGGGGAAAAAAAATCTATGAGCTAATAAATTTGCCTGTTGTTGACTGGTAGGATACAAGTCATTATAACTATAAAGATCTAGATCCTACTAATTTAAACAGAATGTTGTGGTGTTGCATTACAGTATGGTTCTGGAAGTGGTAGTACATTTTAATCTGAAGCAATGAACAAATCTTGCTGTATCGCTTCAAAGCCTTTTCTGAAATATTCCATGCTTTGATTTTGAACATACAGTATTTTGAACACATCTTGTAATTTCCATGATATAAATTACCAGTATTCTCTGGTTTCTTTTATAGGTATTGTTATAAGGGAATCCATTGGCACTTCGTTTTAAGCAAGATTTTCCATATCATCTAAAACATGATATGTTCAGATAGTGCTGAGTTATTTTAAAATGAGTATAACTCATCTCTGATCTCCCAGAGCACTTTGAACAGTTATGATGAAAATAATGAACATGGTCCCTAGTCCTAAAACTTTTATTTTAGAGATAGAGAAACTTCAGACTCCTAGGATGTACTTTGCATTTTGCTAAGATCCAGAAGTCGATGAGCCAAATGCACAACAGTGGTGGAGAGAAGTTGCAAAGCATTCACATACTGTAGCTGTCACTCATACAATATATTATACTTGAAATTTAGAGTAAAACAACACAACTGCAATGTTTACATGCAATGTCCCACTCAAACAGCCAAGTTATGGACTTGTATTAGGGATTGATCCACTCAACATGCTAAGAGAATTGTTGAGTTCTCATAACATGCTGGGTCACAGTGAAGAGACCCCCTGTTCCTTCTCTGAATTACACAACTGCCCCCTGGGGGGGGAGAGGGAATCAAGAGAGCCATGGACTGTGAGGAAAACTTACCCCTGCTCCCCATTTCAGTGTGTCCCCAAGAGTCTTCCTGCTTTTTTGGAGATTCCTCCACCTCCAACTGCTGGCATCCCCCAACCAGCGCTACCTCACTAGCAGGCATTTGATTTGCTCCTACTCTCACCAGCCCTTAATAGATTCCAAATTTAGGGCTGAGTCCCAAGGAAGCTAATGATCACTCGCCCATTGGGTCTTGCTGCCTGCCGATTGGAAGTAGGGCCCAGAGGGAGGCAGGGAAGAGGGTGGGGACATAAGTTTCCTATCTTTCTTTGTACATGCAACCTATGGGTTTCTGGGAAGTGTACTCGGAGGGCAGGATCGTACTCAAGTGGCCACACTTTCCCCAAATTTCATTCCCACAAGAGTTATGGGTCTTGGCAATCTATAAGTTAGCTCTTTTGAATTTTCTTAGTTTAATAATGGTTGCCCAACACTTCAATTTCTACAAAATTTACAATTTCACCCAATTGAAGGTTGCAAGGTATCAAGCAGTCGGCGGAGTTTTAGTAGCATAGAGATTATAAGAGGAAAAGTCTCTAAATTGTATCAGAGATCTATTGATATATCCCGATCTGCTTTTCCCCAGCCCTATTCCAAAACATGCACTGCACAGTACAGCATAGCTGCAAACGATCCATTTCGGAAGCCTATATTAAAGATGAATATTTAATATCAGGACTCCATACAAAGCCAATTCTCCTGACTTTACAAAGTAGAGTCCATTATGTATGATATGATTGTAACTTTTTATGGACTTTAATATAGTCTGAACATAGGAATGGACATAATAAGCATCAATTTTTATAGGGCATGCTCAAGAGTATGACTGCTTTAGTATAAATGGTTGAATACAGTGGCATATTATCCATTAAATAGATAGCTGATTTTTTAAAAATGGAAATTCTCAGTATATATTTTGGAGTTGAGCGATATTGTTAATAAGTATGTGCATGCTTAGGAGTTAGTACACAACATATTGCAATTTCATGGCTCAGCTACACTTTATTAATGGTATTTGCTGCTTCTTGTGATCTAACATGTGCAGCGTACAAGTAAATAAAATGTGGTAGTAGATATTACAGTTTCCCTAGGCATTCTGTCTTTTAATGTATCAGGATTCGTCAAGCTGAACACAATCTCAGGCTTTTAGGCGGCCCTAATAAGCGCCTGATGAACATTCTGTCTGTGTCGCTTGCTTGGGCCTGCACAAACAATTGCAATTGTCAAGCACCCAGAAGGAGAATGTTGCGCATTCAAAAAATAAATCTACCCCATTCATATTGGAGGGGAAACAAGTTTTTCTTCTTTTTAAAAAATTGGCAGATTGGACAGGGATTTCACTGAAATATTTATTTCAGCTCTCTTTTAAATATGGCAAGTAGGTAGGCTTTTTTTGCAGAGAGTTTTCTTCGTTTGTAGTTTTAAAATAATGATGCAATCATGCAGTCATATACTGAGCCTAGAACCGTGATGGCGAACCTATGGCACACCTGTCACAGGTGGCAGACGGAGGCCTCTCTGCTGGCACATGAGCTGTCGTCCCAGCTGAGCTCCACTGCACATGCGTGCGTGCCTCCCACTGGCCAGCTGATTTTCGGCTCTGTAGCACTTGTTGTTTAATCAAAATGCAGTTAAAACACTATACAAGCCATCGAGAATATAACTATATACATCCAACAAGAACAGGAAGTGCTTCACAGGAGTAGATGGATGTAAATCTTAGAGGGGGGAAATGCATCACTGAACAATGGAGATGAAGGCTAGAGAGGAATGAAGCCGCATACAAGGCAGACATAACATTTGTAACAGAATGCACATGCACAGGGAGTAGGGGGAGTGTGTGTGTGTGTGTGTGTGTGTGTGTGTGGTGTCCCTCCTGTGCCCTGTTTTTGGCCCCAGGAGGCTTCAGGGAGGCCTGCTAGGCCCAAAATGGCCACGAGAAGGTCACCCACACATGTGCGGGGGGCGGGGCACGCATGGTGTGTGTGTCACAAGTGCATTGTATTCTCTGCAAAGAGCTTAGTGTTGTTATAAGTGCTCTGAACTTTTACAACATTCTGAAAAATAACCAAAACAACCTTGTGTGTTTGTGTGTGTGTATGTGTGTGTATAATATCTATATATTATTTAAAATAATAACCATTCTGCAGTGTCTACATTTTTTAAGTAGAAAGGACTAATGCTACCTCAATTTTTCTTATGAGTAATATTGGCTTATTGTAAAGTTCTTGGACATGAAATCTCCAAATCTATTGTCAAAGGAATATATAATTAATTCATTTACCTCCTCTGCCACAATTGATGAAAATTGAGGGGTCATACAGTTGCACAGACCTATAATGTGTATATAATATATTTACTCCATACATTATGTAAGGAAAAAAAAACATTTTTAAAGTTCCCCCATTTTAAAACTGATGTCAAATAATAAGAAATAAAATAAAACTCAAAGCAATGGGATCCAATCTATAAAAATCTCCGCAGTATAGTAGACAATCTCATCCAAAATCAAATTGATTCAAACGACTGCCTTCTTTAAATATCTATTTCCTAATTAATTTAAGTGGAGCCTGGTGAAGAAATTTCTAGTGAATTGTATCCAGGATTATAGAGTAGGAGACATTCTTTTTCATAAATGGAAATGTCTTTTTTTTCTGCTTGTAGACATGACTGAAATGCAATATAGGCTTGGGTTGAGGGTTTTATTTCTTTCCGCCCAAAGCATCTACTATCTCCAAGGTTGTTCAGGATATTTCATAGCTTGCAGAAAAGGGCCTAGAAAGATTGCCACTGAATTCCTCCAGCTGGAGAATTGTATAAGTAGAACTCCTTGCATTCAGGTTCAGTGGAGGTGGAGGGTAGTGGAATGGGATGTGTTAAGTTCTGGGTGAAGAATGGAGGTGAGGCCAGAGTGATTTCTAACAGCTCTCTATTCAATACTGCCTGTGAGGCAGTTGAACTCCCTGGCTGACACAGCTCCTTTTATAGGAAACTGATCAGCCAAACAACCAATCAGGAGAGAGTATTTTCCCGCTCTAACAGGGGACCAGAATGAGGACTTCAACTGACAACTATTCACTATATACAATACATGACACCGTGTTTAGGTACTAATCCTTGGCCGCACCCACTTTGCCCCCAGCCACCCAGCTTAGCCAATTCAAAGCCAGCTTTCCTCCTCCACTTGCCCTCCCTTGGCGATTGTCCACTGCCAATGACTCCCTGGTCCTCTACCCCCCACCCTTCATCCCTGCCCCTTTGTCCAGGCAATTTGACCCAGGGAATTTGCTGTATGGGACGAATAGCCCCCACATGGGGGCAGGCAGAAGCAATGTTCCCTTCGGGGAGAGGGGGCGTCCCTTCGGGGAGAGGGGGCGGTCTATAAATCTAATAAATAATAATAAAATAATAATAAATAATGTTGCTGCAGGAGCAGCGTGCACTTGGTGGTGGGCGAGACAGTTGTGGGGGCTTTGGGGGGGGTAGTGTGTGATGGAAGCATTTTTTTAATGTGAATAGATGGGAAGGATCTCTTGGAATTATTGACTGTGCATTGCTAGAATCAGAAAAAAATATTTTATTTATTTGTGCATTAAACATTTGTTTACATTCTGCTTTTTTTTGGTTTGTCCCGTCTAACTATCCTTTTCAGTTTGGCCATAGAATTGTTTAATTTAATACTTTTGTAATACTTTGCAAAGCTAAATACAAATCTTGCGTTAGAAAAGAAAAGGTGCCTACTACAGCCAAAGAACCTTACCTCCTGCTACTAGGGTGGGTATCCTGTTGGGCTTCTGCAAAACAGAATGGAAGATAGATGCTGTAAACATAGGAGACAAGACAGAGTAAGTGAACCATGGTCACTTCTGCAGTGCAACTTTTAGCCCCTGATGCCAGCTGGACTTTGCTTAAGAAAATTAGGCTTGGACCGGATCAGCAATAGATTGCCAAGTATTTTGTCCAGATTGCCAGCTGCTGTGCCCCTCCTCCTTGGACAATTTCCTGCTATTGTGCCTTCCCAAAATTCATTGCCAAGGAAGCTATTGCCACCTACTTTCCTTTAATAGGTTTGGGTTTTACATACTTTTGAAAAATGTAATACTGTTTACAAAGTTAAAATATCAACCTGCATATATATGCACAGAACAACTATTTTTGATGTAAACATTACTTTCTTGCAACCCCCTTCCCCCCCCCCTTTTTTTTGGCTACCTAGTCTTTGCTGCAGGACGTGGTGGCTCAGTGGCTAAGACACTGAACTTGTCGATCAGAAAGGTGTGCAGTTCGGCGGTTCGAATCCCTAGCACCTCGTAATGAAGTGAGCTCCCGTTACTTGTCTCAGCTTCTGCCAACCTAGCAGTTCGAAAGCATGTAAAAATGCAAGTAGAAAAACAGGGACCATCTTTGGTGGGAAGGTAACAGTGTTCTGTGCGCCTTCGGCATTTAGTTATGCCAACCACATGACTATGGAGAAGTCTTCAGACAGCGCTGGCTCTTCGGCTTTGAAACAGAGATGAGCATCGCCCCCTAGAATCAGGAATGACTAGCACATACTGTATATGGGAGGGGAACCTTTACCTTTATCTAAGTCTTTGCTGCAACTGCTCTTGTATCTCAGTAGCATAGTGGTTTTGATATTTGCTTGATGGGAAGAGGTTCACTGACTGAAAAGGGACCATAAACCTTTACCACTATTTCAGAAATCTCTCTGTATCTTTCTAGCATTTCAAATAAATCTTTGCTCTGGTCATTAGTCACTACAAATATAACATTGGACCTAGCAATGACATTACAAGTATTAAAATAAACGACAGAGGATAAACATAAATTAACAACTTTAATTTAAAAAAAACCACCAAAGGTAAAAAATCACTTGATTTGATTTGGGTCCAATATTTCAGTAGTATGGTGGATATTTCAGTAGTATGGTGGATGACTAAATTTAAAAAAAAAATAGAAAACTTTGTGAAGATAATTATGCTGGGTTTTAAACCATAAACCCTCTGCAGATTAGGCAAATGTTATAACCACGGTGCTACTAGATCACTTCTATAATGATGGTTGCCACAAATATTAGGAAGCCAAACTTGGCAAAATGCATAAAGGAAACTTCTGTTTTATACCTGGTTGATGTACATTTTACTTCCTTAACATTTAAAGCAGCATTTTTTTTGGGGGGGGGGGAGAGGATATATATGCCATATATATTAGTGATAAAAACTGGGGGCTACTTTTATGATTTGTAACCATCACCCTTATGGTAAGAGACTGTATTCATGTCATACATGTAGCCATCTCAGTTAAAGATATAACAGATTATAGGAACTTGTCATCAATGGAGAAATTAATGTTCAGTGGTTCAATGTATTCAGCCCTGGGAAACTTTCATTTCAGCAGCCCAATATAAAATGCTTTGGAGAGCAGCAACTGAAAGGCAGCATTGCTGCCATTGGGCACAATAACCAAAGTGCAAGAATTCACCTAGGAGGAAATAAAGGACAGTGGAGAAATCATGCAGTAGACTAAGATTTAGCACAAACCAGGAAATGTGTTTTTTTCTGTAGAAAAGGAAAGTGACTTTGCAGTGGTTGGAGGTAAGTAGAGGACAGAATGATTTTTTTTCTTGATTCTCGAAATGGTTGGTGATCGATACTCAAGATGGGGTAACTAGTTGGTGTGGATCAACCCTATAAACAATGGACATCAGCTGGAAGACAGTTCTGGAGTTTGGATGCAATGAAAAAGTTTGTGAATAAGGAGAGAAAGAGAAATGGACATTTGCCACGGTATATATTAGCTTCACTCCCACCTCTGAATTAATTTCTCTTCCACCATAACTGGGAGCCAATTTAGTATAGTGGTAAAGAAGCTGGACTTCAAACAGGGAGACTGTGATTCCCTTTAGATACGAAAGCTGCCTGGGTGACTTTGAGCCAGTCATTGTCTGCTAATGCAATCCACCTCAAAGGGATATTGTTGTGGGGAAAATAGGCAAAAGCATTAGATATGTCTGTCTGTCTGTCTGTCTGTCTGTCTGCCTGCCTGCCTGCCTGCCTGTCTGTCTCTCTCTCTCTCTCTCTCTCTCTCTCTCTCACACACACACACACACACACACACACACACACACGTGTCATAAGGATAAAATATATATTAACAATAACACCATTCTGGAACTATGCTGTGAGAGTTAGTTTTGCTCCATGCTTCATAGTTATAATATGAGAAAACAGAGCTGCTCTTGAGTATTTGCCCAGTAGCGACCTCTTCTTGCAGTGGGATCAGTGGTGTGATTCAAAATTTTTTATTACAGGTTCTGTGGGCATGGCTTTCTGGGTATGGTGTGGCTTGGTGGGCGTGGCTTGGTGGCCATTAGCAGGGGAAGGTTACTGCAAAATCCCCATTTCCTCTCGATCAGCTGGGACTCAGGAGGCAGAGAATAGATGGGGGCATGGCCAGTCAGAGGTGATATTTACCAGTTCTCCAAACTACTCAAAATTTCTGCTACCAGTTCTCCGGAACTGGTCAGGACCTGCTGAATGCCATCTCTGAGTGGGATGATTGATTTTGCCATCAAAAAACTTACCTGAAGTAAATATCTTCTGGTGTATGGGAAATCTTGCTCTCCACTGTGACTGAGAAATTCAGTTCAACAAGGCTATAGTCATGTCAGTAACCCAGGTGGAAACATGAGGCAACACTGCAGATTTGCTTCTTGGCAACGTGATTTTTTAACTTACTGTTTGAGACTCTTGTCTATCTCATCACAAATTGTTGCATTGTGCGGAAGGGGCAATTATTTTATTAACTCATTCTACAGACTACTGAAGAATTGTACAAGCAAATATATAATATAAGATGCTTTTAATGTGAGACATTTCAAACAATTCATTTAAAAATAAGTTAAAAGAGGACTTGCTAAACACACACACACACACACACACATAGCATGTGCATGCCTAGATGTGAGGGTGCGTATGAGAAAGAAACTCGGAAAAAGTGCAAGAGGGTATGTAATTTATGGATCTGTGTCCTACCACATCTCTTTAAAATTACAGTGCCCATTTTCTACCGAAATAATTTCTACAAAGAGTGGCTCCTATTACAGCAAGAGGCGCGTGGACATTGTGATTTATTATTATTTATGGTTCCTGGGGCCTTGTTTATGCACGATGGGTTAGGTGCACAGGATAGAAATGCCATTATGCAAATGACATTGAATGTCCTTACCAAGCCTAAATAATTTTTGTGTTGGACGATTAAACCTCATCTGTTATTGATATGGGCTGCAGTCAGGCTATTAAAGAGTCCCAACAGTACTTACTCCCAGTAATGGGAAAATTGAGAGGAAGAAGCTAAACAATTGCCTCAAGTGTGCTGTGATTGTCTAGTAGGAGTGGAACATAACAAACCTCCTGAATGAAAATCGTGTTCCCTACTTAGGGATAAATAAAGAAGGGAGAACATGCCATAAATTAGACTTCGTGATTTGAATTGGAGCACTAGAGAATTTGTGTACGTTCAATTTGTTTATGTAAACATTTTTGGGGACGGTGGGAGCAGGCTGTGGTTGAAAATGCCAGTAGCTACAGCTGGCCAGCAGGTAGTGGTTGCGTTTTACCCTCTTTTTCCCCCCTGCCTTTCTCTGCTCTGGAGGAATAGGCAAAGGGAAGGAGGGTAGGAGGACCGTGTAGTGACCCAATCTCGTCTGCAAACAAGGGAGCTACATCGTCATTGCTCCTTTCTTTTTTGACACAGCTGCGTGGTCACATTTTGATCAGTGTTGATAGCTTATGAATTCCAAAATTGACAAAATTTACAGAAAAATGAGGATAATCCATCTTCCTTAGCAGCCTGTCAGGAGCTGGCTATACTTCATAATCCTCAATTACAGATGCTATTTTCAGACATTTACATGCAGATATTAGAAGAAAATGAAAATGAGAAACAAAGAGAGAATGGAAATGCAGCTATTTATATGTATAAAAGAAAAACAACAGGTAAATTCTAGGCATTTAGATTGGACGTGGAGGTCTCTTTATAAATGCTTCTGAGTGGCTGTAGTAGAGGCACAGATTTTAGCAGGAAATGCAGCATACATAGCTTCCACGCATGCAAATAATAGAAGGTTTAGGTCAAAAACAGGTCAGTTATTCAGAGGTATTGGAGTAAAATGTGTTCATGGCAGGGTGCACTAAATAATTCCCACTCTTTAAAAGAAAATCTCTAGGGAGTGCCACGATTCTAATTGGATTTGGGTGCAAATGAAATACAGCTGCTAATTTTGTTTTAAAAAGAAATCTTTTATCGGAGAAAGATTTCAGGAGCACTTTGTTTTAGCACTGTCAGAATAGCGGGAGATTATTTTAAACTTTTACGCAGAGCTCCTGCTGTTTTAAAAGCCAATTGACCAGTGTTATGTAAAACAAAGGGGCTTGGAACCCTGCCATAATTGGCTGTGTAAATAGGATTTACCCCCAAAGAAAAATTTGTGTCATTGATAGCGCAAGGTGGAATTGAAAATGTGATGCAAATGATAGATAGATGAAGACAGGGGGTGAGGGGAGGACTCATTTTTGATAAATGGTCCATCAGATTCTTGCCAGTTCAGACCTGGGGAGTCAAAAGGGAGGTTCTGGTAATGAAATTTCAATTCCTATAAAATTTAAGACAGGAGAGCACCAATGCCATACAGCTGTACATGGCACAGAGTGTTTTTTTTTCTTTCAAAGCTGGGGAGATTAATTAGAGCTGTTTTGGATTAAATCTGTGAACCATGTCAAATGTTACAATTTCTCCCCCTGTCTTTGTGGCCTGACAGTAGAGCTTTTGTGGAAAGCTCTGATTGCTAATATAACCCTTACATTTTCCTAGTGCATTTGGCCCATATGAGATTGCCCATGAATACTTAAGCAAGAAAACACATCAGGTAATTTGCATGCCTTATATAAGGTAGTCATGATGATGTATAGATTTAAAAAAATCTGAAGTTTTTAATTTGGGTATTTAGAAAACATTTTGACTGAATGCCTTAAAAAGGGGACACATCTCTTAGCAGACATAGTTTCTAAATAACTTTCTAGTAGAATTCACAGGAAAAAAAAGAGTGGAGATGAAAACTATGTCTGAGATATTTTAGAACTAATCACAATAACAGGGATGATGGAAATTTTTTAGCTTTGTGAATCCCGAAATAAACTGCCCTGACCAGCATAGACTGGAATTTAGCTATTTAGTTGCTTTGCAGAATGAGATGGACAGCATGTTAAACAACCAACCAACCAACCAACCAACCAACCAACCAACCAACAAACAAACAAACAAACAAGCAGTCTTTCCACCCCCTGAATGTTCTAATGTAGTTCATTGGTTTAAAATATATATATTTTAAAAGAAAGATACCTTTAGAAATGTATTTTGAGGAAAAATACATTTACAAATATGAATATGTGTATTTGTGAATGCTTCTCCCCTATTTTAGGTAATCTTCAGTTCCTCATACTACAACTTTATCTAGCATGAAAAGGGATTCCCCATCCTAATTTTGGGGGATGAAGGAGCTGGAGAAGAAAATGGGCTAGGGAATTTGAGAACCACTTCCCATACCTGGATCTGCATCTGTTTTGTACAAGACAACCACCCCCAATAAAATTATGATTGTTATTATCTTGGTAACAATATTCAATACAATACAATAGCAGAGTTGGAAGGGACCTTGGAGGTCTTCTAGTCCAATCCCCTGCCTAGGCAGGAGACCCTACACTGTTTCAGACAAATGGCTATCCAACATCTTCTTAAAGACTTCCAGTGTTGGGGCATTCACAACTTCTGGAGGCAAGCTGTTCCTCTGATTAATTGTTCTAACTGTCAGGAAATTTCTCCTGGCTTCTCTCCTTGATTCGTTTCCACCCATTGCTTCTTGTTCTACACTCAGGTGCCTTGGAGAATAGTTTGACTCCCTCTTCTTTGTGGCAACCCCTGAGATATTGGAACACTGCTATCGTGTCTCCCCTAGTCTTTCTTTTCATTAAACTAGACATATCCAGTTCCTGCAACCGTTCTTCATATGTTTTAGTCTCCAGTGTCCTAATTATTTCCAGTCCCCTAATTCCTTTTATTATAATACAATTTTTCCTTTTGTTCTATAAAATTTGAATTAAGAAATTAATTATATGTAATCCATACAATAATGAATGTTTTGTGATGGATTCCATGACAGTAACTTCAGCAGATGGAATATACATTACATGACTCAGCAAATCACAAATATAACATCTGGCACAGCATAATCATACATTGCATTTCCATTGTATATGCTCTGTATTTATTCAACAATGTGTACATTTTTACTAGTATTACATGGCAGACAACCACGTTGTTTCATGTTTAAATGGATGAGTCATTGTTGGAAGCCTGGAGAAAGAGTCAACTGTCCTTAATCTAGAGTCTATTTTTAGTCATCTGGAGGGGAAAAATCATGAAAGTCAATTTATAAGCAATGGAGAATACATTCCTAGGGAATGTAACCTCTTAACTTATCTCAGTCTCCAGGGTCAGAAGTTTGTTTTAAATGAAAGCTTAGACTGTATATTGTTGACAATATTATTCGACCCATGCTTCTGAGGCCAAAATCAACATCAGTTTAGCGTAGACATACGTTACTGTAAGATGACCTAATAAATTATAAAATAGATTTCTTCCTACTATTTATTTTCCTATTTTCTGCTTCTACTGCAAATGTTTTGCCTCATTAGAGGAATAATCTTCATGCTAAAAACTCTGGAATGGACTCCCCCAATATATAAACTACATTTGTTAAAACACTGCTTATATGATTAAGCAACCCAAAGCATTTTAATTCAAAATTTATTGTCCTAAATTATAGAGGGCATTGTATATTTCACATATGTGAATAGCTCAGAGGTGGTATTCAGCAGGTTCTGACCAGTTCTGGAGAATTGGTAGTGGAAATTTTGAGTAGTTCAGAGAACCAGTTAATACCACCTCTGACTGGCCCAACACCTCAGACTACCTCTTGAGTCCCAGCTGACCAAGAGAAAATGGGGATTTTGCAGTAACATTCCCCTGGAGTGGGGAGGAAATGGAGATTTTACAGTATCCTTCCCCTGCCATGCCCACCAAGCCAGTGACGTGCGGTGAGGTTTATGACTGGTGAGGCACTGACACAGTGCTGGGTTTCAAATATTTTTAGACTTGTGGACTTCAACTCCCAGAATTCCACAGCCAGGCATGCTCAGTTCCAATTTAAAGCGACAGCATTTGTTTTTCTCCTTTGCTCCTTCTTTCTTTTTCTTTTTCTTCTCCTTCCCCTCCTTCCTCCCTCTCTCCCTTCCTCCCCCTCTCTCAAACACACACACACACACACACACACACACACACACACACACAGAAGTTGGATTGGACTATCTCTCCTACCCCTTCCCTCTCTCACTCACTCTCAAACAACCCCCCCCCACACACACAAAAGTTGGATTGGATATCTTTTCCAGTGGCTTGAAAGCAGCTCCTCTGCCATCCCCCCCCCCATTCCCCTGCTGCCTTCCCCAAACACCTCCACCATTGCAAATGCAGCCTGCTGTCTGGGTGGGAAATGCCTGGAACACAATAAAGCCCACCCACCACCTCCTGCTGGCAGGCTGGGGTGAGAGGAGAGGCAGAGAAGCTGGAGGGGAGCCGAGCCGAGCCTTCCAAAAGAAAGAGGCTGGGGGGGGAAGTGTGTGTACTACAGCATGGCTCTTTGCCTGGCTTCCTGCCTCCTCCTGTGGTCTCCTCAGTGCTCGCTTGTGCTCTCCCTCCCCAAGTGTAGTTTGATTGCAGGTGGAGCCACGTTGCCTTTTCAAACTTGTAATCAGTGAAGCTGGGCTAGATTTTTATATAGTTTTATCCAGCTGTGTGTGTGTGAGAGAGAAATGAATGGGGGCCTGGGGAGGAAGTCACTACACTTGGGGAGGGAGAGCACCAGTGAGGTTAAGCAGAGTCATCCACGGTGAGGCAGCAACTAGCTCAGCTTTTTCCTTTTACTTTTTTTTTTCATGATGAGAGTGGTGAGGCTGTGCCTCACCTGCCTCACCTGACTGCACGTCACTGCACCAAGCCATGCCAAGTCCAGCAAGCCATGCCCACAGAATCGGTGGTAAAATTTTTTGAATCCCACCACTGGAATAGCTACATGCAAACATTTAGGTGACACTGGTCAAACTCTATGTTTAAGTGAATCTGTAAGTGAATTGACTGTATCATGCAATCTCTGCATGATACAGAGGTATGCATGACATCTTTCTGCAAATTTAAATGAATAGTTACTATTTATAGATAATTGTTACAATGAACAGTGAATAAGTAGATGTTTGCACACCCTTTTATTCCTTATAAGTAGAAATAACAGCTTCCAAATGTTTCCAGTCACTTGGAAAAGTCTTTCTAATCTTGTTTTTGGGAATTCAGTTTCCCCCCACTTCTCCTCGTAGAGTTTTTCTTGGTCAGAAACATTGGTAGATCTTCTTGCATGTATATTTGAAGTCTCCTATAGATTTTTCAATAACATTCAAATCTGAAAACTAGGAAAATTTCCTAGCTTCCAAATTTTTATCCTTCTTTTGTAGGGTAGGTTGGTTTGGAGGTATGCATGTTTCAGATTTTGGTCTTGCATTGAAGAAATTGAAGTGTTTTTCAGCTTCAGTTTTTTTCACTGACTATGGAACATTAACTTCCAGGAAATGTTGGTGTTTAATTGAATCCATTTTTTTTCTTTCACCCATACAATATATCTAGAGACACTTGCTGCCACACAACACAAAACACAGTAGAGCCATCCCCATGCTTAATAGCTATCAAGAAGAGCTTTTCTTCAAATGCTTTTACCCTTTAACTGCATGTTGTACTATGACTGAATAATTCAAGTTTGATTTCATCACTCAAACCATTTCGTTCCAAAGCATTTCAAGATTTTCTTTCCCATAATTCAAACAATTTTAAAATTTGCTTTTGTGATATGGTTGGAGAAAAGATTTCCTTATGACCACTCTTCCAGGCAGATTACTATTGTATGAGCAACCTGATCCTGCAAACCCATGGGCAATTGCTATGGGGTTAGTTAGCCAAACATTTTAGTAGATCCCTTCACATTGAATCATAAGTTCTGTTTTGCAAATCTGACTAGTTCTAAAGTAGTTCAGGCAGAGTTTTCCCTTGATGGACACAACTCCATGCATCTTCCATTTCTTAACAGTATTTTTCACAGTTGAAAATGTTACCTATAATTCAGAGATTCAGAGATTTTTTAAAAAATAACCTTTGCCTGTTTTATAAGAGCAAATTATATCTTACAACTGCACCAGTTTGTGCAAAAAAGTCCTTGTTTGGATGATAGTACATAACAAAGCCAGATATGTATATTAATTTGCTCCTCAAACTGGAAAGTATATGTGTATCTTATAGAGATGCTTGAATAGCTTTTGTTTAAAAAGTTTTTGAATAGCTTTTGCTTAAAAAGTTTTTTATCCAGCTTCCCACAATTTTCCAACTTTCAGAACTGGGTTCAAAGACTGCAGTTCTCTTATTTTGAAATATCTTGTAGTAATAATAATAAAAAGTAAAGAGAGATGCCACTGTTTAAAGAAAAAATGCCAGGAAGGTACTCAAGAGTTAATGGGATTCCTTTATTAAAAGTTAAATTTTTAAAAGTCCAGCATTCTTATAGTAGTGGGGTGTCACTGAAAGTGTGTGGTGTTACTGGAAAGTTTTTTCCCCTGACTTCCTCAACTAAGTATTAGTATTTCTCTGCAGTAGGCGTATACATTTCAGTGGGTGTACAAGAATAGGAGAAAATAAATATATTTTAAACCTTTTAGTCTAGCCTAGATTTTCAGTGGATTTTATTGTGCTTTAGTTAATAAGGGTTTCATATTTACACAGCACATTATTTTCTTAAATCATAAAGTATTTACAAGTAATATTTCAGGAACCCTTGTAGCTACTATTTATGATCAGCTGTATTATTTTCCCCATATTGTAATTGAACTGGAAAGATATTCTCTCCCCCACCCCCGCCTTGCGTCTAATAGTTTAAAAAACCGAAAAGCCAGATCCAAAGACAACATTTTGTACTAGTTTAATACTTTAGGTGTGTTAGTGAATGAGGAAAAATGCAAGATTAATACACTTAAATATGTCATTCAGTTTTCCTTCCCTTCACTTCCTTCTCCATTCCTTTCCTTTTTTCCCCTTCCCTTCCCTTCCTTTTCCTTTCCTTCCTTTTCCTTCCCTCCCTTTCTTTCTTTTTCTTTCTTTTTTCTTTAATATACATAATGTATGCATTTTTATTTTTGCATTTTAATGTCTTTTTTGTCTCTACTTTAAGAGCAACAAAACAATATATGACTCAATTATAAATGAATATTGGTTCAATTGATTCAGTGTCTGTAGTTATGATTCACTGTTGGATAATTTCAGTTCATGCTGTGTTGGTATATGGAAGTTAAAATGTGCTTACTTTTTGTTTTGTTTTTAGGTTGATTTATGCTTAGTGCTTACATCTCTGTGCTTTCTTTGATTATATGCTTAAAACTGGCAGAACCCTGTACATTTATTATTAAACACTGAGAGCAAAATAACAATAAATAATTAGATTATCAGATATGATGGGCTTTAGTTCCTATGATATGATCTGATTGCTGGAAACATGAGACATATATTTATATATGTATTTATTTATGAGGCTTCTATGTTACTTGCATTACAAAAGACTTTTAAACTAGTGTTTTTTAATCTCAGCAACTTTAAGAGGTGTGAGCTTCAATTACCAAAACTCCCCAGATCAACTGATTAGGGACTTGGAATAGATGTCCACTGCTGAAATGGAGAAGCATTGCTCTAAGCACTGTCTAACAACAGGGCCCCAGAACTAATAGAAAGTATGAGATTGTTTTAAGAACAAAGAAATATATTACAGGACTTGGAAGGTTGAGAACAATTCAGTATTAGGAAATTGGGAGATAATTGCACTTTTATCAGAGTTCACCATTTTAACTAAGTTCCTTACATCTATTATCCACCTGACTCGGCACAGCCTAATGGTGGATTCTAGTGAGTGTTTTGAATGATGAAATAAATATCTTTTCTGTGAAAACTCTTATTTGCATTTTGTTGCTGCAATCTACAGAAACCTGATTCTGTGAAGATGGCTGAACAGAGGGAAGCTCATTAAGCAGAGCAGATTCTTGATCAATCTTCTGAATCTAAACCATTGTGCAAATATTGTAGTCAACCAAAGAATGCACCCATCACCCTACTTCCCTAAAGGGAGTTGATTCATCTCAAATTTTTGCTGCTTGTTTTACAGTAGATCCAAAGATTAAGTTATCCAGCACCTGGTAGGCCACCACACCTGACTGATGGATTATACCTTTGTAAATCACATGGTATGCAGGAATGATTTGTAAACTGCCTCACCAGTTTATAAAGGTACAAATCTGAGTTATAACCCTTAGTTGGATCTCTAGTGTATCTAGTACACCTAGAATAATGTTAATGGCTGGCAGTTGCTCTCAAGCATTTTAGCTTGCTGTCGAGGTCTTGCTAACTTTCCTATGAGAAATCTTTTTTAACTGGAGGAATAACAGATCAGGGCTGCATCCAAAGAGCACTTTGCTACTTAATTATGCCTTCAACACCTCATTTATTCTTACTATTACCCCAATTTGATAAATATTTGGACTTTTTTTTTGGAAACTTGTACATGGGGCCTGCATTAACTGAGCTTCACTAAGCCAAACTGCAGCCTACTTTTAACCAAGCATAGTAGTCTACCAAAGACTTGGTAAACCTCTTGTTTTCTTCGGTGCCTACTTGCACAATTAAGTACCTGGCAAATCACAATTCATGGCTGATGGACATTGTTGAATTTCACCACTTCTTCAGCCTATTGTATTTGAGTGAGATTCCTGTCACAAGGCCTAGACAACTTTAGAGAGCCAAGCATGTATTTCACAGCTGCACTTCTGCCTTAGATCATCATGCAATTCTTAACTACATGTCAGTGTCCTGCTATCAGTGGAATTTAGCAGGAATTTCAGAAAAAAAGAGTGCCTCCAAATAATAGAATTTTAAAAGTATTTTTAAAAAGTTCTCTGCACTCTTAAAACAGCAAATAAACTATTCTCCTGATATTTCTGTTTTTTTTCTCCTCCATGCTATGGCAGTGGTGCTCCATGCTGATGAGGCAATACTTGGTGCAACCCCAGGCAATCATTTTTCAGGTAATTTCTTAGGACACCAAATACCTGACTCATACTTTTTCAGGTATGAAACAGGTCAGTTTCCCCAATTGTGGAGTGTGTTCTCTGGTTGTAGAGTAGACTGTATCTTAGTATAATTCTGATCATGGCTATATCAGCTCTTATTGCCAGCAGGGGGAAAAAACATTTTCAGATGCCGCTTATATTTAAGGAATTAGGACAATAATATGAATTTTTGAATGTAGCCTGTTAGGTGCTTAGCAGTCTCTGTTTTTGAAATTTATACCTTAAATGCTAATATGCAAAACATAACTTGAATATTTTAACCAATGTGTTTTCTGCACAGTTGGTATACAACATGCAGAATTCACAGATCTTCTCACTAACACATTACCATTAACAGCAATACTGTAACAGGTCTTTTGTTTCTGTAGCTCTCTGTAGTAATGCTCACTGCTGTTTTTATTTACAAGGAAGCTTCCTACTTTTGCACTAAAGTTAAATCTTATAGGCAGAGTGAATATTTTAAAAATAGAAAAGTTTTTGAGGAAGAGTGATGAAGGTTAAAGAGAAATTGGAATATTTTCATAATTTAAAACCCCAATCTTGCATAAAAAAAAGCAATAAACTGACTTGTTTTTTAAAGCCTCAAATAATGTTTCAAAATATAGAAGATACAATTGCTGAAATACATCATGTAAGGATCAACAGTTGTATTAAAAAATAAGAATACCATTTTCGGTTGAAAAAACAAGTCACATTTTAATTTAATGTGGCTTGATTCCACAAATGTGCACGCTGATAAACAATAATCTGTCTGCATTATTTCCTTATATTATACAATTTTGTAGGGTTGTGGTATAAAAAAATAATTGAAAATTTAAAAAATACATTGTGTTTTTTCCAATTTATTATTATACATGAGACAATTACAGGATATATGGAACAGCATATGTGATTTTTCTTTTTTCCTTTTTCCTGGAATAGTATCAAGAAATAACTCAGGGATCTCTTGCCTTTGGACAAGGGGAACTGTTGCACAAATCTTCTTCATTAACTCAGACTAACTTAAAGAAACGAGTAAATAGATCAGAGATAAAAAAACAAGGATTGGGGCAATGACTATTGACAAAAGCTTTCCTTTTTCTATTTGCTCACCTGGTAACCATCTCCAAAGCTTATTATATCAGGAAATTTATTTATAATAATAAATATAGTAATTATATTAATAATAAATATATAATAATTTATTATTATACATGAGACAATTACAGGATATATGGAACAGCATATATGATTTTCAATTGATGAAGGCCATTAATTACTCTAGAATAAATAAAATGATCTATAAAATAAAACAAAAGGATGAAAATTTTATTCCTTCTGAAATGTCCAAAAATTTGAATTTGGATTTTAGGAGAGGACTCTGAAAATTTTCCTTTTTCCTGGAATAGTATCAAGAAATAACTCAGGGATCTCTTGCCTTTGGACAATGGGAACTGTTGCACAAATCTTCTTCATTAACTCAGACTAACTTAAAGAAACGAGTAAATAGATCAGAGATAAAAAAACAAGGATTGGGGCAATGACTATTGACAAAAGCTTTCCTTTTCCTATTTGCTCGCCTGGTAACAATCTCCAAAGCTTATTATATCAGGAAATAGAAAGAGTCTGCTGGTTGGCGATTAAACAGTTGCAATTGTTACAGCCGGTTAGGGGGGAAGGATGGCTGTAGCTGGGGTGAAGGTATCATTGAAAATGGACAGAGGTGAAGCTGGAAATGGAGACGAGAGATAAAATAAAACTGATTGTAAACCCATTTGGGAAAGAATATAGTGAGCAGTGACAACAATTCTTTGCATTAATAGAAGAACACAATAGTTGCTAAACATATATAGCGATGGTTTGTATATTTTGATAAAATTCCATTGAACTGCCTCATTCAGATGTAGCATGTGGATAATATTATGGTGATTTGCTATTAATGAGAATGAGGATGGAGATGGCTTATTTTAAAGAATTATTTTTGGAATTTCAATTCAATTTTCAATTTTATTTGATTTCTAGACCGCCCCCTCTCCCCGAAGGGACTATTATAATTTAAAATTCAATTTATCATTAGAATATCAATAACTGTTTAGAGACAGCCTAAGTCTAATGTTGAGACTAAATAGGAGGGGATGTTTTCTTTCATGGCTAGTATTAGAAACAGATTGCTGGACTAAATGGATTAGGCCTGATCCAGGAACTCAATTTTTATTGGGCTGCACATAATTTTTTTGTTTTGGAAACTGCTTTGATGCTTTGAACACCAATCTGTAGATTTCAGTTCACTTCAGGCAAGACCCATTTTGTTTCCAATCCAAGACAGTATCTCCCCCCCCCCAAAGCTTTAAATGATTTTCCATTTAATTACTATGGTCATTTCCCCACTTCTGACTCCTATTGTCTTCTGGGAATGCCCCACCATTGTTGTGTCCAATCCAATGTGGGCAGGCTTTATGTCAGTTCAGTATTTGCTTGGGGATGCTGTTGTAATCAAGATGTTGTGTAGTGAGAAAGCAACTTACACGACAGCTTCTGCTACTGTCAAAATGCTTGAAAAGGCATTTAGACTAAGTGAAGTAAATCTTTTAAATGAGCCTAAATCAGGGTTGTCAAACTCCCGGCCTGTGGGCTGGATGTGTCACACGCTGGCCACGCCGACGCCCGCTTTAGCGAAGGGGAAAAAAGTCCTGATATGTCATGTGACGCCACCGTGACAACGTGAGTCTGACACCCCTGGCCAAAATGAAATAAACTGGTCATAAACCTTTAGAATTTGGGGAATTGGAGGGAGGAGTCGACCGGACGTTCTCCAGCTGAACAGACGTGGGTGTGTGTGAGCTCTCAAGAGCCTCACATGAACTCTGTCTGATAAACCTATTCTGAGATCCTTTTGGATCAGAATCCCCCTGGAGGAGGGGCAAAGACGGAGCAGCATCTCATCAGATCCAGGGGAGGCAACAGGTCCCTTGCAGGTCAGAGATTTATCCTCTGAATCGGAGCAGGGGTGGCAGCATGACAACATGGCTGCACAAGAAGCTGGCTTCCAGCCAAAGCAACTGAACAGGAGTGTGAGGAGATGAAAGACCAGTAAGAAGATTAATTTAACCCACAGTCATAAATCAAAACTTGGAAAAGAGAAAGAATTTTGAGAGTACAAATAATATTAACAGACAGATCTGGATTTTGGCAAAAGGAAAGAAAGAAAGAGAAAATGGAGGGTTAGCCCTCCACACTAGCCCCCTCAAAAAGCCATCTGTTTGAAACAATTTGGACAGAAAGGGAGAAAGCAGAGAAGTGACAAACCCACTCAAATACAAACTCTAAATTTGGTTTTGGATTTGAAATAGAATCCAAACATTCCGAGGCAATTTACTTCGTCCAAATTTCTTCCAACTAATATATCTTAAACAACTCCAATTAATGAGAGGTGGAATGTAGCAAGGGAGAAAAATCAAGAAAAAAGCACTATTTTCTCACTGATAGCTGATACCCTAATCTTGCCTGTGCGGGAAGTTTTAATTAACCAACTGCCATAAATCAGAACTTGGAAAAGCAGGAGGTGAGGAGAAAAATACCTGTTTGTCTGTATGCAAATTTGTTCCAATATATTTTGAGCAACTATAACCAACAAGAGGTGGAAGTAGCAGGGGAAAAAATAATAACAAAATCAAGAACTGGGAAAATACAAAGTTTTTTTTCTTTTCTTCAAAAGATCAAGATGGCTCCAGCTTCTCTTCCATTTTCACATTAGTTGAATTAGCTAAATTTAAGGTGGTCCAGAACTCTGAAATAGGAACTGTATAATTAACTGTAACTTTGGAACTGGACATAATGGAACGGTGGGAATTTGAAGAACTACGTGAAATTATAAAAAAAATACATAAATCATTAAAATCAAGCCTAAATAGAATTCTGAATTCAGAAAAGCAGGTATTTAAAGAAGAAGGGGAGGAAGAAGGGGGAGAGATAATTAAGGGGTAGAAACGGTGGAAAATAAAAAGCAGACAAAATACTCCATTGGTTTTGCAGTGATATAGGGCAAATTGAAAAGGGGGGCTGTGTCCCAACAAAAGGAAATAAAAAGTAGACAAAAGATTTTTTCGGAGGGTGCCAGTGGCATAAGGAAAACTGAAGAAAGAGGTTACGCTCCAACAAAGGGAAATAGAAAAGATTTCTTTGATGGTGGCTTGGGGAAAATTGAAGAGGGTGGACATGTCAAAACAAAGAAAAGGGAGAAGACAGGAATAGAGAAGTGGGACAAAAGACTTACTAGGAAAAAATCAGACAACTAGAAATTGTTATATAGGAAAATATAAAGCTGAGATAAGGGGTTTACTCCTAAATATGACAATAAAATTGAGTTGCTAACTGATTGAATATGATAATGGAAAGATAATTAAATAAAGTTTAAAATACCGTATATGGAATATGGACAGATATGGAACTGACATGGGGAGACTGTAAAGCAGAAGTTTGTGATTCACTTTTATACATGATAATTAAACTGAGTTGCTAATTGATTGAATATGACAATAGAAGGATAATTAAGCATGGGTTAAAATATACAAAATATGGACATATATAGAACTTCTAAGATGATGAACTAAGTGAGATGTGTAATGCGTAGATTAAGGGAATTGTAATGAACATTGAACAGTAAGGATTGCTATTTATAGACAATTAACTAAACCAAGATATGGAAAAATGGAGAGGGAACATGAAATATACTTACAATGGGAAACTATTGAGATTTAAAGACAGAATCACCAAGTGAGGGCATGTAAGGATGCATAATTATATAAATATAATGATGAGAATAGCTGGGAATTGTAACCAGGTCTACATCTCAGCCAAAACTAGGCTGGCGGGTTGGGAAGGGTTTAAAAGCACAATGACTATATATGTATACATTTTTTTCTCTATTTTTAAAAAAGGAGGAAGATATATGTTAAAATTAAATATGTATATTGAAAAAGAATTATAAATACCATCAACATAAAATGGAGCTTGCTCAGAAGCTGTAATACACCAAATAAATGAGATGAAGAGTGTGAAGTAGAGAAGAGAGGTAAGGGAAGAAGAGAGGGATCAGAGATAGGGCGGTGGGGAGGGAGAGGAGGAGAGAAAGGAGGAGTGGAAAGGGGAGAGAGGAGAAGGAGAGAAGAAGGGGAAGTAGAGAAGATGACAGAGGGAAGAAAGGAGGTGGGGAGAGGGAGGAGAAAGGAAGAAGAAAGTGATGGATAAGGTACAAATATGGTGTATGGAGAGCAGAAGAGCCAATAATTGTTTTTGGGAGTTGATGGTAAGATGAATTGATGTAAACATTTAATAATATAATACGATGTTGACTATGTAATAGTATACATGTGGTTATATGTTATGAAAATGAAAAAATAAAAAACTTTATATTTAAAAAAAAGAATTTGGGCAATTGGAGAACTGTCAAAGCCCTGACAAGGATTTTCAGAGCAATTCTTTCTTATCTGAAACTGAAGCTGATATTGTTCTAAAAGCACTTACTGTGGTTTTGCACTGATTGTAAATAACTCTTCAGAGTAATCTAGGAACCAATTTTTTCCCATTGCTTGTCCAGAAATGCATTATATTGATTGCTGTTTCTAATAACATTATTGGCTCTTCATAACATAATATGATTGTCTATTCTGCCAGAGCAAAATAGCTGATGTATTTACACACATGCAAATACAGACATGCTTTTTCAGATTTGTTAACATTAGTTCTACATACAAAGCAGAATCAAGAGAAATGATTCCATTGAGTGCACCATTTAACAGTTGATAAACGTTCAGCAAAATATTCCCTGCCCTGCAACCTATGTCCATAAAAACATATATCTGCACGGGGGTGGGCTTCAAACATTTTAGCAAGGGGTTCTCTGCCTGGTTGCTGGGTGGGCATGGCCAAAGTGGGCATGGTCTAGTTGGCCTCCTGTACCATGGGGGGTGGTTTTGCCCTCCCTGGGCTCCAGAGGCTTTCCTTGAGCCTCCAGGAGGGCGACAATGGCTTCCCCAGGCTCTGGCGCCCCTCTGGAGGCCCAAAGTTCCGGTAGGTGCATTTTTCACCCTCCCCAAGCCACTGGGCATAACATGCAATTACCTGCATTAAAAATGGGGCCGCATGAGGACTCCTAAGAGGGGTGGGGTGGGCAGAGCCAGCCAGGAGTAGGATTTGGGGGTTCTCCGAACTGCACAGAATCTTAGCTAGAGGTTCTCCCGAATCCCTGCGAATGCCCAGCAGCCCAATCTGCAAGAAAGCTAGCCAAAAATCTTTCTGATAACCCATTTTTATATTTTGTTGTCCATTGAATAATTTTATTTTCATATTAATGCATACAACCCCTCTTTTGCAGTAAATTCCACAAAGCACAACAGGATTTCCTACTAAGTAGACTTGCATAAGATTGTAGCATACTAAAGGTAGTACGGTACAATTATATTACACCTTTCTTGGTATTGAACACAGGTGGAATTTAAGTACCTTTAAAAATGCCTAATTAAGGACAAGCAAAATAACTATAATGCAATAAAAAGAATAAAATACAAAATGGTGTATGACCAATTGGTGTTTTTTGTTGCAAATAAATATAAAAAAATGAAAATGTGTATCAGTCTGGAGAATTTGATGTTTTGGGTTTCTGTGGGTTCATAGAATCTGATATATAGCACTCCAAATATCTCTTGTGAATTTTTTTAAACAACACAGCAAAGCAAGTGAAACAGGTATCTACGTTTGATTTTAATCAGCATTCCTTTGCCAGTGTTAGATATGTGTATTACTATCTCCGTTCCTTCTACCTGCTTGACTGATAAACTGCAAGGAGAAAGATAGGAATAATAGACCTGAGGCTAGAGTTATTTTCAACTGGGAGAGCATTGCTCTATAAAATATTATTTACCAGTCATTTAAGGCTTCCTGCTTCTGGCAAAGTCTACCTTGTCATGTGTATCAGCTAAATGTAGATGTTGTTATTTCTACATTTTATTCCTTCTTCCTACTTAGAAATAAGAGTCTAATTATATAGACTGATTTCCCTCCCCCCTCCCTCTTTCTTTCTCTCTCTCTCTCTTACTTCTCCAAACCACTCTATTTTACAAACTATAAGTTTCCTTCTGGGGTGGGCTTCAGAAATTTCAGCAATGGGTTCTCTACCTGGTTGTTGGGTGGGCATAGCCATGGTGGGTGTGGCCTAGTCGGCCTCCTGAACAACAGTGTGTGTGTGTGTGTGTTTGCCTTCTCCAGGCTCTGGAGGCTTTCCTCAAATCTCTGGGAGGGCAAAAACTGCCTCCCCTGGGTTCCGGAGGCTCTCTGGAGGCTTCTGGAACTTCCAGGAGGCCTGTTTCCCCCCCCTCCCTGAGCATCCATGCTCTTACCTTGCATCCAAAATGGGCCACATGGAGACTCCTGGGGGTGAGAGGGGCAAGCAGGATGGGAGGGACCAGCCAAGGGTGGGATTTGGAGGTTCTCTGAACCAGCCATAATGTTAGCTACGGTTTCTCCTGAACCCAGGCAAACCCGTAGCAGCCCCCCCTGATTCCCCTCAAATTAACACCTCTTCAGCTAAAACTGCTTGGTTGATTTTGGTCTGCCATCTTTTTTCTTCCCTAAAACCAGCCGTCTTCAACTGGCAACGGTGTTTACAATCTATTATGGTTTGCTATCTACCTTACATCTTCAACTCTCTTCCTACTCCTCCAAGTTCTTCAGATGACTCCAGTCTGCCCGTTCAATAGAGACTCCTCCTTTTTTCTAGGTGAAAATATTGTCTATGAGAAAAGGAATAATCTCGTTTACACTCAGAATTCTACTAGCAACAAAAAGAACAAAATATCTGTGGATAGTTTTATGACTGGAATACAAAGGACACATTGGGTTACACGAACAAATTTAGGTTACTTATAGTTAATACTGTGTATAATAAGCTAATCTTTATTAGCATGCATCCTATTAATTTCACTGGGACTTGAGCACAATTTTCTTTGGTTAGGTTTACTGTGATCAAGTTTAGGCTCAGAACCACAGCTTGACAAAAACATTTACACACAGGCTATGTTCATGGAACATTTTAAACAATAAACCATGGTTTGTAGAATATAGTACTTAGGTAGGTTCATACACTATATTAAACTGAAAACAAACTGTTTAGCTTAGTTTATAAAAACTGTAGTTTTAAAAAAGAGTTGGAGGCAAGATGCCCTTTCTCATTGCTTTTGCCCAAGATTTGATCAAACAAATTTTGCCATTCAGTGCTACAAAACTTTACAAAAGTTACTTGACTAGAGTTGGTAGAAGGAAAGAAGGAATATGTGTGCACATCAGAGTAAGTGATTTCTTCTATTATGCTACCTTCAGTTCTTTGAAAAGTAATTTACATTTTGACAAAGTCAGTTGAAAATAGATCCAATAACAGCTTGAAGTGATACATTTCTGCATAGAGGAGAATCAGGGAAGAAGTGAAATAGATTTGCAGACAAGAACTGTAGAGAAATGTCAGTTCAGGTTTGCTGAGGATGACTGAAAGGTAGAATGGAAAGCATTATTTTTGGACATTATCTTAATGATGAACAATAAAGATGGCTGTTATTCTATAGTGCTTTGTAGAACCAGATTACTTTGCAGACTCCTAAGTCTTTTCTTGGCCATGCCATTTTAGCCATTCCAACAATATTAGTTATTTTTCTTGTTGACACTAATAAGGATAGTGCCTAAAACAAAATCTATTTATGTGATGCTTCTGAAGGCTAACAACAGCATGCCTCATCTGTGTTTCCTTTTTCTACTACTCTTATTATTTTTTTCAGTCATGTGTTCTCTTTTCTCAAACACTTTGCGGGTTTTAAAGCATTGCAATTATATCATGCCAGGAAAGCATGTGCTGAGCTAAGATCTGTCTCTTTCTGCTGCCACATGAGGGCATATAATCTTCAGAATGGAAGCGGAGACTGAAAAAATAGTTTCATAAAGTAGTGTTTCCAGCAGAATAGGAAAAAAAAATGCTGGCAATAGGTTATGCAAAAAAGGCAACACTGCTACAATGAGGGGAAGCTTTTCTGATCAGATTCACATATGAAGTTGGAGAATAAAATGCAGGGAATAAAATGGACATTATGCAAAGGGGACTAAGGAGTCATAATACAGGACATGCAGGCAAGTGTAATGCAGTAGGCACAGTTATTTGTGTGTGTGATTTCGTAGCAGTTTAAGCAAGCCAATTTTGGCATTAGTTTCCTGCCGACATTGCGTCTTCTCAGAGCTGACAAGCAGTAGTATAATCTTTTGATAAAGCAAGAGGGAGAATTGCTTGAGAAATTTAACTGATCAGTTTTCCATGATACTTTGCAAATATCCGTCCTAGGAGCAAAAGCAATAGAAGTATCTTTCGAATCTACTTGTTTTAAATTAAACTGAATTAAGCTGCATCTGAGGAATTCCTGAAGTAATGATTTCAGAGGTTGGTGCTGTGGACTCCTATTTAATACTCCTTTGGGTCAAGATTTACCTATTCCACATCTTTAATATTGTTCAGTATTTTGCTTACCTGAACATACAGAAAATGATTGGGGCAAGTCATTTCGGATTATAAGGTGTAATATCTTCAATCTGTAGAGGACAGCCAATTCTTCCTTCCTTTTTTGATTACATTCCAAACCGTTCCTTAGTGTCAAAAATACATTAAATATATGCTACAGACTAATGCTGATTCCAGATAGGATAGAGGTGCTGTTGGCTTGTAGAGAGGACCTACAACTTCTAATTCAATTTACGACAATAGTGTAGCATTTCCTTTAAAAAGTTAGTTCCATAATTTATGGGTTGCCAATCTAGTGCCCCTTCAAATGTATTGGGAATATGTGTGGACTAGATAGAACTTGGGAAGCACCATGTTGGAAAAAGGTGCATGTATTAAATGTGAGATTATCACTTTAGGGTGATGAGGGGGTTTGACAATGTGATTCTATTATTTTCCCCCCCCACCCCCAAACTTACTTATATTTAAAATATCTAAGACCCAAGTAAAGGGGACATTAAATAAATCCTTGAATTTAATGGGCATGTTTTTAAAATTTAAAGTATTTGTGTGAATATGTGAAATTACATACATACATGTTTCCATTTGGTCTGAAACATAAAGATTATATTTGCTGAATCTGGCAGTCATGAATCCTAAGTAAGAAATAGATAGACCACACTGCAATTTAAAATGGAAAAATGTATTTTCCATATAACATTCAAAACTACCTTTGATGATTTAATTTTTCTGAACATGGTTAATGTTTTACATTGTATTCCACTTTGATCTTTCCAGAGAAATCGTTTAAAAATGGAACAGGCATTACTATGTTGGAGGTATGCTTATACTTAATAGCAGGAAAAAAGGGGAAATAGGGATTGTTCTAAAATTGGATTTTCAATATTTTAATTGGAATTTTGCAATATTTTAAAAATGCTATAAGGTAAAGGTAAAAGTTCCCCTTGCACATATGTGCTAGTCGTTCCCGACTCTAGGGGACAGTGCTCATCTCCATTTCAAAGCCAAAAAGCCAGCGCTGGCTGTACATAGACATCTCCATGGTCATGTGGCTGGCATGACTAAATGCCGAAGGCGCATGGAACGCTGTTACCTTCCCACCAAAGATGGTCTCCATTTTTCTACTTGCATTTTTACATGCTTTCAAACTGCTAGGTTGGCAGAAGCTGGGACAAGTAACTGGAGCTCACCTCATTACACGGCACTAGGGATTCGAACTGCTGAACTGCTGACCTTTCTGATCGACAAGCTCAGTGTCTTAGCCACTGAACCATCCCTTTTAAAATGCTATAGGTAAAGGTAAAGGCTCCCCCACATATGTGTGCTAGTTGTTCTCAACTCTAGGGGGTGGTGCTCATCTCTGTTTCAAAGCCGAAGAGCCAGCACTGTCCGAAGACGTCTCCGTGGTCATGTGGCCGGCATGACTAAATGCCGGAAGTGCATGGAACATTGGTACCTTCCCACCAAAAATGCTGTATATGTTTGCAAATAATGAAACAGTTGCTAAAATGCAGTTTGTAACATGAACGTTGTTTCTGACTTGGAGTCATGATTATATTGCTATGTCACATGATCTGGAGAAGATGCTGCCAATTTCTTCAGATTTTTTGGGGGGGTGGGGGGGAGGGTGTCAGAACCTCCCCCAGATAAATTATTTGAGCCTTGGACCCCCTTGAGTGATGTTACTGCTCCCCCTTGTGTCAACTCTCCAGAAGAGCCTTTTAGGTTTTAAGCATAAGAATGCCCAAGCTATTTTTATAAAAATGTATAGCTTTGTGCATCTTCTCTTTTGATGGCTGGGATTAGTCGATTCTGATTAGTTTCTGATTCAAGTCAGATTTTGGTGAATGAAGTTCTGATCTTGCTTGGAACCCTATGTATTGGGGTTCAGTGCATTGGATGTTTCTATGATTTACTGAGATATAGGGAACAATAAGTTGACTGTAAAGTACAGTAGTTATGGTAGAGATCCTAACTTGCAGAAAATAGTATAAACACACTTGGGATAAAACTGTGGTTGGTTTTCTTTGTATTAATGTGTGCTGAAGTTAAAACATATATTGTCATTATCATTCAGAGGGAATACTGCATGGTATAACTAAGGCTGTAACCAAGTCTGCATCATCATATTACTAGAAACCATAATATGAAAGTCTTGAGTAAAAAAAAATTATGGGCAATAAAGGTAAATATTTATAGACTGACCTTGTGGTGACCATGCTTTAAGAAAGATTGCAGTTTGGAAAGTAGGAGGAGCAAATTCGTAAGTAGCAGGAATACATACATGAAATGAAATATAGAAAAATGAATATGTTGGATGTCGGTGCAATTAAGAAGAGAAGAATATAGTAAGTCTGAATGAATGTGAACTAATTACAGAATAGAGTTGATGAATTCCCATAGGCAAATGAAGATAGGGGGTGTTCCTCTATCCTGGTCCTATTAGACCTATCAGCGGCTTTTGATACCATCGACCATGGTATCCTATTGTGCCGGCTGGAGGGGGTGGGGGGCACCGTTTTGCGGTGGTTCTGCTCCTACCTCTCCGACCGGACGCAATGCGTGTTGGCAGGGGAGCAGAGGTCGACCCTGAGGCCGCTCACTTGTGGGGTGCCACAGGGGTCGGTCCTCTCGCCCCTCCTGTTCAACACATATATGAAGCCGCTGGGTGAGATCATTCGTGGTTTTGGGGTTGGATACCATCTGTACGCTGATGATACGCAGCTGTACATCTCCACCCTGAACCACCCCAACGAGGCCATCGAAATGATGTCCCGGTGCTTGGAAGCCGTTCAGGTCTGGATGGGGGACAACAGACTCAAGCTCAACCCCTCCAAGACGGAGTGGCTGTGGCTACCGGCGCACCGGTTCAACCAGTGGACTCCATCGCTGGCCATTGGGGGCGAGCAACTGGCCCCCGTGGAGCGGGCGTGCAATTTGGGCGTCCTCCTAGATGCCCGGCTGTCGATGAATGACCATGTGGCAGCCGTGGCGAGGGGGGCGTTCCACCA
Organism: Natrix helvetica; assembly: GCF_964273705.1. Taxonomy (NCBI): domain Eukaryota; kingdom Metazoa; phylum Chordata; class Lepidosauria; order Squamata; family Natricidae; genus Natrix; species Natrix helvetica. Next base: position 104,492,463 of record NC_138552.1, on the reverse strand, counting down.
GGTCCGCCTGGTGCGCCAATTGCGCCCCTTATTGGACCGGGACGCCCTTCGCACAGTCACTCATGTGCTGGTGACGTCTCTTCTGGACTACTGCAACGCTCTCTACATGGGGCTCCCCTTGAGATGCACCCGAAGACTGCAGCTGGTCCAGAATGCGGCCGCGCGGGCTATCATGGGGAGTACTAGATACTCCCACATAACACCTCTCCTGCGCGAGCTGCACTGGCTACCTGTGGTTTTTCGGGTGCGTTTCAAGGTGTTGATTACCATCTTTAAAGCGCTCCATGGCACAGGACCTAGTTACCTGCGGGATCGCATCCTACCCCATACATCCCTGCGACCAATTCGCTCTCACAGGGAGGGACTCCTCCGGGTGCCGTCCACCAAGTAATGCCAACGGGCGGCGCCCAGGAGTAGGGCCTTCTCTGTGATGGGCCCAACCCTCTGGAATGACCTCCCCCCGATATTAGAACCACTACTGACCTCTGCTCCTTCCGTAAGAAACTCAAGACCCACCTGTTCCAATTAGCTGGCCTAGCCCGTCTATAGTTCTATTCTTAACCTCCTGGCAGTTATTTTTAATTATTTTTAATTTTGGGGTAGATTTTAGTGGTAGATTTTAACGTTGTTCTTAACTTTATTTTACTGTACAGTTTGTATATTGCCTCCTCTATCTATATCTATATGTATGTATGGTGTTTTTTACTCTGATTGTACACCGCCCCGAGTCCCTTTGGGGAGAGGGAGCGGTTTATAAATCTAAATAAGGTTAAAGTTAAAGCAGGTTTAATTACGAATGAAAAAGCTAAAATGTATGTTAAAAATATAAAATGGCATCTTCTAAGTTGTGAGTGGGTATAGAAGTAAAATTACATAAGTTGACAATATGTTCAATGTGATGATTCAATAAATTAAGTTAAGATTGGAAGAATTGAGAGATCAGATTGGGGAAAAATTATGAAGCCTTCTGAAAGAATGCAAGGGAAGAAAAAGTTTAGTTAAGAAATATGAAAGGATGAATAAGAATAGGAAATCAAAAAGTGTGATTGGACATGAATGAGACAGTAGACTGTTAGATGAGCATCTGTTTAAAAAGCCTATTTGTTCTGAATACAATTTAAGAATAAATCTATTCATATGTTGTTTCATGTGGCGGAGGAATGAATATGCATTTAAATCTGAGATCATTTAATTGTTTATTATGAAATATCAGAAAAAGCTTTGAATATAGGATAGATCAGTTTTGATAAAATTTTGGGAAAAAAGAATGAAAAATGAGCATGAAAGCTAAATTATTGTAGGAAGAGAAAATGCAAATACTTTATGAAAAAATATTAGAAGCTACTATCTTCTAATATTTCTGTTGAATTCCTTATAAAATGTTGGAAAGTGGAAAGCAAATAACGGAACATTGGAACAGACATGCTGTTGAGGTCACTCGATAACATCAGAGTATCACAGAATTTTCTGAATATTAATATAGGAATGTTTGAAAAGAGATCCTTGGTGGGATGATCAGATGGATGAGGAAAAACGCAAATAATAGAATGACTTCTGTGAAAATGTGGATCAGAGAAAAAGACTCCATGATATGTAAAAGAGAGAAAAAACAAGTGGCAAAAAAGCAATGAATAGTTACAATTAAAAGAGGCAGAGATGCAGTGCAATTTTCTTGGAAATCTGAATGGAATTTTTTTTTAAAAAGGGATGAAATGATATGGGAAGAAACTGAACTGAGGAACTGCTACAATGTTTATTTTAGAGGTTGAAATAGGAATGTTAGTGATGTAATCATAATCATATATTAAATATGTATGCCGCTTAACTTCCAACAGCTCAATGCTCAAAGTTACAATGGCACTGAAAAAAAATGACTTGCAACCATTTTTCACACTTATGACCCTTGCAGTATCCCCATAGTCATGTGATCAAAACTCAGATACTTGGCAAGTGACATATTTTTGACGGGGTCATGTGATTAACTTTTGGAACCTTCTGACAAGAAAAGTCAATGGGGAAGCCAGATTCAATTAGCAACTGTGGTACTAACTTAACAGTTGTAGTGATTTTCTTAACAACTGTGGCAAGAAAGGCCATAAAATGGGGCAAAATTCACTTACCAAATGTCTTGCTTAGCAACAGAAATTTTGGGTTCAATTGAGGTCATAAGTCGAGGACTACTGTATATGTTGATATGTTGAAAAGCAGAGCTGAAACAAATCCTAAAATGTTGCGTAAGTATGGAAAGAATGCTCTTATTGTTCCCCTTTACCAAGGAGAAATGTTGAAAGAATGAATACAAAATCTACAAGGGGATTAGTGTGCCTGGTTATGTGTTTGACTAAAATCTGACTAAAAGCGTTCTAGAGGTAGAAAAAAAAATCTGGGAAGTACAGTACAGTTTTTATGCCAGAACAGTTTGTGCTCTTCAACAGGTCATTGAGAACATTTGAATGCAAAAAGACCATTGGTGTATGATGGTTAAACGAAAGAACCGAAATGAATAGATTTAAATTATGGAATGTTTTCCCCAGCTGCAGAGTTTAAATTTGATTGCCGAATGCTAGTAGAATAGAAAAGGATGGAAGTAAAACATGAATGGGAATAATTAGAATGGTTAATAAACAATTCAGCATTGACTAGGAAGAAAGACAAGGATATGTGATGTCCCCTTGTTCATCTATTTATGGAAAAAAGTATAAGAAATATTTGTAGCGCTGTAAGAAGTGTTTGGGTTAGGGCACATAAAGATGATGGCAGATTGCTGGCTGAGAAGCTGGATAATTTGTAGGGAATGTTAGACTGATGGTGCAAAGTGAAGTATGCATCTGAAAATTAAAGTATCAAATAGTTAGACAGATATGTTAAACGGAGAAAAGGATTACGAGCTATACATAAACGACAAAAAGTAGAGGAAATAAATTTGTGTTTACATACCTCAGTAGAATGTTTACTAAAGATAGGAAAATGGATGGAGAAATTTTAAATTATGCCAGTGCTGGTAGAAAGCTGGTGGGAAGATACCATCTGTTGGGAGAAATGAATGTTTAAAGAGCAAACTTCTGCCCAGTTAGTTCTATGGAAATGAGACTTGGTTGTGTCGGGCAAAACATACAAGCAATTTAAATGCAGCAGGAATTGGTAATGTTAAGAACAGTGAGTGGCGAATCAAGAAATAAGAGGATCAAGAATGATTGGGTGCTGGTTGAAATGTGAATTAAATGCAAAAGTACACTAAGGTGATTTTGTCATACAGATAGAATGAACAAGGCTAGCAGGGCAAAACAAATATTTGAAGGAAGATGGAATTGGTTCAAAAGAAGGGGAGAAACTAGAGGTTGAACAGAGTTGGCCAAGTCCTCAAAAATAAAGCGAGTTAAAAGAACAAAAGGCAGTGAAGGAAAGATAGCTTGCCAAAATGGAGAGGTGTGTAGAGATAGAAGGTGTTGGTATTGGTACAAACTAGACTTAGCTATATTTCCTCTAATTGTTCTTATTTCATCTCTTTACATTCTGTCTCACACCTTTTCTGTGCATTGCATAAAGTTGCTTACTTCAGAAAGAAATAGCATGATGGGCATGTAAGCATGTGCATCTTGTGCTGCTAGAAGAATTGTCTTTAAATTGTTGAAAATGCGTACACATATCCTTATCTGCCTCAGGGACCTGTTTCTTCTCTATAGCTCTCTCTATTCTTTCTCCTTTCTCTCTTAGAGAGCCAATGACCCACAGTTTATCAACATTAACACTATCATTAGCATGATAGCAACATTATCCTGGGACACATATATTGGTCTTTATTCATAATTTCTCTGTAGTTTCTCTGTATAGACAACCCCAAGCCCCAAGCTATATGACTCCTATATTGAATGATTGTGAGAGATCTGCTCCAAATCTTTAGAAAAAAGTAGACCGGTCTGGCTATTTCCATAGGCAAGGATGGGAAGGGAATTTTTTCTCCTCAAAACTGCTTTTTATATACTTGCTTACCCCTCTTGCATTTCAAGTTGGATTTCAAGCCTTAATATGACTTCCCAATTTCCTATTGTGAGGATCTTATATTGTTCTTTCTTTTTTGTATTTTGACACCTATTTGCTTAAAGGACGTTCAATACAATACAATACAATACAATACAATACAATACAATACAATAGCAGAGTTGGAAAGGACCTTGGAGGTCTTCTAGTCCAACCCTCTGCCTAGGCAGGAAACCCTATACCGTTTCAGACAAATAGTAGAATTCACAGAAAAAAAGAATGGAGATGAAAATTATTTCTGAGATATTTTAGAACTAATCACAATAACAGGGATGATGGAAATTTTTTAGCTTTGTGAATCCCCAAATGAACTGCCCTGACCAGCATAGACTGGAATTTAGCTATTTAGTTGCTTTGCAGAATGAGATGGACAGCATGTTAAACAAACAAACAAACAAACAAACAGTCTTTCCACCTCCTGAATGTTCTAATGTAGCTCATTGGTTTAAAATATATATATATATTTAAAGAAAGGTAGTTTTAGAAATGTATTTTGAGGAAAAATACATTTACAAATATGAATATGTGTATTCGTGAATTCTTCTCCTCTATTTTAGGTAATCTTCTTCAGTTCCTCATACTACAACTTTATCTAGCATGAAAAGGGATTCCCCATCCTAATTTTGGGGGGTGAAGGAGCTGGAGAAGAAAATGGGCTAGGGAATTTGGGAACCACTTCCCATACCTGGATCTGCATCTGTTTTGTACAAGACAACCACCCCCAATAAAATTATGATTGTTATTATCTTGGTAGCAATATTCAATACAATACAATAGCAGAGTTGGAAGGGACCTTGGAGGTCTTCTAGTCCAATCCCCTGCCTAGGCAGGAGACCCTACACTGTTTCAGACAAATGGCTATCCAACATCTTCTTAAAGACTTCCAGTGTTGGGCCATTCACAACCTCTGGAGGCAAGCTGTTCCACTGATTGTTTCAGGAAATTTCTCCTCAGTTCTAAGTTGCTTCTCTCCTTGATTAGTTTCCACCCATTGCTTCTTGTTCTACCCTCAGGTGCCTTGGAGAATAGTTTGACTCCCTCTTCTTTGTGGCAACCCCAGAGATATTGGAACACTGCTATCATGTCTCCCCTAGTCCTTCTTTTCATTAAACTAGACATACCCAGTTCCTGCAACCGTTCTTCATATGTTTTAGTCTCCAGTCCCCTAATCATCTTTGTTGCTTTTCTCTGCACTCTTTCTAGAGTCTCCACATCTTTTCTACATCGTGGCGACCAAAACTGAATCCAGTATTCCAAGTGTGGCCTTACCATGTTCCAGTATTCTTTTGTGCAATGTATTTTACTGGGACCTGCCCTTCTCTGCCCTGCCTGTTGTCAATACATCCAGCAGCTTGGTTATGCCCAAGAAACCCTGCCTCTGTGATCTATCCACATAACATATAGTCCTCAATATATGACCACAATTGAGTGCAAACTTTCCGTTGCTAAGCAAGATTATTATTGGGAGTTTTGCCCTACCTTCCTTGCCACTCCTTGTTAATCACTGCAGTTTATTAACTTAGTAACACAGTTATAAAGTGAATCTGGCTTCTTCATTGACTTTGCTTGTCAGAAGGTCACAAAAAGGGATCGCATGACCTCAGGGCAGTGCAACCCTCATAAATACATGTCAGCTATCAAGCATCTGAATTTTGATCACATGACCATGGAGATGTGAAAAATATCATCAATCACTTTTTTCAGTGCCGTTGTAATTTAGAACGATCACTAAATGAATGGTTGTAAGTCGAGGACTACTTGTACAGAAAAAGCTGGATTGCAACAGGCTATTTTAAATCAACAAACAGAAATAAAAATCTGATTATGTCCTCCATTGGGCTATAGCTGTATTTATAGTTCAATGAAGAGCAGGAAGACAAACTGGGGTGGAACAGAATTTTGATTTGGGACATCAGACATGCCTTCAGTGAATAAGAGAAAACAAAACATCAAGAGAAACAAACAAAACATAGCCAAAATTGCCTACATCACCTGGAGTTAGGATTCACTTCAAGCTGCAACCAAGTTGTATCCGTTTACAAATAATAAATATAGCGTGCATCCTTATTAACAAATAATACATTTCTGAATAGAAGAATCTTACAAATGCTAGCAGCATTTTGTTTTATGCTCTGTGGGTAATAGGTGGTCATTAAAACAGTGTGGCCAAAGTATCAACTGCACATTGGTGGTTCCAATTTACCCCGAATAAAAAACTGAAGTGTTACAAATCATTAATGCATTTTTAAAGAAATTACAATGCAAATAAAACTCGGAATTATGAAACAAGGGATTGTTCTACAGTATCCTTCCTCCTGAATAGAGTGGGCAGTTTGGGATAAAAGTCCAGAGATAATACATCACTGCTTATATACCCCTAAGTACATATGTACCACCATTTTTCTTTTAATATCCCTTTGAAATGAGGGAGTTTAATTTCCAGGGAAACCTACAAGGAAATGCACATCTATGTCATTTTAAACCAAGGCAGTTTACTTCAATGCTGCCTTGCACAGGAGGAGCTTGTTAGCTTTTCTCTAAGCTATTTTATACTTACTTAAATATTTTATGCTGCTGTCCTGCATGAGAAGATAAAACAAAAATACAACAGTGGCACATCCTTAAGACCATTGCTTAAATACAGACATACCCAAAGCAACAGCTAAAAAAAACCACAGTGATATCTGCAACCAATAAATCACAAGAAACAACTTTAACTATAGCCAAAGACAAACATAATTAATGCAACACAAACCATTAACCAAAAGGTCAGGTAAACAGGGCAGTCTGCATCTTGCTTGATAATTGTTACAGTCATGTATATAGTTGGCTTGATAATTTCTTTATTGGTTCTAATATTAATTTTCTGCTTGGCAATTGATTGCTACCTGCTCGTTATTTGAAGGAATGAGTTTACATTTATCAACTTTTTATATACTTGTGAGATGCACTATAATTGTGAAATGCAGTTTTATTTCAATGCATTATACTGTAATGAGTACATATTCTAAGACAGTGGTTCTCAACCTGTGGGTCAGGACCCCTTTGGGGGTCGAATGACCCTTTCACAGGGGTTGCCTAAGTCCATCGGAAAACACATATTTTCAATGGTTTTAGGAACCGAGATACAATTTTACAGTTGGGGGTCACCACAACATGAGGAACTGTATTAAGGGTCGCGGGATTGGGAAGGTTGAGAACCACTGTTCTAAGATTAAAATGCTTAGGTATCACAATACCTTTCTTGTTTGGGAACTTGTTAAATGGTAATTCTACAATGGACAGCCCAGCAGAGGATGCTTTAAAAAACGATTTTAAAAAACTTCTAGTGCATCATTAAACAAAGCAAAAATATCATTGTCATGCTTAATAATTCATGGTTTTATAGAAATAAACTGTCAAAAACCTTCAAGCTTGTAGAAGTGATGCAGAGATTCCCATGCTCCCCCCCCCAATAATTAGAAGTACTTTTTGAGATTACCTTGTGATTCACATTAGGAAGTGCTGGTGATTTGTCTTCCTTAGAATAATCTGAGAAACTAAAAAGTTTTTGGTTAATTGAAGTTGCAGGATTCATGTTGTTGTAACATCTCACAATAGTTTGAAAACATTTCATTTCACGCTGCATCTGAACATTAAAATCAATCTTCAGATATAAAATCACCATTATTACCATTATTACCAAGGCCTTCACTGCCAATATAGGAATGAACCACTTAGCTTGGTTTCATCATATATTAGAATTTAATATATAGAAAATGTTACTAAAGTATCTCATTTTTCTTTGAACTCAGTCAACAGAATATTCAGCCATGACATCACTAGCTGGTGGATTAGACGAAATGAAGGCCAATTTAACAAGCCCTACATCAACAGATTTGGGGGCCAGTGTCCCAGGACCACAATCATATCCTATTGTGACAGGTAAGAAAACTAGACACTTTAAAAAGAATGTCATGTCAAAACTGATGCTTGTTATGATATGGTGCATACGGTTTGGAATATGAGTATGAATTTAACAAATTCTAGTTTTTTAAAAGTAAAATAAAACCCATGACACTGAAGGCATTCAGAGACCTCAGTAGCTTCTATTCTATATAGACGTTCTACCTGTTTATTATTTTTATGAATAATTGCTTTGTGTTTGTGAGATATACCAAAGCAACAAAAATAACTTTGTTGTAATTGCAATAGAGATTAATGCTTTAGAGACCATATGCAGCCCAAAGCTTATCAGGGCATCAGAAATGAAGCCTTTAAATTGTGAAAGCACCTTATTAAAGAAACAAATGCCCCCAAAGGCTAGCAACACTAAATTGAATTACTGACTTCTTTGTGGTTTGACCCACCATCTCCCTATCTGTAAAAAAAATTCTAATTGAATGGGAAAGGTGGAAGGGACTAAAGTGATATCCAAAGGACCAAAAGAAAGCCCCGTCACTCTTGGTGACCACTTACTGCAATTCTTTTGTGGAGTGGTGACCGTATTGCTATATTCTTTCTTTCTTGATCAGCAAGGGAGTTGTGGAAGGAAGACTTTACTGGCCTGCTTGAACAGAGGCTTCTGAAGCTTCATTCCATCCTTACCCCCTGGAATGAAGGAAGAATGAAGCCAGCTCCTCTGGAGCCATTGCTCAAAGACTTTCCACGCAAACTAAATGACAGATTCCTAGGGAGCTGCATGAACTTAGTGGCTGCAGCACTGGGCGGAAAGAAACATAGGAATATGTCCTTGCCTGTCTGTAGAGGTCATTTTGCTGCCTGGAAGACAGCATGTGAATTGATCCAATCCAGTTTTCCAACCCTATCTCTGCTGAACAGGAGTGGTCTTTTTCTGTAGTTTCCTATTTTAGCACACTGGATGGATGGTATGCAAATTCTTTGCATGAGACCTAGAACTAAATTTATTCAATGGTTTTAATTAAGTTTCATGCCATCTTGTTCAAAACAAATAAATACATACCCCACAATTTTCTGCACAGTGCCTAATCTATTCAATTCTCCACTCAGGAAGAGGAAGATTATTTATCAGTACAGCCAGTGTTACTGAAGATTGTTTTTTGGTTTAATACTTTTCCTTAGTTGTTTTGATAGGTGTTTATTCTAATTTGCAGTTGCATTTTTAGCTCCCACTGTATTTGATAAATTGTTCGTATTTTTACTTTCTAGTTATTGATTTTAAAATGTTTGCATTATTAATTTCTTATTCTATATTGTTTGCAGAACACTGACCATTTATTTTGTAAATACAGTATTTTATGTCTCTTAATATAACAAAAAATACACAAAAACAAAAAGATACTGAAATATAAAAAGGAAAAAAGGAAAAAATACATAGGTAATATCAATTAATAATATATATGTATTTAAAGAGAAAATAAACTGATTTTCTAAGCAATAAATTATACCTTGACTATACAGAAAATGAAAATTGGTAGGTTTTTAAAAAAATTGATATGAAATAAATTGACAGAAAGTAAACACACATCAACAATCTGAGATTTAAAATCTGGCTTAGCAGACTCATTTCGATAAAGAAAGCAGTGATTTTAACTACAGTCCACTGGAAATCTAGATTCTTCATACATCGTTAAGTTCCAAATTTCTGGTATATGGTTTAATCTTACACTAACTTCTTTATGTCTTATTTTGTCTTCTCAATGTTGAATTGAGAAACTGAATTACATTGAACAAAAATGGAACATCAATGGGACAGGCTCAAAATGTGTATTAAAGTTCTTTTCACTATTAAAATTTTTAAATTTCCAACATTTTAATGTCTTTACTAAATATCTTAAGTGTTCAGTACACTACAAATATATCAGAAGATCAAGAGGCATACAGACAAACACATCATTTAAAACTAACATAATCAATTTACCTAAAGTATTACAACTCAGTTTTTTCTTTGTTATAATAATCCCGTCAATTAAAATAATAATAGATTTAGAATCTTACATATTCCTTCAATAATAATAATATAATTTAATGATTAATTAAAATTTAATGTTATTAATTTAGGAAATACTAATAATGTAATAAAGGTGACTAATCATAATATTTAGGAGTTTCAGATGCTGCTAATGCATTCAATTAATCAGTTAATCAAAACATTTTAATTGGATATATTTCCATTCATCAGTTTTCAAGTTCTTCCTGCAATATTGCAAATGCTTTATAAGATTGTTAGATAATAAATTTAGCTAAGGTATCAATACCCTGTCTTGGCTACAACACTCAATCACAGATATCAATTATGAGACTAGAAATAAAATCTTTCATCTCAACATATTCCAAATATATCTTGCAGTCTTTAATGGCAAATATTTCCTTTCATAGATAGAGACAAAGAATAAAAATAGATACAAACCCCTGCCAAGATACCAAGGGAAACAAATAATAATAAAGATGTGTCCATGAAGACTTTAGAAAAGAATCACTTATTCAATTAAATATGAAAATATATGTCAGTGATAAACTCTAAATCTGAAAATCAAAACTCCCTTCTCTATAAGAAAATAGTTATTTTGATAAAGAAAACTGTCAGATTAATATAAAGATTTTCATATCCTTAAAATACCCAAACAGATGTAACTTCCACATACCTCTAAAAATAAGTATTCATTTAATCATACTTTATTTTTTTCCCATAAAAGCATGTAATCATTTGTTAATATCAGTCATAATTTTTGGTAAACATTTTGAAATACACTGACCTGGAGATCTTCCTAGAAGCAATAATTCCAAGATTCTTAAAAGAATTCAAATCTTATATAAGGTCCCAATCTTTATATCTTTCAATAGGTACTTTAGATCCTATTGGACATATTAATATAATTATTACACTTAATTGAATACTTTGATAACTTACCAAAATGTACTACATCCATCAATTTTGATAAAGAACTTTAATATTTTTTTAAAACATATTTTTATTTTTTTTTAAAAAATATAACAACTTATAAAAACAATTTATGTTTACCATTAAATCATCTTATTGCCCAAGATACCCTTCAGCTTTTGATTCAAACAGGTCAGAAGTTCCAAATTTAAATTAAATGTAAAAGGACACAATAGACATTCTTGACAAGAGTCCACAAAACATTCCAGTGAGTCAACAAATAATTTCATTTGTATTAACTGTGGCTAATGGAACTCAACTAATTAAAAGGTATTTTCCAATTCAAATAGTCAGGCTTGCAGCTGATATAAATATATGACTTACATGATATCATAGCAGAACAAACTTCACCTCTGTCTTTTCCTTCTGCTTCTTACCCAATTTGTACAATATTCTATCCAACATGAGCAATGAAGATTTTACTTGCTTTTATGTCATATACCTGGATCTGAAGTAGAAGATAAAGAAGATTTAATTAGCTATGTTTTATGCAGGTTATTTCACTGCATGACAAATGACGACCATAGAGGTGAATGTGGGGGAAAGGAAACAGAATTTCTGTCCAAGTCTGATAATGAGCTAGAAATAGCTCTGAGTACAGGCTTGGAGATATAGTCCTTAGCTTGCATTTGTTGTGATCCCGAATGTGGTTATCATTAAAAGAATGTTGAATTGTTGAAATCCTTTTGTGATTAAAAACGTTGAATTTAAATATGTAGAAGTGGAGACTAGTGGTAACGGTATGCATTGCAGACAAGTGGATATGCGACACATTAGTGTTAGATCAGAATTAATTGAAAAGAAGTGAACAGAAGGTTTAAGTCCTCGTAAACTTTCATGGTTTATAAATATTGTGAACACATAAGCATAAAAGTATGATATACATAAAAGGACCCAAACATATACAGTATATCCAAATAAAATGCGCTGTATAATGCATGGAATTCATTTATGTAACACAACAACTAACCAACTCTGTTCTTCACACCATTGCTTTTCTTTCAACCCTATTTTTAAATTCTTTTACAATACCTTTTGCTTTTCAGTGATCTTTTCACGTATTTTATAGTCACTGTTCATCAGATTTTGCTCCAATGGTCTTTAATAACTGGATGAAACTTACAATATATCAGAACAGAGCAGAACAGAGCAGCCAGAGTAGCATTGAAACTAACATATTATCTCACTTTGATCAACTTTACTAGAAAGCAAGTAATTTCCATTAAATCAACATTATATAAGTACACAATCTACCTAAATGGGGCTCTGCACTGTAACATATTTTGCACAGGAGCCCCATTATACCAGCGCTCCGAGAGAGAAATGAAGAAGTTTGCTATCAAGGGATTTTCACTCATACAATAGTTTATTTCTTTATGAAGATTAGGGCAAGTACAGAGAAATAGGGTTTTTTTTTTTTTTTGTTAGAATGGTTTTACTTTCTATTGCTGCATTTGTGATTCTTTGCCCCAATCAAAACATTTTATTGATTTTGGAGGTTCTTGAAGGGGGCCTATTAAACCTAAATTGGATTATTGGTATATTGTATTATTTCATTAAGACATGCTATGGTGTTGTTGATACAAGTTGTTGGCAAAGTTTACCTTCATCCCTGGTCATCATTTTGGGTACTTATTGTACCTCCTGGAACCAATTAACGATGAGTACCCAGGTACCACTGTATATTTATGCATCATATTCAGCAGTGTTTAATAAAGCAACACAATGTAGAGTTAATAGGACTCTGTCCTGAGGTATTCTAAACTGAGGAATCTGAAGATCATTGCAAAATCAAGTTACAGTCCTTGTACTAGATGATCCCATGCTTGCACATTTGATTTATATATTAGTTGATAATATGGAAAGTATATACAGGATTAATATTTTAACAATTGAAATGGTTTTCACGTAAGATCTAGTAAGCTATATTGCTAAATATTTATAATAACCTACTAAGTATTTAATTGGTTTCTAGTGTTATGGTGTCCCTGAGTGGCTTAGGCTATATCTTGTTCTAAACTTAAAATGCATATTAAAATGGTGCTTGAATGCTTTGGTGCTTTAGAATGCTATTAGAGTGATATTTAGGGTTTCTGGACGACATCTTCCTTTCCCTCTGAATTCTTTCTGTGCTGCTCTTTCAGACTGAATGCCTCAGACCCAAAATTGTCCAGGGGTCTTTAATCTAATATTTAATTCATTGCAAGAAGGACTATAGATTTTGAAGGGAAAAAAAGGCTTATGGGGTACAACTTTTTTAATGTTCATTGGGATGATATAAGACAAAGTGACACAACTTAATGTTATTTAGACGTTTGGGCCATGAGTTTTATAAACCTGAAAAGATTCTGTGGTCTATTATTAGGGTTTATAGTCCAAAACATCTGGAATGCACTAAATTATTCACTAATGCGCTCATCAATTAGGGGTCAAGCAAACCAATTCTTTCTCTTTTTATTTAGGGTTTCCCCCTTTCATGGCATCCATTCATCATTCCATGTCTCAACTTCTCTTAACAGATTTCTGATATATATTGCTTTGTCTGAAACGGTATAGGATTTCCTGCCTAGGCAGGGGGTTGGACTAGAAGACCTCCAAGGTCCCTTCCAACTCTACTAATGTATTATTATATTTTACTCTCTTTGTAGATCCTTTAAAATTCTCATTTTTAACTTTCTGAGTTAGAAGAAAGAAAAGTAATAAATCCTGGATTTTAGCAATACTGCATCCTCCTCCCCTCCTGCTTCAAATAAACAAAAAAGAGAATAGTTAGCATTAGTATGAACATAGAATTCGATTTTCCAGATAATAATATTTGATTTCTTAACAGTGTGTTCTTTCTTGAAAGCCACAGGCAATTTTGCATCAAAATACCCAAATATATTTTAATTCATGAATGTATAAATTTATCTTGGGCATTTAATCACTCATAAATGCTTTTACCTGGAAAAATGTATAGTTGCTGTAATAATAAATAATAGAGATAAAGTATTTAATATAACCAAGCTCATAATTTTATAGGTAACATCAGTGAAAATCATAATTATACCATATAATATTAATTCAAATTATTCAATATGCTGAATTATTACTTGGATTTAAGCAATACCATATATAATTTTAAACCCCCCCCCATCAAAATGGCAAGTAAATTAAGGTTGCCACCTCTTCCAAAGGGAAATAAAAAACTGTCAAAGCTAATTTGCATATGATTTATTTAGGCATGTACGTAAGTCTGGCGAGTTGAAAATGAGTCTTTACATCCCCATAGCACACCCAAGTGTGCACACAAACATATACTTCCACTCATATACAAGCATTCTTTCCATCTCTATTACAATATTAGTAACATTAAAAACTTTTCATTCTGATGGAGAACATTCAGCTTGGAAAACTAATAAGGGAACAATAATTATTTAAGTTTAGATTCATTTAAATAACTATTTTAATGGTGTTATTATTGGTTTATATTTCATCCTATTCATGTTTATTTTGTTGTAACTCCCAAGAAAATTTGAATGGGGTTAAGGGACTAAGGAGAATTGGAGCAGTATTAGTCTTAATAAATACTAGCTTGCCCAAGATCATTCATCTATTGATATTAAAGAACTGATAAATTGGTGTCACTACTTGCAATCCATCTTCTGATTAAAGAACAAAGTGAAGGCAAAATTAGACACAAAAGAGAACAAAGCTGTTTCACTTTTAATCATTTTATAGAAATGATGATCTTTATCTCTATCTGACTCAGTGACATACTGTATGCTGATTTGATGAACTTAAGTTCATGACTGACATGAACTTTGAAGTGGGGAATTTCCAATTTATCACCATGCCGTACTAATTCTCAATTTCTCAATATTCTTCCTCTTCTGAAGGAAAAAAAGGAAGCTTTTTAATTACTACGAACAATAGAATCAAAGAATGTGCGAAGAGAATTTACAAATCATATAATCGAACCCTCTGCTTAGTAAAGGAGTAGACTTAATTATCCCTGACAGATGGCTACCCGATCCCTGTTAAAAACCCACAGCAAGGGCAAATCTATCATGATGGTTGGAGCTTTTTCTCCTAAATATATGGCATGCTTCTAAAACAAATTTGAACATTACGTTTGTATATCAGAATAAAACCTTTATGCTGGATGTAAAATGTTTGCATCTGCATATGAGCATTCCTGAGAATGAGGATGAGAATGAGAATCTAATCTCAGCAATGATAAGTGAAGGAGATTTTACATCTAGAAGAGAAAATAAATTTATAATTTATAAATTTATAATTAAATTTATAAATTTGTAAATTTGTAATTAAAGAAATATTTGATAGGAAAAGGCAATGTTCAGCACCTAATTCTGCTTGGAGAAGAATCATACAGCAGATCTCTGAGTATACTTGGGACAAAGACAGACTAATAATCCAAGATTAGCAGTCTAATATAAAGGAGTATGCAGAATGATAAACAAAGGAGGACACACAGAAAATTGTTCATTCTGCCTTTCATGATCGGTAACTGTCAGATACTAGAGAGTTGGTGCCTCTGAAGTTGCATCACTAATATGCAACCAGCAAAGTATAAACTAGCAGATATTATTCAGTAGACCACTCTTTGCAAGTCACTGGAAATGTAGTTTAGATAGGCTAAATTTTAATTCTGCAGGGCGTTTTAATGTTCTTAAATGCAAATGTAAGTTTAAGTATGATTACAGCATTAGTTCGGTTTAGATACCTTATTTGTACGTTAAAAATACAATAGAGGACTATGAGAATTATAAGAGAACCTAACAAAATAGAAAAGACCAGATAAGATTGATGAACCAATCCTTTTATTTATCTATTACAATCATACACACCCACAAACTCCTGTTAAAAGTTTTAAAATTGCCATTTCCTCCTTAAATGTTGAACATAACATATAGTTTGAACTATCACAAACGTTGTGTCTTTCAACATCATAACGCATGTACTTGGACATCTTCATTTTGTGTGGGAAAATCAAATGTAGTATTATGCATTTCTTAAAAAAAAAAAGGTTACAAATGAATTGTAAACAGCGACAGAAGTCATTGACCAATGGAGGAAATAGTTCTGTTTCATGAAAATAAAACCACTCAATTCCTTAGTTCTTCACAATTCAACACCCAGCAGGATATTAATGTGTGAAATGCTTAAAAGCCCCCATATTCTGGGATGAAGAGAGGTTGAGAAATGGGTTTTATTGTGGCCAAGAAAACTAATCTGGTTCTTTTGATAGGGCTGAGATCTGCAGTTCAAGCTTCAGCAGTTTTTATGAGAATGTCTAGGGACAGAGCTTGGCTTCCATTCACAAACTGACCTACGTCTAGTTTGTATTGTGAGTCCTGAGTTCTTAAGCCAACTCATAAAATAGTTTAATCAATGCAAAATAGGCTGAGAACCACGCAGATAAGAGAATTATGGCCACAGTGTTTCATTGTTCTTGTTTTCAAGCCAGGCTAGAGTAGGAAAGCAGCACTGAGAAATAATAATGTAAAAGATCCTCAGTGCAGCTGTGGTGTCAGGCTGGGCTTTGCATTTCCTAGCAGATTTGCAGATCTGATCTGTGGTAATATCATTTGAATGGGGAAAAAAAACCCTACTGTTTAGACATTGGCATTCACATCAGCAGGTCCATAAAACTAGACCTAAATTATGGCGAAAGGAAATTTTGATGACACTTTTCTAGCCCGCTTCATTCACCAACTTGCTTGTGGTTATGGACCAGTGGCTGAACATCTGATTATAAAACTAGTTGATTTCTCTCCATCGTTTTTATGCCACATTAAATATTAAGTTAAAAAAAAAATCCTAGCTCTTACTGCCTGCTGCCACGGTTCATAAGCATGCTCTCCATTTGCAAGCCAATGACATGTGCCCAGCTTATTACTGCTATAGTCAGCATTTCCTGAGCAGACCCTGATTGTTACTAATTACCTGCAGATGCATTTTCTTTGGTTGGCTGTGCTGACTTCAGCTCGGTTGCTATCACTTGGAGAGGACAAAGTGGCACCGGAATTGACACCTTTGCTTGCCTCTCCAGGAAAGCACGGGGGACAGAGTGACAAAACCATGGGCCATTCCAACTGCCCTTGGTTGGCAAGTCACTTTGCATTAGCTCTGCCAAAAATGTGCTGAACAACCTAGCAGAAATGAGATTTTCAGAAATATCCATTTCTGTATGATACCAGACAATTCTGAACAATATGAAATAAAATATAAAACATTTTAGCTAAACGATATGAAATAAAGTAAAAAATAAAATTGAATTTCTGCACGTGTCAGAATGACACACAATATTTGAAAAAAAAATCCTTTTCCCTAACTCGATTTCCATGCCACATGATAAAGTTTGTAGATTGGTTATAAAATAACTGAATAATATGGACCTGCCCCACAATCACAATACTAGCACATTCCTGCACTAAAATACTTTAAAATCTAGGTATGCATAATCTGAATGTGAAGCTTGCCCTTAAATTAGTCTCGACTTTTAGTGACTTCATAGACAAATCCAGTAATTTTCTTGGCAACAGTAATGAAGTTGCAATATTCCTGGATTTCATATTATAAACCAGGAGCCCTTCAGGAGTAAAGATGGGCCACAATTGAGCCCAAAATTTTTATTGCTCAATTGTTAATTGAGTCTTGCCACATTTTACTTCCTTGCCACAGTTGTTAAATCACTTTTTTCAGTGCCGTTGTCACTTTGAATGGTCACTAAATGTACTGTTGTAAGTTGAGGACTTCCTGTATGAAGGAATAAAGATATGGTTAATAAATAAGCAATTTTCTGCTTCTGGAATGTTTTTCAATTTCCCGCCTAATCTATCACTCTGGAATTTTCCAATCGTGTCCTGTCTAAATACTAACCAGGTCTAACCATAGTTAACTAAAGTTATGCACCCTGCTGTACAACTGTTGGATGATATGCTTTTCATAAACAAAAGATTTAGAATTCTTTTTCTTAATCAACTGTAGATATTACTTATTTTACTTAAAATATATCTATGTCTGCCCCTCTTCAAACACAACTCTGGAAAGCTCACGGCAACGATAAAAAACCCAAACTATAAAAACCATAAAACAATGAAGTGCAATCAAAACCTGGTGCCTAAATATGTATACATTGATTTTTTTTCTTGAATAAAAATGGATACGTGGTCAAATAGATGCTATCTCGTATAGGGTCAGTATGATCATAGGTGCTAAGGTTCTGGTACATATTTCTTGGCAGCTACGTCAGAACCCAATCGAAAACTTAGGTAAAAGTTACATAAAGTAGGAGAAGAGAAGAAGGAAAAAAAAAAGATTAGTGCTGTCTGTATGGAAATGGTTGAGCAATCATATAAACCTCTTAGGTTCCCAGCCATAAAATGAGAAAACTATTTCCCGGAAAAGATATTTAAGAGAGAAAATTTTCTAAAATGTGGATATAGAAGCAGTAGAACAAACTTTTTCTCCCTGTACTATTATTATTACTACTACTACTAGCAGTAGGGAAAAATTGGATGTGTTTATTTATTTATTCATTCAATTTCTATAGTTGATCAACTCAACCCAGTAACACTGAGCAGCTTATAGTTTTAAAACTGTAGAACAAGTAAAACAATAAAACAGCAAAGACATCAAGAAAATGAATACAAACAACAGCAGAGGCCCTTCTTAAGTCTTTTCTATTCTAGTTCTACATAATTTCCCCTCCCCCCCTTTAAAAGCATTAAGACTTACTCTTTCTTTAATTTTTTAAATTTATATATAGAAAAAAAATTCTTATAAAGGAGAAGCTTGCTCCAGTGTGCCTCCAGTGTGGAGTTGCTCCAGTGTGATATGCTTTGTACATACCAATATACGTATATAACAGAAAAACTGCTTTTAAGACTGAAGCAGAGTCCCCTTGAAGAATGTCACTTCATATTTTATAGGGTTAGGACTAGCTGCATGTCAATCACATTCAGTCACCTTCTATGGAGAAGGAGCTAGTCATCTACCATATTTCATTCAAACTTCAGTTTACACTGTAGTACAGTGAGGGTATTGCACCTGGCTAAAATTCATTTTCCCCCAGCAACATATGCTTGGGTATTAAAGTTATTGCACAGAACACTAGTTAAAATTATCAAGATCATATGTGTAAAGGGTTTTGAATATTTCAGAGTGATTTAACTGGTAGTGGTGGTGGTTATGGTGTTTGTTTTGTTTAATTTCCCCAATGAAGGTAAAATAGTTTTGAGGCAAATAGTCCATTTTGTGGTTTTAGTAAGAAACTGTATGGTTTATTTAAAAAGACCAATAATTTCATTTCTTAATTCTCTTCAGACTATTGAATGAAGGCAACCTACCCAAGTGATCACATCCTTAAAAACAAAATATTTATGGGGAATAGAAATATTATTATATTTATGGAAGCTATAAGATATATTTTATATAAGATAAAAAACATTATGTATTTATATTTAATTTATTTACAGGATTTATACAGTCACTCATCTCATATCATGATTATAGGTAACTCATAGCAATCAATAAAAAAGAGATTAAAAAGTAAAAGTATCCTTCTCTCAGGCACCGGACCAAATTGCCTCCTAATTCAACCTCCATCCTAGTCCAGTGCCCAAAGAGCCAGATTTTCACAGCTTTCTTGAAGGCTACAAGGGTAGAAAACCTGAGATCTCAGGGTGGGAAGGTATATCCAAAGACTAGGGTGGCAACCCGATTAGATGAGAAGGCTTACCTCCAAAGTCACATTGAACGCTAACATTTAAGGGAAGGGACCTGGAGTATACCCATCCTATCTAATTTAGTAGGATGGGGCAGGGAGAGGTGGTTTTGCAAATAACCTGGCTCTGTGCCATGTAGGGCTTTAAAGCTGATAATGAACACCTTGAATTGCACTTGGAAAGCAACTGAGAGACAATGCTGCCTCTGGAGCTCTGGAACTCTGGAGCAGTTGCAGCTTCCATAGGGTCTTTGGGCTGTCCTCTGCAGGTCGATCATATTGCAGCAATTAAAAAAGGAAGTAACTATGACAGGACTCCAGGTTTTATTTTATTTTTTAGGAGAAGCAAATTTATTTTATAAAATTACGTAACACAGGAAATAAATATAACATTTGCTAGAGCATGCCATTCCAAAGCAATGGTAATTAGGTTTCAGGCATTGTTTGGGACTAGAAATCGCCTTGTTGCTCTGAAGATGACCTTTTATTATAAGCTACATTGAGTAGGGTTTTTATTTTTTGCATCTCAGTGACTGTGACATAAAGCATATTGGTAAACAAGCCAATGGGCAATACTTCAATTCTTACCTGACAAAAGAAGAACCAAATATATTTCTAGGAGATTTCTGCTTGAGCATTTGGCATCTTGGCTTTGAATTTTTGCACAGCCAAAGTTCTCAGGATAGTTATCCACCAGTCTAGACTGGCTCAGTATCTCATTTTATGTCAAAGTTGTAGGAGGATGTGTGTGTGCCAAATCAGGGTATGATAATGGACTGCACCGAGACCAAAATTATTGCTGGTGGCATAAAGCATTTTTTGAAACCTTTGTGGTCATTCATATGATGCAATATGATTTAAGATATAAGCAAGAATCCATGGTTTCTAAGGAAGAGGTTCATACAGGAGCAGTAGTAAAACATTTAATACTGTTTGCCTACAGTAAATGCTTTTATTCTTTCGTTGTTGGGTTTCACAATAAGATCATTCCATGTCATCATCATTCTTCCTCCACCCCACCTCTTCTTCATTCTACTCTAGTGAAAGAAGAAGAAGAAAGTTTAATAAACAGATAATGCTCTACTTCCTTCAACCCTTCTGAGATTGATGCCAATGGAGTTAAGAAAGGGCTGTTCATCTTTTAACTAGGCTACCTTATTTAGCCAGTTTTTATGTTATAATATAGACCATGGTCAGCAATGGATGATGATCCAAAAGCGCTGAATTTATTTTGTGTCAAACTGAAATTTGTTTTTTCAAGGGAAGGACATAAAAGGAAAGCAAGGGAAGAGTAAGAAATAATCATTTTGATAACTTCCTTTAATTTCAGGTCTTGTGTTTTCTTCATTTCAAGCATTTTACATTCTGTTTATTTTCACACCTTCCCATATAGCATAGCACTAGCAACAGTTATTCCAATTTTCACAATTTATATTAGCCTACATCTGCCCCATAGTATCACCCCATAAATGAAAAGAGATGAACAAGGAATTTAAGTAGGAGTCTTATATCCTCATAAGCTTTTATGTAATCTGGCATGGAGACTCAAGTGCAAAGAATATATTTTTTCAACTATTTAAGGATAGATCTATGTGTTATTCCTAAGGGTGCTTTTTGTTGTTATAAAATGCAATTTAATCACAGACAGTTCAGAAGCAGGTAAGTAGGTAGGCAGGCTGACAGATTTCCCTGTGTATCAGGCTGGTTTCCAAAGAATAGGAAGGGAGATTGGTACACTGGAAAACCTGTCTGTCTGCCTATCTACTTACCTGCTTATCTGTGATTTAAAGGGCAGTTTAAACATAGTAACTATATACATTGTCTCTAAAAGGTATCATAGTTTTATGGGTGATTTCAAAGCTTGGAAAGGAAGTAGAGATTGGAATACCTCTTAAATGATTAGGTGGTAGGAAAATCCCAAATTGGTCAGTTTTGATAGTAATATGCTTAATATGCTTCATACATACGGTATTAAGAACCTGTTCTTCATTTTTGCTTTTCATTCTCCAGGTTTTGCTTTTCTTATTCATAATATTTACAATCATGCCCTTCCTCCAATTAAAATTTTTAGATCCAGCTACTGACCTCAAGTAATCAGAGCTGGAAAATACAGAGATAACCGGTTTTAATTATCAAAGATGGTGAAGTGACCACAAATCATATGATATTTTTTCTATGTTGAAATATAGTTCAGTGTTCCATTATTACTAAGCATTTAAATTTTGGGGGGGTTGTAATAGTTAATTGCTATGATTTGCAAAGAGTTTAGTTTCATACAATTGTCCAAACAGCTGTTTCCTTCATAATCTATATAATCTATATGTTGATCTATACAGTTAGGCATTAAATATTTTCTCCAAGAGTTGTAATAGATAAAAATGACAATGCATTTTCCAATAATCTATTTGTCACTCCGAATAGGGTCTGTCATGTTAAAAAGAGGCTCATAAACTCACTTCTTATAGTATTCCAGTTCTGTGTGATACTTAAGTGTTGTGGTCTTCCCCTCAGAAAAGCAACAGTGTAATCAGCATGGAGTTTCTGCTGCCTTTTGGTGAAAACTACTATTGAGAATCCTCTCATATAACTGGTGGCAAAACTGCAACGTGGATAATAAAAGTGACACAGAATCGGTTGTGACACTCCTGACAGGAGCATAACTGCTCATTGGGAACAGACTGAGAGCTATTTATTGTAGCACATGTATAGCTTAATAAACCTTCTGGTTCTGGAGAGTGCCAGGATTGCAAGATCATGGATAATTGTACTCCTGGTAACTATAATGCCTTAACCAATAAAGGCAAATATTTGTAGCTCAAGGTTGAAATGAGGGGTCCTTAGTGCTCTCTGAGCTTGGTTGTTTTCTTGTAGACCTTTCATTATCCAACCTAGATAACATAACCAGTGCACCTAGTTTGGGTAATAAAATATCTGCAAGAAGACAACCAAGCTCAGAAAACATCAAGGAACGTGACTGCAGTGACGTGCAGTCAGGTGAGGCAAGTGAGGCACAGCCTCACCACTCTCATCATGTAAAAAAAAAAGTAAAAGGAAAAAAGCTGAGCTAGTTACTGCCTCACCGTGGATGACTCTGCTTAACTGTTAAAAAAAGCTGGAAAAGGTATGTGTGGGTTGGAGGGAGGGGGAGGAATTCAAACTTCATCCTCCTGGTGCTGTGCAGGGCTTTGGGCAAAGGCTGGAGGGAAGGACCCTGGCTCGCTTGTGCTCTCCCTCCCCAAGAGTAGTTTGATTGCAGGCAGAGCCACGTTGTGGGGCCGGTGTGTGTGCTACAGCATGGCTCTTTGCCTGGCTTCCTGCCTCCTCCTGTGGTCTCCTCACTGGTGCTCTCCCTCCCCAAGTGTAGTGACTTCCTCCCCAGGCCCCCATTCATTTCTCTCTCTCACACACACAGCTGGATAAAACTATATAAAAATCTAGCCCAGCTTCACTGATTACAAGTTTGAAAAGGCAACGTGGCTCCGCCTGCAATCAAACTACACTTGGGGAGGGGGAGCACAAGCAAGCACTGAGGAGACCACAGGAGGAGGCAGGAAGCCAGGCAAAGAGCCATGCTGTAGTACACACACTTCCCCCCAGCCTCTTTCTTTTGGAAGGCTCGGATCGGCTCCCCTCCGGCTTCTCTGCCTCTCCTCTCACCCCAGCCTGCCAGCAGGAGGTGGTGGGTGGGCTTTATTGTGTTCCAGGCATTTCCCACCCAGACAGCAGGCTGCATTTGCAATGGTGGAGGTGTTTGGGAAAGGCAGCAGGGGAATGGGGGGGATGGCAGAGGAGCTGCTTTCAAGCCACTGGAAAAGATATCCAATCCAACTTTTGTGTGTGGGGGGGTTTGTTTGAGAGTGAGTGAGAGAGGGAAGGGGTAGGAGAGATAATCCAATCCAACTTCTGTGTGTGTGTGTGTGTGTGTGTGTGTTTGAGAGAGGGGGAGGAAGGAGGGGAAGGAGAAGAAAAAGAAAAAGAAAGAAGGAGCAAAGGAGAAAAACAAATGCTGTCGCTTTAAATTGGAACTGAGCATGCCTGGCTGTGGAATTCTGGGAGTTGAAGTCCACAAGTCTAAAAATATTTGAAACCCAGCACTGTGTCAGTGCCTCACCAGTCATAAACCTCACTGCACGTCACTGCTTCATACATATATTGGCACAATGGTTAGAGTGCAGTATTGCAGGCTACTTCTGCTGACAACTGGCTGCCTGCAATTTGGCAGTTCGAATCTCACCAGGCTCAAGGTTGACTCAGCCTTCCATCCTTCTGAATTGGTAAAATGAGGACCCAGATTGTTGAGGGAAATATGCTGACTCTGCAAACCCCTTAGAGAGACTGAGACTGTAAAGAACTGTGAAGCAGTATATAAATGCTATAATACCCTAATCCTTGCAGATTTAAGCTGGGTGGATCCATAGGCTATGAAGATATGATGAATTCTACTTTCACTTTTTGTCATCTTTGCTATGTTACATTCTGTAGTCTAACTAAGTATTTTCAAGTCCTAAAGGTGATGATTGGGAATGAGAGATCCACACTGACCCTTACTAGGTAGATGAGACAGGGTTTGGTGCTTGCCCTTTCTCTCATTTAATATCTACATGAAGCTGCTGGATAAGCTTATACATCACCATGGGGTGAGATATCATCAGTACGCTTATAATACCCGATTATATATTTCTGCCCCTGGTGAATTTTAAGTGGTGCAGTGAATGTCCTGTCCTGGTGCTTGAAAGCTGTAAGAGCCTGATAGGGGACAACAAGCTTCAGCTGAACCATGCTGAAGGTACCATCTACCAGAGACATATTTGGTGGGTTCCAGCTTTACAAGCTTTCTGTGCCATGATACCTGCCTTATGGAACATTCTCTACTCCCCTCCCCCAAATTATGTTCCTTCCAATCCTCTTGGTGTTCCATTACTGGGGTGGATATATTCATATTCTCTCTCTCACTCCTCCCCCCTCCCCCTCCCCCCTCTCCTTTCTCTCTCCCTCCCTCCCTCCTTCCTTCCCTTTCTCTCATTTGTATATTTTGATGTTAATAATATTCAACCTTTAATATGGATTTTTGTAATAATTATTTTATATATGTTTCATTTTTATTTGCTTACTGTATGCTGCCCAGAGTCATTTCCTGTAATGGAAAGCCATATACATTTGATAAATAAAATAAATAAGCAAACCATCCCTACTTTCCTTACTTCCTAAGTAGACCCATAAAAGACTCTTAAAATCTGCTCTGATCTCCTACTTTGATAGCTTCACTTTCATTTGTTGCCTACTATAATTGTTCACCAGTTGTTCCTTTGCCTCAGTTAGCACAATGATTTGGGCCACTCTATACTCAACATCTCTATACCACAAATGTGAAGCATAGAGGTAACAGTATTTTTTCTCCTTCTTACTCCCATTTTATTCTTTAGAATTTCTGTTACATTCTGATCTTTTAAAAACAACAATAATTTAGAACAAGGAGAATCCCACAGTAGCCATTCTGATGCAGCTTTAGATTTTAAACTCACTCATCTTAGTGAATTTAAAGTTGCATCACAATTATATTCCATCTTTCCTTTGAGAGCTCCAGGTGGCATACCTGAAAGGCATCACTTTTCATTTTATCCCCCAAACAGTCCTGAAAATCATAACAGAGTCATGATTGCAGGCCAAAATGGAATTACCTTTATTTGCCTGGGGCATAATATATGTACAAAGGGATAAATACCATCCTGTAGAAAAAGGTTATTTTTTAAAAGTTGAGTCTGTATTGAGGCAGGAAGATCTATATTAGTTTAGTCATTTTACAGTACAATTTGCAACCTTTTAAATGTGAAAGAAATTTTCATTCAATCTAAAGGAAAAAGAGTTTTAGACTAAAAAAAAGAGAAGAGCCATGCTATTAGGAAGTGTGGCAAACAAATTAGTTGTACTCATTGACTTTTGAAGTACGCTGTGTGCCAAGATTAAGGATTTATTTATTTAGTTTGTCACTCATGTACAAAATAACAGGAATAAGAATAAACATGAATAAGAACACAGGAAATAGGTACAGATAAATGGGTACAGTAGGACAGGGACATTAGGCACACTGGTGCACTTATGCATTCCCCTACGGACCTCTTAGGAATGCGGTGAGGTCAACAGTAGGCAGTTCATGGTTAAAGTTATGGGGGTTTGAGGATGTAACAAGAGAGTCAGGTAGTGCATTCCAGGCATGGATTCAAGGAAGTGACAGAACAACTTCCACTGACAATTATTCCTTCCTGATGATATAATTGAGGATCATAGATATTGGAAAAAACAGCTACAACAATATCATAAGTGATTTTGAAATCACTCTGGAGTCTCAGGTGGATTTTTTGTATACCGGTGGTCCACAGTCAAAGTTGTAAATGAGTTTGAAATTATGGTTGTAAGTTGTGCTGGTTGTTAAATGGATTGCCACCTGACCATGTCTAATTTTACAAACTGTTTTTGCTGTGGTTGTTAATGCAGTCATTAAGCAAACCTAGTGTTTGTTAAATGAACCCATTTTCTTCAATGGATTTTTTTTTGCCAGAAACTGGAAGTAAATGCCAAAAACTATTTAAAAAATCATAATCACAGGATCATAAGATGCTGCAAAGGGCTGTAAATATAAGCTGGTTGCCAAGCACCCAAAATTTGATCATGTGACTCTGTGTATGTGTGTGAGGTGCCTTGAAATTTCCTGACGAGACATTCTTGAACTATATATGTTGGATTAGTGACACAAGATGAGTTACACCTTGTAACACAAGGACTGACAAAAATTGATTTGGCCAAAGTGTGGATGAGGTTGATTAGGAAGGTTTGCAACTCAGTCTTATGGGGGATGAAAATGAAAACCTGGAGTTAAAAGTATATTGTAGAAGGTTGGAGTTCTGGTGAAATGAGACCTACAAAAACACTCAAGGAAGAATCAGAAAGAACACTGGCTCCTAAGCTCATTCATGGTCTTTATTGTTCATACACTAATATTTAGTGTATAGATCAGTGATGGCAAACCTGCATTGAGTGCCAAAAAGAGAGCACTTTGCAAGTGCTCTCGTCTAAGCCACAACCAGGAAGAGGAGCTGCCCAGGGGGCATGTGCATGCCAGAAAATGAACTTCAAGTTTCCGACACACATATGTGCGCCAGCCAGCAAGTCTTATGGTTACTGCAACGCATGCACATGCGCCGATCAGCTGGCCAGCATGCATGCTCATGGTGGAAAACAGAAGACCAGCTCGTACAAAGGCCTGCTGATCGTCATATGCGCATGCATGCCAGAAACCCAGAAGAGGAATGGGCAACACCGCGTGTGCCAGGCAACATGGTTCCGTGTGCCACTTTGGGCACACATGCCATAGGTTCGCAATCATGGGTATAGATAATGAATATGGTGAGGTTAAACTCTTAGTCAGAAAGGCAAATATAATTGCACAAGTCTAACAGAGATCTGGTTGGATGACTGTGTGAGCATAGATGGCAAAGCTATTTTTTTTTATGCCATCGTAACTTTGAGCAGTTGATAAACAGGGCAGTATGTAAACAAGGTCTACTTATAATCAGCATATTTCTGCACTGAATTCCCCTGACAAGATAAATTGCAAAGATGAAAAGTATTTTCAGAGGCTAGAGGGTATGATGGGAATCCTAATGGCCTGTCTTCTGATAATTGGATGAATTTTGGCTGGCCACACCATCAAACAGCTACGTTTAGAAAAAAAGTAAGCGCCTCTTTTCAGTTATTTTATGGAAGTACAACCTCTGTATATTTTCAACTAGATTTGATTAGAAATAAATTTATATAGTATACTGCAATCTGGTTTTTTTAAAAAAAAATATTTCTTGTGGTGTTTCTAGTATTTTTCAGAATTTCATGCAATATTTCCTCAAATTTATCTCAGACTAGGATTAAGAAAAGCTGATTTGCAAGAACTGTAAGATAGTATCATATCTAGCCTGCAAAAATGTAGATGATCATTAGATGGCAGCAAGAATATACTTAAAACACAACTCTTTACTGCTATCTTGGACTTTGAAAAAGGATAGGAAGAATATTGACAATTGTGAGCTTTGGTGTTGGAGAAAACACCTGAAAATACCATTGACAACCATGAAAATAAACAAATGGATCATCAAAAAAATCAACCCAAAGTTCTCAATTGAATCACAAATGAATAGGCTCAAATATCCTACTATGGATATATTATGCAAAGACCTAAATCTTTGGCTAATGCTCTGATGATGGAAAGAAAGAGAAGAAGAAGACATCCAGCAGCAAGGATGGACTCAACAGTGGTGACAAGAACACTGTTGAAAGACCAGATTAGAGATAGATTGTGATGGCAAAAATCTATGTGATTGTTGAGAACTGATACCAACTTGATGGCACATAATTAGTCAATCAATCAACTAACCAATCAATGCTCTGTTTTTGCAGCCCAGATCTAATAGCATACTATAAGGCAAGGGTGTCAAACTCAAGGTCCATGGGCTGGATCCAGCCCACGGCGTGCTTAGATCTGGCCCGCGGTGTCTCTGATAGCAAAAGCAACTGCTTTTGGCCTCTGGAGTGGCCCAGGAGGCCTTCCAGGCCCAAAATGGGGCCTTTAGAGTGACCCAGGAGAACACCCAGGCCCAAAACGTGGGCTCTGGAGTGGCTTAGGAGGCTGTCCAGGCCCAAAACAGGGCCTCCAGAGGCTGCCCAGCCCTAAAAACGGGGCCTCTAGAGTTGTCCAGGAGGCCTTCCAGGCCCAAAAATGGGGCCTCTGGAGTGGCCCAGGAGGTCCAGGTCCTGTGTCGCACCCACCATGGCCATGCCCCCACCTGACCCTTCAAGGTCAAACCCAATCCTGATGTGGCCCACAATGAAATTGAGTTTGACACCTCTGCTATAAGGGTTTTATTGTTAATATCATCCTTATTTGTAAATTCTAAAGACGAGCAGAACATTAGATTAGTTCACTTCTCTTGCATCATGGATTGATAAAATGAAAATACCACTATTTTGTGAAAATAAAACAAAACCATAGAATCCTGAAATCATTCTAAAACAATAAAAATGGGATAATTAATAAAACCAATACCATACCCTCCCAAACATGGTATGTATAATACCCCAAAGATTCTACAAATTAGAATTGTTTGAATTGTTTTCTCTAAACAATAAGAAGGTGTTAACCATCTAGATTTTGGGATGAACAAAATCAATACACCTGGCCGCCTTACACTACAGCTAAAGAACAGGAATAGCTACTTAAAAAGCATTCTCTGGTTCTATTCACAAAACCACATGAAGAAGGATGATCTGAAGCCTCCCCCTCCTGTGCTGAAAATAGACTGAATGGGCTTCATTCTATAGAAGAATTTAGCTTTGACCTTGAGGAGGACGTTGAAGAGGCAAAACCATTGGTCAGTCTTGGGAAAGTAGAAAGCATGAGAAAAAGATGCAAAACAGCTCTGGCTTTTATTGTGTATTTTTTTTAAAAGGGAGACAACATTTCAAGGTTATCTTAATATATCTCCAACAATGAAATAGCATTTCTGGCATCCCTGCAATGTCTGTTCCCTGACCTGGCCTTGCAGATTTGACACATTTAGAAGTGATGGTTTGAAAGTACTTGGGAGTCAAGTCACATAGGCCATTCTAGGTTAAAACCAGAACTTTGAATGGTACTTAGAATTTTATGAATGATTAACATAGTACCCCAGCAGAACCAGTCTCACATATCTATGGCAGCTCTCATCCTGCTAACAGATTAATGGCCAATTCTCTTCCAGCTGTAGTGTAAGAAGGCCAGGTGCGTTCATTTTTCCCCCTTTGGTGCTTCTGAGTGAGTCTTGATTCCTGATGACTGCCTGGACAAGTCCCTGCAATCCTTTTGGCAAACAAAGGTGGTGTGCCCTTGCCCCCTTCCTAAAACTGAGAAGAACTGGCCCAAGGTCACTAGAACTCACAGTCTCCCAGTTTCTAATTGAGTGCCCTAATCACTACAAACTGGCTCTTTCTATGTATTCATTAAAGCATAGCATAAGTTGACTGGTCTGAGGCTCTTCTGAATCTTCCTATTGTACATACCTGGAAAAAAAAAGATACTGGTGCTTTAATAAAATTGAATAATGAAAGTCATTAAGCTTTAATGTGACTCTGAAAACAATGGCATCTTTTGCAGGTTGGTACAGAAGGAGGGGAGGGGGGCAAAACTGCATAGAGTTTGCATGGAGTTCTAGTCCTTAGGAGAAAATTTTTTTGGAGTTTGAAGGAGGAGGAGAATGCAGTCTTAAGAGTTTTTGGCAACCTTGGCCCTATGTCACAAAGTAAATCTCCCTTGCATTCCCTGGGCTGGAAATAAAGGAACTATAAAAAGAAATGGTCTAGCTAATAAAGAAATTAGCACAGAATGATAGTTTTTGAAATAAAATTGTAGCACAGTGCAAAGGTTAAAGATTCCATTGTTTCTTTGAAATAAAATTTCTGGATAGAATGGTCTATACATAAAAAAAATTAAGCATACAGACGCTGACTCATTGGATCAATATTTAACAGTGAACCTTAAGATCAGGAGAACAATAAAAATTCCCTGTGATGACAGCAATGAGAGAGATTTTTAAAAAATCTACACTGGAAAGTAATAATAGGTGAATTCAATTGCCCCAAAAATAACTATGTTCTGCCGTGACTTTAATCTGTTAAGAAAGGCAATTTATTGACAACAGAACTAATTACTTTCTGGGGCACACTAAATGAAAGGGCACCTGTGACTAAGTCCTAAGTAACACACA
Organism: Natrix helvetica; assembly: GCF_964273705.1. NCBI lineage: Eukaryota > Metazoa > Chordata > Lepidosauria > Squamata > Natricidae > Natrix > Natrix helvetica. The sequence continues at coordinate 104,462,006 of NC_138552.1, read as the reverse complement.
AGGACTGGTTCAAAATTGAGCCACTAAATAGTGACCTATCTTATAATTAAAGTTCAACATGTCCATTGGAAGGATTATGCCATAAACTAGCAGACTGACATTCTACCTTTTAATGAGTTTTAAATGAAGGAATTTAGTTGGACAGAGACAGAAGATGCAATATTAAATAAACTATAAAATGAAAAAGAAATTTAAGATATACTAGAGGCATGCAAAGTTTAGTAAAAGCATAAAAGTTTTAATATATTAAAACAGTCGTTGTGATTGGCTGAAAAGGGGAACATCAGGTGAGATATATTATAACCAGTGAGACAAGAGGCTGTAAGTATTTTGCAAATCCATCTCTTTAGTCACATGTTTCATTTCAAGAAGCCATCTAAATAATACAGAATCTCATGAATTTCAGTAAACTTCAAAATTAGTTTACTTTAGATTTAGAAGTTTTGAAAATTAAATCAAGGGACAAATGATATATTGGAAATGTAGGCATAGACACCCTTTTGTGTTTGAGTTGTTTCTTTTGTGTGGTCATGCCAGCTTGACTTTAAAGTGATTTAAGAAAATATTGTTTGGACTGAAATATTTTGAGAATGATTGGCAAGGTGGACACCCCAGACAGTAGTCTAACAGCCTTGTCATTGGAAAATTCCCCTAGTACTGTTGTTCCAGCTTTCTGTTCCAGAGACAGCAATTGCTAACCCATTCTTTCCTGTGAGAGAGTGAGTCTTCCTGGCTATATATGCTGTTATATGTAGCAACCCAAATAACCTATAATACCGATGGATTATTATATGTTGTCAAGTTGTTTTCAGCTACCATAACCACATAGGTAGATTTTCTCCATGATCATCTTTCTACACCTTTCATATCTTTCATATCTCCCACTCATGGCCACTGTAGCTGAGTCCTTCCACCTTGTTTCTGGTTGTCATCTTCTACTCTGTCCTTCCACCATTCCCAGAATTAGAACCTTTTCCATAGTGCTTGGTCTTCATGTAATGTGTGCGAAGTAGTATTATGAGCCTAGTCATTTGTATCTCAAGTGAGAACTCCAAGTGGAATTGTTTCATGATCCATTGGTTTGTTTTCTTGGTTGCCCATGGGATTCTCAGGAGGCTTATTTGACATCAATATTCAAATGTATCAACATTTTTCCTATCCTGCTTCTTCAAAGTCCAAGTTTCACTTTCACAGAGTATCACAGAGATAGTTGCATGATTTTGATAAGTATAAATATATCACAGAATTTGAATATCTTTTCCAAGGCCTTCATGCTTGTTCTAATTTGTGGCATACTTCCTGACTGTTCCTTTACTGTTTACGATTGATCCTAAAAGGCAGAAGCTATCCATTGATACTTTAATTATCAGTACAAAGGCTGGTTGTTCTACTTGTCATTGGTTTCAAAACCTATAAAATAGCAAATATTATAGCCAACCTGATATTATAGAAGTCATGGTGAACATAGCTCTGAAAGGTATTTGCAACAATGGGAAGCAATAAAGATGTTCTACCTCTGGAAATAACTATGAAATTGGTAGGCTAGCTTCAAACAAATTGATGGGTGATGAATATGTATAATACTTATAAAGTATTATATTTATAATACTTAATAACAGGTATACTTTGGTAGTGGAGCAGAAAAATACATGCTGAGATCACTTTATTTTTTAAAATATATATATTTTTATTAAAACTTTTAAATGAGAGGATAAAAGCTAACACAAACTAATAGTAAGAAAAAATGTTGAGGTCACCTTAAGGGTGAGTGGGGGATTGACAGAGGCAATGTCTATTTTGTCATCCAGAAAGGGTTGCCAGCTCATACTGGTGACAAGACAACAGGGAAATATGGATAAGCCTAAGTGCCAATTCAATCACACAACTCTGAATCCTAGAAAATAAGACATGCTAGACTATAATAAAGATATTTTCCAATCCTAATATTGATGGACCTGCATGGCTAAATATATTGCTACAAAGAAATGGAAATTCTACAAATAGGTACTTGGGATTCCCATGAAGGCTGCAATTAGCTTATAAGCATTGTGATGTATAGGCATAACTGTCAAAATGTTTTAGCAGATACCTTTCTGTGAACAATGCATGTTCTAAGATTCTTTGGGCATAGAAATATAATAATCACTGAGGCAAATCCAATCAGCAAGCCCTTCAAAAGTGGGTTCTTGGGATAAATTAAAGAGCAAATCATTGCCTCCCTGTAATTTTCTAAAGTAAAATTAAAGGGATCACCTTTCTAATTAAAGCAATCCCAAGAGGTTAGGGCTATTAGGCCTATTATATCTGGGTTGCAAAATTTAGACCACCCTTAGATGGCAGCATAGCTATGCAGAAAGTGTCTTTGTGCTGCTCTCTAGTGGCTCTCCTCATTTTTGCAGCCCATATCTAATAGCAGCATTATTTGTCCTACAGATATGCATGTATAGACAAAGGAATGCTCTCGAGCCCCATGACATAGAATGTTCTCTTTTAATTTAACTTTCTTGATTAGATGATTAGATGATTTTAGCAACAAACGAGTTAGCAATCTATGTCCCTTTTTCAGAGAAGAGCATTATAGAAGTCAGTGAGTATAGTTCTTACTTAAAAACGTGTATCGTTATAACACAGTGATTCCTAGTCTGGTACATTTGGCTGCTATGTGGAGTATGGCCAATTATAACACACCTGTTTCTGCCATTCTATTCTCCACCATCTGATCTAACAATCCAAAACCTTATTTTTCTTTTTCTTTTGGGTGAGGATGAGGGGAACATGAAAGCACATTTCCAAATAAAGCATGGGACCAGAGCCACCTTAATTTATTTTCTAAGGATGAATCTGGGATCTAGATGTGCCATAAGGCATTGGGCCTATGAGCCGAGGTGGCACAGTGGTTAGAGGGCAGTACTGGCTATTTCAGCTGACTGCTAGCTGCAGTTCGGCAGTTCAAATCTCACCAGCTCAAGGTTGACTCAGCCTTCCATCCTTCCAAGGTGGGTAAAATGAGAACCCAGCTAGTTGGGGAAAATATGCTGACTCTGCAAATCACTTAGCGAGGGCTGTAAAAGCACTATAAAGCGGTATATAAGTCTAAGTGCTATTGCTATTGGTTTGAATTATTCTTTGAGGTAGTGTTTTTCTTTGCTGCATGCTACCTTCCTCTTTATTTATTTGTAAATATGTAAATGTTAAAAAAGGTAGAGGACTATGCGAGGCATCAGAAAGCACGTTTGCACCAACAGCTTTGAGACCTCAAGTTACAGCAAAACATTTTGTGAAGGTGTAAATAATATGAAGGTGTGATAGTAATGAGTGATGCCAGGAATTCTTTGCACTCATGGTCTTGTTTAATGGCCAAGGGAATACCCCAAGAGAGAGTCACTAAGTGGAGTGCTTAATCTTCAGAGAAAGTTAAGTAGTTGAATCTAGACCACGTGGAGCTCAGAAATAAGCATCATAGTTCTTCATGAAAGAGCCCCAATTGGAATTTGTCACTACGATCTGTCCAAAAGTACTGAAGGAACCTTTATCTTGCATTTTGCAACCCACCATAATAGATCAACTCCTCACACTGTGAAGAAACAAATATTACAATGGAACAATGAAGATATACTCAAGTTTCCCTTAAACTGGGCATCTGCATCACCAACCCCTTATCACATTTCTCCTTATAACTATTTACATTTGAATTTGGCTACTCCATGCATCTGATGAAGCAAGCTTGCAAAATCATATTAAGTCTGAAGATCTGCTACCAGATTCTTTCTGACTTTTGGATATCATAGACTAACATAGCTCTCCCCCTACAAGGTTCTCTGGTGTTTTTACAAGAAATTGGGTATCTCCTTCCTAATAAACCTGCTTTTGCTTGGTTTGTATTTTTCTCTACAAAGGTAACTTTGGCATTATAATTCTAGCCAGCAATGTCCTTTTAAAGACTCAGTCATCTGGTTCACCATTTTCCTTCCCAAGAACCAGTCAGCACTCTATGCCTGCTGAGCTTAGCTGTTTTGGAGCTTTCCCATCTAGCCTCCACTACTTTTTATTGCAAACCTTGCAAGTCTGCCAGTACTTGTCTTATATTTATGGATGAACTTGTTTGGGCTAAATTGGAATCCACCTCCATTTAGAAAATGAGTCTACTACCAATATTGTAAGATCACAGAGTTTACTTGCTACTTCTGTGGAAGAGCTCCAACCAGATTTTCCAACCTTGGTACTTGCAGGTGATTTGAAAGGATTGTGCTTCCACTTGTTCTGCACTTCTGGAGCCTGTGAAATCCTCAGGTAGTGCCCATCCTGTATGCAACTGGAAGGTTGGAAGGAACAGCATGGATGTAAGGCCAAGATATACAAGATCCAAAAACCTTCTTTATAGAGCTAGCGAGGGTGTTTGTAATTTCTTTCTCTTATGCTTTCATCCCCATTCTTTCTCTTGAGTTTGGAAGTGAAAGAATGGTACAGGCCCTCTACTTACAAAAGTGCATTTAATGACTGCTCAGAGTTACAATGCCATTAAAAACAGTGACATGACAATTTTTCACACTTATGACCATTGCAGCATCCCCATGCTGATCAAAATTCAGGTGCTTAACAACTGGCATGTATTTATGATGGTTGCAGTATCCTGGTGTGTGTGTATGTGTGTGTGTCATGTGATCATCTTTTGCGACCTTCTGACAAGCAAAGTCAATGGCGAAGCCGGATTCAGTTAACAACCATGTTATTTAACAACTGCAGTGATTCACTTAACCCCTGTGGCAAGAAAGGTTGTAAAACGGGGGAAAATTCACTTAACAACTGTCTCAGCAACAGAAGTTTTGGGCTCAATTATGGTCGTAGGTCTAGGGGTATCTGTATTTGTCTTCTCAAATCTTTCCATAGTGTTTTGCATATTGGATATTTTTCATCAAATTTGGACAGGAGAGCTGAAATCGGTTTTCACCAAGAAGCTTAGAAATAGAGAAGGGAACAGAAAATGGCTCCCCACAGCGAGTTCTAGAGGTACAATCAGGGAGAGGAACCTGTTCCCCAGGGAAGGAGCTTGGCAAGGACAAATAGCTGGTAGTCCACAAAGCTATCCAAAATTTGTTGACAGAGTCGGATTAGTAGGAGTTTGCAGTGTTTCTTTCTGCCACAATACAAACTTGCTTCCTGGAAGGATTCTTTTCTTTTGACCTTTATAATTATTCCTGTTCAATCTTTCTTCATGTTATTTTTCCTTCCCCTCCTCTCCAGAGTATTAGGGAAGTGAGTGAAATTGATGACTAGAACGTCTCCAGTCTTTATGATGATGAATGACTTTCACTGCCAAAGCTTTTATTGTCTGTGATTTGGGAAGAAGGGGGAACTGATTTATCATGGCTCACTGTCATGGCGTTTAATACAGTTATAAATCCTGACGTCACCCACTCTCCAGCAGAATGAACTACACTGGCCAGCCACCCCTCCCTTCACCCCTGTCTTCATTAAACTTTTATAGATTCTCCCTTTTTCAAAGCTCTTTGCTTGACTGTCACTATTATACTCATCAGAGGGTAGCATTCAGAGTGTAATTTAAAAGCATGGGAGTACCCAACAGCCAAAATTTCCACCAGATGCTCAAGAGGAGAGGCAGAGAATAGGAAGGAGAGGTGGGGCAGGGATCACCTCAAATGTATGATTGTCCAAGGTGAGCATGGGATTTCTTCAATGAAAGAGGATGCTATTGAACAAGGTGGGCAGCCTTTGTCCTGGAATATATCCCTAAATATTAAAAAATTAATAAGTATTCCTTGAAGTCAAGGTTGACTTTTGATGACTTTCGTTTCCTTTCTTTCTCTTCTCTGCTTCCCAGAATAATTTATAACCTTAGAATTTCCTGTTAATATAATATAGGCTATGTTTAATTTTTTAAAAAGCCAACTTCCAAGTACTGTGCCTTAGTATGAAAATAACCTTGGATAGATAGCTCTTTAAAAGCATTTCTCTATTTTGGTTTTTTTTTTTTTTCATGAAACATTTTCAGGATTTTTGCAGGGTTCTTTTTTATTGTCCTTTTGATGTTTAGAAATTGGAATCTAAGTGACAAACATTTATTCATGTATTTGTTATATCTTCTTCCTGTATATTACAATTCACAATTTCCAAGAGAGTTTAATATACATTGTAATAATATAAAATTAAAGGGACAGTAACTGTGTTTCCCTTTCATAGACCTTGGAAGAATATAAGAATAATTTCCAAAGTACCATATGAATGGTTTATGTTATTTTTATTTGATTTCATGTCCTAATGTATGTTGAAAAATTTTATGGGCAGGTAACAAGACAGAAAGCAAACAAGAAGTGAAATACATATTTCCCTGGTGCAGGCAAAATGGACAGAAACAGCATGTAAAGTCTGATATTGAGAAAAAAAATAAAGCAATTGGAAAAACATAGTGATTTACGTTGCAGAATGCAGTAACTTATTTTTCTTCTGCATTTAAATTACAAAAGTCTAAAATAAATAGTTGCCATTTATTTTCTACCGTATCACTTACATCTTGCTTGCTAAAGAGCAAAGAGGCACTTGGTGATGCTTATTTGAGAATTGTGGCATTGCAATAATTCTTGGGGCAGTGTTTAGGTCAGGGCGGAGTAAGTATTATCTTTATACAGCGTAATAAAAACCTTGTTCTCTGCATTTAAAATTATCTTGAATTCTGATGTCTCTCCATTCCAAATTAATTCCAGAGATGCAGATCATAAATATTGATTTTGTGAAATAGGAAATTTAACATGGGATTAACTCCTCTGTGACATAAACCAATTGAAGTTTTCATTCCCCTGGCTTTTGTTGTTACTTTAATCATTGACTTATAATAAATCTTTCTGGTTCATAATTTTGACTATCTGTCTGCATTATGAAAGATTTCTTTGGTGAATTTCTTATGCTAATATAATTTTTTGAGGACTTATTCATTTTATGCTCCCTCACTTCTTCAAAACATACATCCCCTGGGAAGGCAAAACATCCACTGCTTTAAATAAGGAGCAGTCATAAGAGGCAAATTCTAAATAATGACAACGCTTTACAGCCAGGGCTATTCATATTGTATTTTCAATTTGTGGACATACTGATACAATCTCAAAGTCTTCTGTTAAAACAAAATAAATAAACTTTCCCTTCCCTTCTCTCTTCCACGTCAGTACCTTTTGTGTGTACTAATGTTAAAAATAATTTAAAGAAATAATTTGAGCATTTAAATATTTTTTAATCATAATGTATAACTAGCAATACATTAAAATAGCTAAAAAGGCAAATGTCACGCATTCTCCAAATAAATACTATGATTAAATCACAATCACCTGAATGACCTCGTTTTTTTTACAATAAATGTTTTGATGATCAATCTACTGTTTTTAACTTTGAGCACAAATAAAATATAGAAATATATATTTTAAAAACTCCAAGTTAAGCAGCCATACAAGTTTCTTCTTCTGAAGTTATGGAAACACATATAAGATTGAATTCTTCTGAGAGCACGTTCAGCATTATGCCCAAGTTCTAATATAGAGAAGAAGTCAAGGAAAGGATCTGGAAATTGTAAGGTTGGGTTGAGAAGGCATCTGAAGAGTTAATTACTGGGCCTCTGACCCAGAAACTCTGGAAGGTAGGAATAAAGCATCAGAAAAAGTAGAAAACATTGGATTTCACGGTGTTAATTGACTGCCAACAGGCCAACAGAGAATATCAGTCACTTTAATGTTAGGAACAGTGTAATAGGGAATATTGCATTCCTCCATGTAACTACAGCTAAAAAAATGCTAACAAGAACACTAAGGAGAAAAAACAGTGCTATAATGTTTGGGTAGATTCAACAGCCCAATAGAGGAAAATAGAGGTGGTGTTTTCTTTAGATACAATCATGAAACAAGTCTATGTTTGAAGGTTGTTCCATTATTCTCTATTTTACATATAAAAAAGATTTTCTGAAGTCTGAGAAAACATGGGAGAAGTAGTGGCAAGAAAATGGAAGGTGGTATATATGTTATGGTGAAAGACCGAAATCTGGTGAATGTCGACATTCACCGGTGAAAGACCGAATATTTCATTACATTGTTTTACATTTGGACCTTCACCGGTGAATGTCGACATTCACATAGTCGCTTGGTGTATGTCCGAAAATACCCTTATCCTCTCGACACCCTTACCCTAATCCCCTTACCCTAATACCTCGGCTCCTCGCTTCCTTTTAAGCGTCTTCTTAAGGATCGCAGGTTTTTTTAAAAAAACTCCGCAAATAGAAGACGCTTAAAAGGAAGCGAGGAGCCGAGGTATTAGGGTGAGGGGATTAGGGTAAGGGTGTCGAGAGGATAAGGGTAATCCTCTCGACACCCTTACCCTAATCCCCTTACCCTAATACCTCGGCTCCTCGCTTCCTTTTAAGCGTCTTCTTAAGGATCGCAGGTTTGAAAAAAAAAACTCCGCGAATAGAAGACGCTTAAAAGGAAGCGAGGAGCCGAGGTATTAGGGTAAGGGGATTAGGGTAAGGGTGTCGAGAGGATAAGGGTAATCCTCTCGACACCCTTACCCTAATCCCCTTACCCTAATACCTCGGCTCCTCGCTTCCTTTTAAGCGTCTTCTTAAGGATCACAGGTTTTTTTAAAAAAAACTCCGCGAATAGAAGACGCTTAAAAGGAAGCGAGGAGCCGAGGTATTAGGGTAAGGGGATTAGGGTAAGGGTGTCGAGAGGATAAGGGTAATCCTCTCGACACCCTTACCCTAATCCCCTTACCCTAATACCTCGGCTCCTCGCTTCCTTTTAAGCGTCTTCTTAAGGATCACAGGTTTTTTTAAAAAAAACTCCGCGAATAGAAGACGCTTAAAAGGAAGCGAGGAGCCGAGGTATTAGGGTAAGGGGATTAGGGTAAGGGTGTCGAGAGGATAAGGGTAATCCTCTCGACACCCTTACCCTAATCCCCTTACCCTAATACCTCGGCTCCTCGCTTCCTTTTAAGCGTCTTCTTAAGGATCACAGGTTTTTTTTAAAAAAACTCCGCGAATAGAAGAAGCTTAAAAGGAAGCGAGGAGCCGAGGTATTAGGGTAAGGGGATTAGGGTAAGGGTGTCGAGAGGATAAGGGTATTTTCGGACATACACCAAGCGACTATGTGAATGTCGACATTCACCGGTGAAGGTCCGAATGTAAAACAATGTAATGAAATATTCGGTCTTTCACCGGTGAATGTCGACATTCACCAGATTTCGGTCTTTCACCGTAACATATATATTTTTTGAGACAACAGTCAAATTGGTATAAGAAACTGCAATTTTTGTTGCGATATCCCAGCTCTATATAATGTTTAAATATACAATTCTAAGGCTGGCTTTATTGTAGGTCAGATAAATGTGACAACCCTGGACATTACAGGTCCTGAAAGCGGTAAGGACATACTCCAACCAAAT